>NC_079354.1:176066-531278 GCF_029582105.1 Oenanthe melanoleuca
GGCTCAGGTGTGGCGGTCCCGGGCACCCGCCAGCCTTAAATCCCTGCCGGTATCGGAAGCACCCAAGGGCAGCCCTGGGAACGGGCGCTCTGTGCCCAGCTGGGTCTTGGGGGGTTAAACATTAACCCTGGCCTTGGGGGGACGTGCACTGGCACCCGGCCACTGGGGACCCTACAGATCCCAAAGCCCCCCGTCCCTGCTGCCCCCACTGCCCCTGTACCCCCCTTGCCCCCCGTGCCCCCCACAGTCACCTGCACACCTCCCACAGCCCCAGGGACACGCCTGTACCCTCACGGTCCCCATAACCCCTCCGTGCCCCCCATAGTCCCCATATTCCCTGTGCCCCTGGTGGCCCCCTCAGACCCCTCTGCTCCCCAGATATCCCTCGATATATATCCCATATATCCCCTGGACCCTGAGCCCCCGAGCCCCTATAACCAACCCCTTGTCCCTATATTCCCTGTGTCCTCGGTGTGCCATATGGCTCCTAGAGCCTCAATGGGCTCAGTGTCCCACATATCTTCCCCTCCTGGACCCCCATAGCTCCACAGTCTCCATGCCCCTGGTGTCCCCACATGGCCCCAGTGGCCCCTATAGTCCCTATAGACCCATATATCACTCCTCCCAGACCTCGTAGCACCTACAAGTACCCCACAGTCCCCTTGTGCTCCCACAGCCCCCCTGATCACCTCTATTCCCCCTATGGCCCTTCCAACCAGCCTTGTGCCCCCCATATCCCCCATATTCCCTTACAGCCCCTGTGGCCCCATACACACCCCCCCCCAGAGTCCATAGCCCTTGTGCCCCCCTATATCCCATGCCCCTGGTAGCCCCACTCTGACCCCCTGGCCCTCACATACAACTCCCTCCCAGAATCCACAGCCCTTATAATCGCCCCCCAGACCCTACAAACCCCATATCGCCCCCATACCCCCCATATCTGCCATGCTCCTTGTGTTCCCCTTATACCCCCTATACTGTCCTGTGCCCCAATAGCTCCCACAGCCCCCTTGTGCCCCACAGCCCCCCCAGACCCTGTAAACCTCAGTGTCCCTACAGCCCCTGGCCCCTGGTAACCCCATAGCCCCCAAAGCCCCCTGTGCCCCCATAGTCCCCTCTCTACTTTACCCCCCATAGCTCTCCCCACGCCCCTTCATAGTTCCTAGAGTTCTCTTGTGTCCCGCAGCCTCCCAGGCACCCTGAGGAAATTTGGGAGCAATGGAGGACATGGGGGGTTATGGTGGGAGTACCCGGGAGTGTGGGGGCTACGGGGTCCCCACGCACCCCAGAACCCTCGTGGAAGTTCCCACAGGAGTCCTCCATGCTCCTCCAGTGTCCCCATGCACTCCCATGACCCTATAGAAGTCCCCGGAGGTGATCCCTGTGTCCCCATATAAGTTCCCAAGGTGTTCCCATGCACTCCCATGTCCCTGTGGAAGTTCCCAGAGGTGACCCCCCCCCCGCCACTGCCTGTCCTCATAACAGCTCCTTCGGGCGCTGCACAGTGTCCCCACGCACCCCCGTGTCATCCTGCAGCTGTCCAAGGTGGCCCCTGTGTCCCCGCACACCGCTGTGTCCTCATAAATGTTCCTCCAGGTGCTCCACGGCGTCCTGCACCCCATGTCCCTGTAAAAGTCCCCAGAGGTGTCCCCACGCACCTCTTGTCCCCATAAAAGTTCCCGGCGATGCACCCCCGCTCTCCGCCCACACTTGTGCTCCCATAATTTCCCCTGTGGGAGTGTCCCACAGTGTCCCCACGCAGCCCTGTGTCCCCGCGCAAATTCCCACAACTGCTTCTTGGTGTCCATGCACCTCCATGTCCCACAAAAAGTCCCCAGGAGCGTCCCACGGTGCCCCCATGCACCCACGTGTCCCAGGATAGGTTTCCAGAGGTGACAACGCGTGTACCCCCATGTCCCCACGCCCCCTCACGCCTTCCTGAAAGTTCCCAGGGGTGTCCCCCCATGTCCCCACACACCCCGTGTCCCAGTACAAGTTCTCAGAGTTGCTCCCCGTGTCCCGGCAAGAGTTCCCAGGGGTACCCCCCGTGTCCCGGCGCCCCCGGGTGTCTCCCTGTGTCCCCCTGGTGTCCCTGCAAGAGTTCCCAGGGGTGTCCCCATACACCCCGCGTCCCGATACAAATTCTCAAGAGTTGCTCCCCGTGTACCCCCGCAACTTCCCGTCTCCCTGAAAACGCTCCCAGGGGTGTCCCCCGTGTCCCAGTGCAAGATCCCAGACCTGTCCCACGGTGTCCCTGCGTCCCCCGTGTACCCCGAGAATCTCTCGTGTCCCTCCAAAAGTTCGCAGGCCTGTCCCCCACATGCCAGTGCGAGTTCCCAGGCGTGTCCCACGCGTGTCCGTGTCCCAATGCAAGAACTCAGCGGTGTCTGTCCCCGTGTCCCCGAAAAAGTTCCGGGGGTGTCCCCCAGTGCCCCTGCGCCCCCGCGTGTCCCCTCTGGCCCTCCCCCCCGTGTCCCCGTGCCCAGGGCAGGTTCCCCACGGTGTCCCCCCGTGTCCCCGTGCCCATGGCAGGTTCCCCACGGTGTCCCGTTGTGTCCCCCACGTGTCCCCGTGCCCATGGCAGGTTCCCCACGGTGTCCCGTGGTGTCCCCCCCGTGTCCCCGTGCCCAGGGCAGGTTCCCCCCCGTGTCCCCCGTGTCCCCGTGCCCAGGGCAGGTTCCCCCCGTGTCCCCGTGCCCAGGGCAGGTTCCCCCCCGTGTCCCCGTGCCCAGGGCAGGTTCCCCCCCGTGTCCCCCCCGTGTCCCCGTGCCCAGGGCAGGTTCCCCTCCGTGTCCCCCGTGTCCCCGTGCCCAGGGAAGGTTCCCCTCCGTGTCCCCCCCGTGTCCCCGTGCCCAGGGCAGGTTCCCCCCCCGTGTCCCCCCCGTGTCCCCGTGCCCAGGGCAGGTTCCCCCCCGTGTCCCCCGTGTCCCCGTGCCCAGGGCAGGTTCCCCCCGTGTCCCCCCCGTGTCCCCCCCGTGTCCCCGCGGGCGCGCGCTCCGTGCCCCGCCCCGGGGCCGGGGGGGGCCGGGGGGGGCGGGGCGGCCCCGGGGCGGCGGCGCCGCCGGAGCGAGCGGAGCGATCGCGGCGGGGCCGGAGCGGCGATGGGGCGGCGGGGCCCGGCGGCGCTGGGGACCCTCCTGCTGCTGGGGACCCTCCTGGGGGTGAGTGGGGCCGGGGGGCCCGCGCGCCTGGGGCTGGGGTCCCTTCGCCGAGCTGGGAGGTCCCGGAAAGGAGTTGGGGGCCCCGGAGTTGGGGTCCCGCGAAGGACTCGGAGACCTCTAAAGGAGTTGGGGTACTTGAAGGGAGCTGGGGTCTCTACCCGCGGACTTAGGGTCTCTTAAAGGAGTTGAGGTCCCTTGTAGGAGTTGGAGCCCCCCGCGGAGCTGGAATTCCCGAAATGAGTCAGAGTCCCGCGAGGTGGAATCCCCTACAGGAGTTGGGGCTCCTCACAGGAGTTGGGGTCCCCAGAGCGAGAATTCCATAGAGCAGTTGTGAGCTCGGTGTGGTTTTGGGATCCCTTAAAGTAGCTGGGGCCCTTAAAGGAGTTGGGGTCCCCACGATTTTGGGATCCCCTAAAGGAATTGGGTACCACGTAGCTGGGGTCCCCTGAAGCAGTTGGGGTCTCCTAGAGGAGTTAGGAGGATCCCCGAAGGAGGGGGGATTCTTGTAGGAGTTGGGGTCCTCCACGGAGTTTGTCTCTCTTGAATTATTTGGGGATCCTTGTGGGAGTTGAGGTCCCCTAAAGGAGTTGGAGGAGTTGTGCTGTGGCTGAAGAGAATCGGGGTCCCACCCGGCGCAGGAGTCCCCAGTATGGTGCTCTGGCCGCTCAGGGAATTGGGGGTCCCTCCACGTGTGCCGAAGGGGCACAGGGATCCCAGGGTTATCGCGGAATTGGGGTCCCCGAGGACACCAAGGAGATGTGGGGGTCCCTCTTCCTTAAGGGGTTGGGGTGTCCCCCCTGTACCAGGGGATCCCTGGCACCCTACCCCCCTCCCGAAGGGACTGGGGGTCCCCCCCCACACCGGAGTCACGTGGAGACCCCAGGGCCCCCACTCCGTCCCATCTGGGAATTGCAGTGTCCCCCTAAAGGAGAGGAGGGGTCCCTCCCCCCTTGCCCTGCCCTGTCTGGGAACGGGGTGTGTGGGGTCCCTCTGCCTCTCCTCTGTGGGATTTGAGGTCCCCCAGGGACTGGGGGTACATGGAGTCACCCACCCCTATGGAACTGGGGTCCTCATGACCCCCCGGTGGGGACCCCAGGCAGAGGGGTTCCTGTCACCCCACCCTGTTCCTTCAGGGAACTGGGGTCCCCCGTGACCCCAGAGTGGGGATGGTTCCTACCACCCCATAAAGCCACCCATGGTGGTCTGGCCCCACACCCTTGCCCCCACCGCACGCCGTGGGTGGGAGTCACTTACAGGGGCATTTATATCCTACTTTTGGGGTGGCCCCCCCCCCCACGTCCGCACCCCCACCCCATCCCCCGCCCCAGCTAAATTTAAAGGGTGATGGTGGCGCCGGTCACCCTAAAAATAACCGTCCCAAAATACCCCCCTAGGGGGGGCGCTGCGTCTGGGGGGCGCCCCTGGGGGGTCCCCACCCTGCTGGGGGGCAGTGGGGCAGGGGGTGACACCTCTGGGTACCCCAGGGGGGTGCAGGGGGGGTTTGCGCTTCGGGGCTTCGCACTCCCGGCTTGGGAGGGGTCCCTCAGCGGGGTGATGGCGGCGTGGAGGGCAGGGGGCGGTTTGGGGCTGGGCGGGTGCCCGGGGCGGAGAACAGAGGGGGCCTTGTGCTCGGGCCGTGCTGGCAGCGCAGCCCCCCCGCTTTCCGTGGGGCTCCCGCCCACGGCCGGCGGAGCTGGCGGGACAAAGGGGGGATCCCCACTTCAGGATCCCCCACCCCCATTCTGCTGAGGCACAGGGGGCAGGTTGGGGCTGAGCCCTCCAATAACCCCCCTGGCCGGGCGCTGGGCCGTACACCCCCCTTAAAACACGGGGGGAGGGGGGACCCCGCGGCCCACGGAGGGGTTTGGCGTGGGGTGCCACCCCTGAGGGCTGTGAAGGGTTAATTTGGTGGGGGGGAAGGGGAGGGCGAAGCAGGAATGTGCGATAAGATCACCCTGCCCGGGGGGAAGGGCTGGGGAGGGGGGACACCCCACGCACACCCGCCCCGCGTGCACGCGCGCTCTTGCACACTCGTGTGCCCGGGGCGTGCGTGGAGGGGGCACGGCCGAGGCCGCTTTGGGGGCCCCGCGCTGCTGTGCCACACCTGGGGGCATTTGGGGACACCTAGGGGCACTTGGGGCTACCTGGGGGCATTCGGGGCCGCCTGGGCGTGCTCGGGGCCACCCGGGGACCCTCCGGGCCCGCGGCGCTCGTGGCCTTTTTCCTTCGGCTCTTTCCCATCGCCAAAGATGGCCCGACTGGGATGAGGAGGAGGGGGGGGAGGAAGGTCAGCTCACACGCTGGGTCTTTGCCAGGACTCCTGGGTTTCCCCTTCACCGTCAAAACCCGACAGTCCCCCAAAAAGTCTCGTTATCGCATTCAAAATCTACTTCCCGAACAAATTCCCCCCAAAATCTGTCTGTCTCCCCCAAACAAATCCATCTCCACCCCCACATCCATCTCCCCCCAACCCATTCCCCCCCGCGAAAAAACCCCATATCCCTTCCCCCAAAACCCCATTTCCCCCCGCCAAACCCATCAACCTTCCACAACTGATCTCCACTCGCCAAAACCCATCTCCCTCCCCAAAAACCCATCGCCCCCACCAATCTCCCCCAGAAAATCACCTCCCCCCCATAAAAAGTCTCCCCTCCAAAACTCATTTACCCCAAAACACCCAGATCGCCCGCCCCTCCCCGTCCAAGTCCTTTCGGGATAAATTAGGCAATGCCAGCAGGGAGGAATGCGAGGGGGGGAGGGGGAAGGGGAGACGCATATTTGGGGCCCCCCTTCTGCCCTGCTGTGGCTTTGACCCCGCAGCTGTTTCACCCCCAAATCCCGGGGGCGGCAGGGAGAGGTGGGGGACGGGGGGGAGAGAGCAGCTGCCTCTGTCCCCCCCCGGGACCAGCATCCCGCCAGCTGTGCTGGCAGCCCCCCAAATCCTGGGGTGACCCCCATCCCCCCAAACTGGGGGTGGCTCAGTCTTTGGGGACCCCCGGGAGAGGAGAGGAGGGTTTTTTCAGGGGGAAATACCTTTTAACATGACCTTGGGGGAACAATAAGCCGGGGGGGGACTGCTATTAATACTCCCCCCCGGTTATTATTCTTGGGCTGCGTCACCTCCTCTTCCTCGCCCGGATGAATTACCGGGGGGGCACATCCAGATTCGGGGGCCACTTCAAGATTTGAGAAGCCACATCCAGATTCTAGTGGGGGAACATCCAGACTGGCGGGAGGGCGGGACATTGAGATTGGCGGGGGACACCCAAATTAGGGGGGTTTGAAGTGTTCCCCAAATCAAGGGTGCAGTTTGGAAGCGGGATGGGAGCAGGGTGGTGCTTCCTCAACCTCTTCTTCCTCGCCCTCTCTTCCCCCCCCGCGGCCCCACTTTTCCCCAGGGTGCGGGGCAGGATTTGGGCCGGGGAGTGGAAAATGTGAGCGGCGGCGGGGCCGTGGCGTCCGGCCGGGCGCGGTGCCCCGGCGGCAGCGGGGGGGACCCGGGAGTCCGGGGGGGCCCAGGCGTCCGGGGGTGCGGGGCCGCGGCGCGGAGAGGCTTCCGGTAACTGGAGAGGGGGATTGTCCCCGACCCTGCTCGGACACCGCCGGACACCCGACACGCGGCTGCCCTTCCGCCGGCCGGCTGGGGCTGCGCACCCACGGCTCGGTGCGCGAGTGGGGCGGCTCCAGGGCGCCCCGGGGCCGGGAGCAGGAGCAGGAGCCGGCGCCCACGGGCTCGCTGCAGTGGGGGACGTGGCGGCAGAGGCCCCTCACACTCGGTGCCGGTGTGCGGCTGTGGGGACTGAGCAGCCACGTGTGTGGGGACAATGACAGAGCACCCACACACTGGGTGCGGTGTGGGACGTGAGTCTGAGCACCCACGCACGGGGTGCAGTGTGGGACGTGGGCCTGAGCACCCACACACGGGGTGCAGTGTGGGACGTGGGCCTGAGCACTCACACACTGGGTGCGGTGTGGGACGTGGGTCTGAGCACCCACGCACGAGGTGCAGTGTGGGACGTGGGTCTGAGCACCCACACTCGCACACTCGGTGCACATGAGGGGAGCAGCAGAGCTCCCCCAGGCACGCACGGCCTCGTGCCTCAGTTTCTCCTCGCATGGGGGCCGGGCTGACGCCCACGAGGGGCCTCCCCAGCCAGATCCCTTGGGGTGTCGGGTCCTCCCACCCGTGTGCTCCCCCTGTCGCCCCGTGTTCCCCCCGGTGCCGTCCCCCCCAGCGCCCGCCTAATCCCCCGGCGCTTGTTTGCACAGCAAAGTGCTGCTGCGACGGATTCCTGCCGGGGCCGGGGCGGGGGCACCCGCGGCGCCGCACACGCGTGTGCACGGACCTGCGGGCAGCGGGGCGCGCCCAGCTGGGGCACACGCGTGTGTCAGTGCCCGTGTTTGTGCACAGTTGTCACCTCTTGATGACTGCGCTCACACGCATCCCCACGTCGGTGCACGCGTGTGGTGGTGCAAGCACGTGTTTGGCGTGGACGTGCCCTTGTGTTGGTGCGCGCACAAAGCGTGCAAATGCGTGTGCAGACACGTGTGGGCGTGCACACACTCCCGCGTCGGGCCACGCGCGTGGCGGTGCGCGCACTTGTACTGGTACAAAGGAGTGCCCAGCCAGGTGTCACTGTGCGCGCTCGTCCCCGTGTCGGCTCCTGCGTGAGGCAGCGCACGTGTCCCCGTGTCGCTGAACACACCCGTGGCAGTGCACGCGTGGAGCGGTGTAAACGCGTGTGCGCACACTCCCGTGTCGCTGCACGCTCCCTGGCGCACGCCCCCCGCCCTGCACGGTGATCCCGGTGCCGGTGATCCCGGTGCCGGCCGGTGCAGGAATGCGGAGGGTGTGTGATGAGCTCATCCCTCTCCCTTTCCCGGTGACGCCACCGCACAGCCACGCGCCCCCACCCCTGTCCCCCCCCGGGGTGACGTGGCTGGGCACCCGCAATGCCGTGCCCCGCGGGTGGCCCGTCCCATGGTGGCCCCATCCCCCAGGTCACTGGCGGCGCCCGCGGCTGGGCCGACGCCTTCCCTGAGGACACGGTGGCCGATCACGTCGGGGACACGCAGGGACGGCGCTACTACCGGCACCTGTCAGATGACGAGGACCTGGTGGCCTCTGGAGGTGAGGGGACCCCAGGGGGCACCAGGGTAGGTGGGTCCTGATGCCACCCTGGGTGCTACTTGCACAGTCCCCACTGCGGATGGCACTGGGACCCGGTGGTAAGGTGGCACTGGGTGGGTCGGTGCCACCAGGAGTGGGAGTCACCGCTGCTGGATGTCACTGTGGGTGGGTGTGACATGAATGGGTGTCACCAGGTGGGGGGTGTTACCATCAGTTGGTGCCACCGTGAGTGCCACTCACTCAAATGTCCCCATTGCAGATGGGAAATGGACATGATGGCACCCAGCAGTAAGGTCCTCTTTGTGGTTGCCACGTGGACTTGGTGGCATCTGGTGATAAGGTGGCACTGGGTGGGTGGATGTCATTGTGAGCGAGTGCCACTCTTGTTGCTCCCATCACAAATGCCACCAGGATTTGGCGGCAGCTGGTGGCAGGGCGTCGTTCAGTGGGTGAGCATCACCGTAGGTGAATGTCACCATGAGTGGGTGTCATCATGGGTATATGCCACCCTAGGTGCTCCCATGTTGTCCCCAGGTCAGGTGGCATGAGGACCTGGTGGAATCTGGCAGTGAAATGTCACCATGGGAGTGTGTCACGTGTGGATGCCCCCCTGGTGCCGCCACATTGTCCCCATCGTGGCTGGCATTGGGATCTGGTGGCATTTGGTGGCATATGTGGCACTGGGTGCCAGCGTGGCGGGGCGGGTGTCACCGTGAGTGGGTGTCCCCACACGTGGGGTCCCTGCGGGTGCATGCCACGCTCACGCTGTGCCCACGGCAGATGGCAGCGGGGAGGATGGCAGCGGTGTTCCCTGGCCACCAACAGTCATGGCCCCAGCGCCCAGCGGGCTGGCACCCACCGGTAAGGAGGCGCTGTGGATGGCACCTGGCCCGGGCTGGTCTCTGCTGGCGCTGCTCTCAACCTCTGTCTCCTCTTCATCCTCCTCCTCCTCCTCCTCCTCCTCCTCCTCCTCCCTGGGGCAGTGCCCGGCTCCCGCCCCGCGCCTGCAGGCATGGTGGTGGCCGAGCCCGAGGATGACCCCCCGATCAGTAAGTGACACTTTGTGGGGACCCCCTTTGCTGCACCCTGACTTTTCTTTCTCCTGTGCTTTATTGGGTGGGATCCCAGTCGCTGGGGAGGACACAGCTGGGGAGCAGGAGGAACATCTGGATGGGGGGGGTCACAGCTGGGTGAGGGTCACAGGTGGGGACTTTTTGGGTGTGCAGGTGCCACCCCCCAGTTTTGGCACCCCACCCCCATCTTTGGCCCCCCCTGCCCCCAGTTTATTTCCGGGCGCTGGTGAACTTCACCCGCAGCATCGACTACAGCTCCCGGCTGGAAGATCCTGATTCCGAGGAGTTCCGGGAGATTTCGGAGGCTGTGGTGGATACGGTGAGAGCCGGGGGGACTCGGGGGGCTGGGGGTGGGGACACCCGAGGGACCACCCTGACCCCTCCTTTCTACCCCAACAGCTGGAGTCAGAGTATTACAAAGTGCCTGGGGAGCAGGTGGTCAGCGTGGTCTTCATCAAGTGAGTAGGGGGGCTTGGGGAGATTTGGGGGGGGCTTGTGGGAGTCTACAAGGGCTTAGAGGGTTTGGGGGGCCCAGAGGGTTGTGGAAGGTCAGGAGAACAGTCTGGGCAGGGGGTCCTGAGGGAGCAAGATGTCATCTGGGGAGATTTTGGGGTGCAGTGAGGAAGTTTTGGGGTGCAGCAAGGAGCATTTGGGAGTGCAGGGAGGTTTTGGGTATGATGGAGATGTTTGGAAGTGATGGGGCAGATTGGAGGTGAAGGGGATGTTTTGGGATGGAATGAGGGGTTTTTGGAGTGCAATGAGGAAGTTTTGAGGTGGAATGAGGGGCTTTTGGGAGGACAGAGAGGTTTTGCAGGTGTTGGGATGGACTGGAGGTGATGAGGATGTTTTGGGGTGGAAAGAGGGGCTTTTGGGTTGCAGGGTACAGTGAGGAGCTTTTGGGAGTGCAGAGAGTTTTTGGGGTGCTGGAGACATTTGGAGGTGACGCCGTGGATCGGACGTGATGAGGATTTCCTGCGGTGCAGTGCAGACACTTTGGAAGCTCGGGGTGATTTGGGGTGCAGTGTGGATGTTTTGGGGTGCTGACTCTTGGTCCCTCAGGCAGCTGGACGGGGATGTGTTCGTGGAGCTGGATGTGGGCTCGGAGGGGAACGGGGACGAGGCGCAGCTCGGGGGGGTCCTGCGGGACCTGCTGGCCGGCGGCTCCATCGCCTCCTACCTCACATCCCCCCAGGGCTTCCAGTTCCGTCGCCTGGGAGCCGGTGAGCCCGGGAGGGGCTTTGGGGGGAGCCTGAGGGGGTTTTGGGGTGCTCTGGAGTGGTGTGGGGCCGTGGGGCTCAGAGCACCGCATCCCATCCCGTGCTACTCTCCTGGCTGTCACGTCCTGGCGTGTATCGACCCTGGCCAGATTGGGGTGGGGGATGTTTTGGGGGGATCCCCTGACTGTGTGCCGCTCCCCTGGCCACAGTGACCCCTCAGCCACGCGCCTGCACCGTGGAGGAGTTTTCCTGTGGGAGCGGGGAGTGCGTGGCCGTGGAATATCGCTGCGACCGCCGGCCCGACTGCCGCGATGCCTCCGACGAGGAGGGATGTGGTGAGGCAGCTCGGCCCCCTGCAGCCTCCCCTGCCTCCACAAATCCCCCCATTCCCCACCCCACGACCCTGCCTCTCCCCTCTGCACTCTGTTTCCGTCCTATAACCCTCCTGTACTCTCCTGCACCTCACTCCCCCTTTAGGCCCCCTGCACCCTATTTTACTCTGACACCCCCATAAAAATTCCTTGCAGCCCCTTTTTCCCATATATCCCCTTGTACTCTACTGCACCCTCATTTCCCCCCGAGGCCCCTGCACCCCATAAACACTTCTGACACCCCTTTTTACCTGATATACCCCTCTATACCACTCTGCATCCCCATTTCTCACTTCAATCCCCTTGCACCCCTATTTTATTCCTATGCCCCCACAAACACTCCTCGCACCCCTTTTTCCCCCCTATAACCCCTCTGCACCCAATTTTGCCCCTGCGCCCCTCCATAAACCCCCCTTGCACCTCTCCCTTTATCCCACCTAGATCCTCCCTCTTCACCCCCATTCCCCAAGTCCTCCCGTAACCCCTTTTTGTGCCCCAGAGCCGCCCCCTCGGCCGCCCCCCAGCACCGCCCGCCCGGCCACCACGCGCCCGCTGAGCACCGTCCCCGCAGGCACCACCCCGGCGTCCCCCCTGCGCCCCTTCACCCCGCGGCCCCCAAAAGCAGCCGGGGGGTGCCAGGGGGGCGAGGCCGCCTGCAGGGACGGGCGCTGCGTGCCCCGGGATTACCTGTGCGACGGAGAGCGCGACTGCGCCGACGGCTCCGACGAGGACGCCTGCGGTGGGTCCTGGGCGTGGCCACGGTTCGGGGGCTCCACCTGGGCTTCAGCAAAGCCTTGGGCACTGGCTCCCACGGCAAACTCCTGGGAAAGCTGGCAGTCCATGCTTGGGCAGGTTCACCGTGCAGGGCTAGGGGCTGGCTGGTGGCTGGGCACAGGGAGATGGTGCAGTTGGTGTCTGGTCACCAGATGTGTCCCCCAGGGATCAGGGTTGGGCCCTGCTCAGCCTTTACTGGTGATCTGGGTGAGGGCATTGAGATCCACATCAAGTTGGGTGCAAGTGTATATCTGCTGGAGGGTAGGAAGGCTCTTCAGAGGCACCTGGATACGCTGGATTCAAGGGATGAGGCTTAACAGGACCAAGTGCTGGATCCTGCATTTTGGCCACAGCAACCCCAGCAGCACTCCAGGGTGACATTTTCCAGAGTGACTGGAAAATGGCCGGGCAGAAGGGGACCTGGGGGCACTGATGGACAGCAGCTGGACATGAGACAGCTGTGTCTGGATGGCCAAGAATGCCAATGGCACCTGGCCTGGATCAGGAATGGTGTGGCCAGCAGGACCAGGACAGTGATTCTTCCCTTGTGCTCAGCATTTGTGAGGCCGCTCCTCACTGTGTCTGGTTCTGAGCCCTGCAATTTAAGAATGCTGGAGCATGTCCAGACACCGGCAGCAAGACTGGTGAGGGGTCTGGAACACAAGTCCTGTGAGGAGCAGCTGAGGGAGCTGGGGGAGCTCAGCCTGGAGAAAAGGAAGCTTGGGGGTACCTTGTCACTCTCCAGCTCCCTGACAGGAGGGTGCAGCCAGGTGGGGGTTGAGTTCTTCTCACAGACAACTGGGAACAGGTTGAGAGGACACAGCCCTAAGGTGTGCAGGGGAGGTCTAGGCTGGACATTAGGAAGAAGCTCTACACAGAAAGGGTGACTGGGCTTTGTGGGGGCTGCCCGGGGAGGTGGTGGAGTCACTGCCCCTGGAGGTGTTTAAGGAAAGCCTGGACATGGCACTCAGTGCCACGGTCTGGTTGGCAAGGTGGTGTTGGGTCATCAGTGACCTCAAAGGTCTTTTCCAACCCAATTGTTGTTGGGTTCTGGGTGCTGACTTGCCCGTGCTCCCCAGGCACCCCGTCCCCCTGTGAGCCCAATGAGTTCAAGTGTGACAATGGACACTGTGCCCTCAAGCTCTGGCGCTGCGACGGAGAGAACGACTGCGGTGACGGCTCTGACGAGAGGGACTGCCGTGAGTACGGGGCCTGGGGACACGTGTGGGGACGTGGGGACACAGCTGATCCTGTGCTGTGACCCCTGCAGCCACCAAGGCGCCTGGTGCGGCGTGCGGACCGGCGGAATTCCGGTGTGTGTCCAGTGGGAGCTGCATCCGTGCCAGCTACCAGTGCGACAGGGAGCCCGACTGTCCCGACCGCAGTGACGAGGTTGGCTGTGGTAAGTGACACCAGAGGGGACAGCCCCACGGGGAGGGGACGTGGGGACCAAGGCTGGGCTGGGGATGCTGTGATGCTGAGGGCACGTGGTGCTGTGGCACCAGGATGGGGACACTGTGCCCAAGCTGTCCTCGGGATGCAGGGCTGTGTCTGAGCTGTGCCAGGGACCTTTTGCTGTGACACCGGGCTGGGAGCACTGCCCAGGGGCCTAGTGCCATAGCAGAGGGCTGGGGACATGGTGTCATGGTGCCAGGTTGTGATACTGTGCCTGGGGACGTTGTGCCGTGGCATTGGGCTGGGGTCTCTGTGCCCAAGCGGTGCCCAGTGCCACAGGACCATACTGGGGACACTGTGTCCAGGTCCCTGTGCTGTGGCGTGGTGCTGGCCGCCACACTGGGGACCCTGTCCCCAGGCAGTGCCACACTGGGAAGCCTGTGCCATGGCACCTGGCTGGGGACCCTGTGCTGAGACCTTTCCCCAGGTGGTGCTGTGCTGGGGACGTGCCACAGAACCAGGCTGGGTCTCACACTGGGGACCCTGTCCTCAAGCTGGACTGGAGACGTGCCAAAGAACTTGTCCCCCAGTGGATCTGGGGTGGTGGTGACAGTGTCCCCATCTTCCAGTGGTGCAACACAGCAGACAGCACCAGTGGCAGTGGCAGCAGCAGTGTCCCAGTTTCCTGGGGCGCCAGCGGGGCAGGTGGTGCCAATGGTAGTGGCAGTCCAGAATGGCAGGGGTGACAGTGGCAGTGTCCTTGACACCTGGGGCAGGTGGTGGCTGCGCTGGTGGTAGTGGCAGTGACAATGATGGGTGGGTGGCAGTGGCAGTGTCCGTGTCCCCCAGGGGTGCTGTGTTGTGTGGGTGGTGCCGGTGGTGGTGACAATGACTAGGTGGCGGTGGCAGTGCCCCCACAGGTGGTGACGCTGCCGCGGGAGTCGGTGAGGGCAGTGCCAGGCCAGACAGTCACCTTCACCTGTGTAGCCACCGGTGTCCCCACGCCCATCGTCACCTGGCGCCTGAACTGGGGACACACCCCCAGCAGTCACAGGTGGGCGGGGCCGGGGGCGGGGCCTGAGCGCTACTGGCTGCGGATTGGAGGAAGGGGCGCGGCCCGCCATGGGAGGAGCTTGTGATGGGAGGAGTGGTTTGGGGTGGGGCCTGCGTGGGCGGGGCTGGTTTGGGGACCGAGGTGGTGGGGGCGAGGCTGGGGGCGGGGCTTGTGTGCAGGGCGTGGTCTATGCGGGCGGGATTTTGGCAGGTAGGCGTGGCTAAGCGCCAGGCCTGCCTGTGGTGGGCGGGGCTTGTTCCGCGGGAGAGGCTTGGATCGGGACGGGGCCCGGGGTAAGCCGGTCACGCCGAGGGAATGGGCACTGTGTGTGCCAGGTGTGCCGGGCACCAGGTGTGCGCAGCACCACGTGTGTCAGGTGCTGTGTGTGTTGGCCACCTGGCTCCCAGGTATGCCAGGCCCCCTTTGCCGGCTCTGGGTAGCAAACGTGCCCCACAGGGTCTCGATTGTGAGCGAGGCTGGGCAGGGCACCCTGACTATCCGGGACGTGAAGGAAGCTGATCAAGGCGCCTACACCTGCGAGGCCATCAACACGCTGGGCATGGTGTTCGGCATTCCTGACAGCATCCTCACCGTCACCCGCCCCGGTGAGTGGCGCCTCCCCGCTCCGTGCCACCAATCCCACCGTGGCCTGTGGCCATCATCCCCTGTCTCATCTCCCATAGGGCCATGTCCCGAGGGCCACTTCCAGGTGACAGGGACATCCCGCTGCCTGCCCTGCTTCTGCTTTGGCGTCACCACCTCGTGCCGCGCCACCAGCCGGCACCGCCATCGCCTCCACCTGCGCTTCAACCGCCCCGATGACTTCAAGGGTGAGTTGTGGGGACGAGGGACAGGGCCAGGGGACACACCAGAGGCTGAGCGTTTCCTTGCAGGTGTCAATGTGACGGTGCCGGCGGCGCCATCCGCGCCGGTGCTCTCGGCCACCCAACTCCACGTGGACGTGGGCACTGAGGAGTTCCAGCTCTTGGACCTCTCCCGCCGCTTCCTGGCGCTGGACGCGTTCTGGGCGCTGCCGGAGCCCTTCCTTGGGGACAAGGTGGTGCCGGGGTGGGCTCAGGGCTGGGCACGCTCGTGGCACGGCCGCTGACAGCCCGTTGTGCTGCCAGGTGGATGCCTACGGGGGAGCACTGAGCTATGGGGTGCGGTACCGGCTGGGCCGGGGGCCTCCCGAGCCCACCGCCCACCCCGACCTGCTGCTGCGGGGCCACGGGCGGCAGCTGCGGGCGCGGGCTGGTGACACCCAGCCGGACGTTCTCAACCGGCGGCACGTGCCCCTCACCGAGGTGGGTGTGAGCAGGGATGGTGATGTGGGGAGGTGGTGCTGGGTGATTGGTGGGCTGTGAATCCAGTGATGGCAAGGAGACACTGATGGAGGGAGGTTGATACTGGTGGGTGGTTCTGGTAGCAGTGGTGCTGATGATGGGCACTGATGCCGGTGGTGGCAGGTGGCTGATGCCAGCATTACCATCACTCTGCTGTGACACTGCTGTCACTGTCCTGGCAGGACCACTGGGAGGATGAGCAGGGTGCCCCAGTGAGCCGGGAGCTGCTGCTGCTGGTGCTGCAGGGGCTGGAGGGCATCTTCATCCGGGCAGTTTACGACGGGCGCATGGCCAGCGTGGGGCTCAGCGACGTGGCCATGGACGTCACCAGCACCACAGACACTGGCCTGGGGCCGGCTGGCGACGTCGAGGAGTGCAGGTGACGGCTGGCAGCAAGGTCACGGGCTCAGTGCCGCTGCTGCTGTGATGCCACTGTCATGCTGCTCTTTCCCCAGGTGCCCTGTGGGCTACACGGGGCTGTCGTGCCAGCGCTGTGCCCCCCGTTTTGAGCGGGTGACAAGGGGACCCTACCTGGGGACCTGCTCTGGCTGTGGCTGCCATGGCCACTCCAGCACCTGTGACCCCGTTTTTGGGCACTGCTTGGTAAGGAGTGAGGGGCTGGTGAGGTGACAAAGGGACAGGGACACAGGACAGGATCACCACTCCCCTGTGACATGTGTGCCCCCCTAGAACTGCCAGCACAACACAGAGGGTCCCCAGTGCGAGAAGTGCAAACCTGGCTTCTTCGGTGATGCCACCAAGGGCACAGCCACCGCCTGTCACCCTTGTCCCTGTCCCTACACTGAGCTGTCTCGCAGGTGGGTGCTGAGCCCAGGGACCAGCCCCTGATGATTTCACTGTCTTGGTGTCACCATCGTTGTCATCCCCAGGTTCTCGGAGTCATGCTTTTTGGACACAGATGGCCAGGCCACCTGTGACGCCTGTGCCCCTGGATATGCTGGCCGCCGCTGTGAGAGGTGGGTGGGGGGTCCCTCCCTACAACCCTCACACCTGACACCCCCCACCCATTACCTACCTAACACCCACCCATGCCCCGCCCATCCATAGGTGTGCCCCAGGCTACGAGGGAGACCCCATCCAGCCAGGTGGCAAGTGCACCCCGATTGGTGAGTGGAGGGTGATGGTTCGGGGGGGGGGGCCCCGCACCCTTGGGTGCCCCCCACCCTCACCCTCGCTGCCTGCAGGCCAGGAGCTCGTCAAGTGTGATGCGCGCGGGGGCGAGGACGAGGCGGGTGGCACTTGTCGCTGCAAGGTGATGGCAGGGGGCTGGGGGAGCAGCGGGGCAGTGTTGGTGGGGACAATGCGGGGGCAATGGGGGTCTGGCACTGCCATCCCCCACTGCACCAGCCTGGTCCCAGCTACCCAGTCCCTGCCCCATCCTACCTCTGTCGTACAGCACCCACTCCACCTCCCAGTCAGATCCCCTGAGTCAACCAGTCCCACCTGCTATAGTACCCAGTCCAATCCCAGCCCCTGCCCCATGGCACCCAGCCCAACCCCCCACTAGAACTCACTCCAATCCCCCATAACACCCAGTCTGACACCTGGGGCGCCCAGTCCAGTCCCCCCAGCATCAATGACAACCCCACCATGGCACCCAGTGACCCACTCCAATCCCCTTAACACTCAGCCTGACCCCCCTGGCACCCTGTCTGCTTCCTGGGTGCCCAGTCCCACCACTCCCTTAGCCTCCATCCCGCTTTCTGCACGTGGCCCCACCCATTTCCCTGCTCACCCTGACCACCCTGTGCCCCCAGCCCAACGTCCGTGGCCGGCTCTGTGACTCGTGCGCCGCTGGCACCTTCCACCTGAGCGCTGCCAACCCCGCGGGCTGCCTGCCCTGCTTCTGCATGGGGCTGTCGCGCTCCTGCGCCAGCTCCGCCTGGCACCGCCACCAGGTACCTGCTGTGGTCACTCTAACTCCCTCCTAGTTGTTCGACCCTAACAAGGAGTTAGGTGCATGCATGTGATAAGCAAAGGATCCAAAAGAGGCTCCCTGCCTTTCTCAAAGTTGGTATTTTATTGCTTGGTGGTTCCAGGGCAAAAGAGGAAGAAGAGCTCAGATAATGGTCTTTTCTAGGAAAGGGTCAGGGGAGGGGAATTGCCTTTCTGCCAATAGGATAGGGACAGGAGGGAAGAGTTTAGGCATTCCTTATACCCCTGGTATTGAATTACAACAGCACCCCCAGCATGGGGCGGGCCAGGACAGGCTGTGCCATCCTGGACCACGTCATGCCATGTCTTGTCATTGTCTTGGCGTGTCATTCCATGGCTTGCTGTTCCGTGAAACGCCATTAAGTTCTGTGTCATGCCATGTTATCCTGTGTCTTGCCTTGTCTTGTTGTGCCGTGCAGTGATGTGCTATTATATGTAGTTTCATGCCATATGGTGCCATGCCGTTCCATGTACTCTCATGATACAAGTTACAGTGTCGTTGCATGGTGTGGCATGCGCTGTGGGCCATGCCATGTGATGCCATGTAGCACCATGTTGTGCCATGTCATACCATAATGTCGTGTCATGCATGCCATGGCACGCTGTGTCATACCGCATACGTGTTGTGCCTTGTCATGTCATGCAGTGCCATGCCGTGCCATGTGATGCCATGCAGCGCTGTGTAATGTCACGTAGTGCCATGCTGTGCCACGCAGCGCCATGCCATACCCACCATCCCTCTCCCAGGTGTTGCTCAGCTCTGAGGACTCGGCGCCGCTGCCCCTGGCCAACGTGTCGGGCGCACGGCTGGTGGGAGCCATGCCACACTTCGTGTCCCCACGGGAGCTGCGCTTCGACGCCTTCCGACAGCTGCCACGGGGCGTCCACTACTGGGTGCTGCCTGCGCCCTTCACTGGGGACAAGGTGACACAGCTGCTCCGGGGGACACCTCTGCGCCTCTCTGTTCCCACTGCCCAGTTCGGGGAGCAGGTGACCCCGAGCTGTGCTGCGTGTCCCCACAGGTGACAGCCTATGGCGGGGAGCTGCGGTACACAGTGACACACCAGGCCCCGGCTGGCATTCCCCTGTCCCCCCGGCACCCCGACGTCCTGCTCCAGGGCAATGGGATCCTCCTGGAGCACTTCTCCAGTGCCACCCCCCCGGCCAGCGTCCCCACCGCTGTCACCGTCCCCATCCGTGAGGTGAGAGGGGCCCTGTGTGACACCTGGCGAGAGGGGTCGTGGAGGCAGGGGGTCCGACTAGGTGCCATGGGGAGGTGTCCTGGGATGCCCCGGGGGCTGGGCTGGGTGCAGCGGGGGATGGAGCCCCCATGTCACCCTGGTGTGGCACAGGGCGCCTGGCGCCGCGCAGATGGGCACGATGCCACCCGCGAGCACCTCCTGATGGCCCTGGCCGACGTGGACCTGTTCATGATCCGGGCATCCTACTCGGAGCAGCCAGAGGAGAGCAGGTGAGCTCCTGGTGCAGTCAGGAGGGGACGCAGCAGGGTGGCAGGGCGGTGCTGACTTCCCCTCTGGCCCTGCAGGCTGGCCGATGTCACCCTGGACGTGGCCGTCCCGCATGCCACCGGCCTCCCGCCTGCACTGGAGGTGGAGGACTGCGCCTGCCCCGCAGGGTACCGCGGGCCCTCGTGCCAGGTGAGACCTCAGGTCCCCCCACCGCTGCCATGGGGCTGCTGAGCCGTGTCCCACCCCACTGCCTCTGTGTCCCCTCTAGGACTGTGACACCGGCTACACCCGCAGCAGCGCCGGGCTCTACCTGGGCACCTGTGAGCCGTGCCAGTGCCACGGCCATGCCAGCGAGTGCCACCCTGACACCGGTGTCTGCCAGGTCAGCTGGGGACACCCAGGGAAACCCGGGGGCCCCCATGGCAGGAACACCAGTGCCATCACCCCCTTTCTTTCCAGGGCTGCGGGGATCACACTGAGGGTCCCCAGTGTGACAAGTGCCAACCTGGCTACTACGGCGATGCCACCCGGGGCACGCCAGGCGACTGCCAGCCCTGTCCCTGCTATGGACCCCATGGGGACACCCAGTAGGTGCCATTCTGTGGTCTGTCACATCCCTGAGGACATTG
The DNA here is from genome assembly GCF_029582105.1 of Oenanthe melanoleuca. Lineage (NCBI taxonomy): Eukaryota > Metazoa > Chordata > Aves > Passeriformes > Muscicapidae > Oenanthe > Oenanthe melanoleuca. Next base: position 195,640 of record NC_079354.1, read on the forward strand.
ACTGGGTGTCACCTGTTCCTTTATCCCCTCCATAGGGTAACAAAGATCTGCTTTGAGGACACCGACGGGCAGCCTACGTGCAGTGCCTGTGCCCCAGGGCACAGTGGGCGTCTCTGCGAGAGGTGACAGGGATACCAGCGTGGGGTGGGGGGTGTTTTCAGGGTGAGTGCCCCTCTCACTGCCTCATTTTGGTTTGTCACACCATAGGTGCTCGCCGGGGCACGTGGGGGACCCGCTGCGGGGAGAGCCGTGCCGAGGTGAGTGTCACAGGGCAGGGACACAGTGGTGTCCCCTGTGGTGGCACTAACGGGGGTTGTGGCTGACTGTGTGTCCCCCCTCAGTGCCTGGTGTCCCCGGTGCGCAGTGCCAGTGCGATCCACGTGGCAGCACCGGTGAGGGCTGCGATGCCAACGGGCAGTGTCACTGCAAGGTGAGCCTCGTGTGTGTGTCCCCAACCCTGGGAGGGGTGACAGGGCAATGTCACCGCACTGTCTACCCTCCCCAGGCCAATGTGGAGGGTCCCCACTGTGCCGTGTGCCGTCCCCACCACTTCCACCTGAGCGGGGATGAGCCAGCCGGGTGCCTGCCCTGCTTCTGCATGGGCATCGTTCAGCACTGCACCAGCACTGCCTACGCCCGTGGCACCGTGAGTGTCCCCTCTCGTCCCCACACGTCCCCAGGGTGTCCCCACGTGTCCCAGACCCCTCTCACTCCTTGGTCCCGCAGATCCGGACGTCCTTTGCCCTGGGGGATGCCCAGGGGTTCGCCCTGGTGAACCGCCAGCGCAGCACCCGCGTGGGCAGCGGCTTTGGGGTGCAGCTGGGGCACCCCCAGCCCCACCTGACCTACGAGCGCTTTGGGGAGCTGCCCCCTGACTCCTACTACTGGCAGCTGCCACCCCCCTACCAGGGGGACAAGGTAACAGAGTGACCCCCAGGAGGACAGGGGTGCCCATGGGAGCCGTGGGAATGCCCTGCCAGAGGCTGCACCCGCTCCCCACGGGCACCCTGGGCCTGTCGAGGGGGAAGGTGGGCAGAGCCTCCTTGTCTCTGTGCTTTTTTCTTCTTCCTTTTCTCCTTGGCCTTTTCCCCTTTCCCTTCCCTTTTTCCTCTTTTCACTTTGTCTTTCTCCCCTTTGCCCCTTCTCCTTTCTCTTTTCCCCTTTTCTCATGTTTTTCACCTTTTTCATCCCTGTCCTGTGCCATCCCATCCCCATCATCATCCCCATTGTTTTCTTTCTCCTCTTTCCTCATCCCATCCCCTTCCCATCCTCTTCTCTTTCTCATCCCTATCCTTTTTCTTTCCCCTTTCCCTTTTTTCCTTTCCACTTTCCCCTCTCCTTTTTCCGTCTCCTCTTCCTTATGCCTAATTCATCTCATCACCTTCCCCATCCTAATTCGTGTCCCCATCATGCCCATCCTCTTCCCTCTGCCCATCCCATCCCATCCCATCCCATCCCGTCCCGTCCCGTCCCGTCCCGTCCCGTCCCGTCCCGTCCCATCCCATCCCATCCCATCCCATCCCATCCCATCCCATCCCTCTCCTGGTGCAGGTGGGCTCCTATGGCGGTCGGCTCCGCTACACCCTGACCTACACCCCAGGGGGACAAGGAGCCCCCCTGCCCGACGCTGATGTCCAGATCACGGTAAGGGGGTGCTGGCTGGGGCGGGACAGGGACACACGGGATGACCCCAGGACCCCCTGACCCCCTTGGACCTCCTGTGCACAGGGCAATGACATCACACTGGTGGCCTACCAGCCTGACCTGGCCCCGCAGACCCCCCAGGCCTTCGAGATCATTTTTCGGGAGGTAGGAGGCGGGGGGCAGCTTTTGTCCCTGCGGTGCCCCTTTCCCACGGTGTGTCCCCCGCTCACCCCCGTGTTCCCGCAGCAATACTGGCAGCGGCCGGACGGACAGCCAGCGACTCGGGAGCACCTGCTGATGGCACTGGCCGACCTGGATGAGATCCTCATCCGTGCCACCTACTCCACAAGCCCGGCCGTGGCTGCCATCGCCGACGTGGCCATGGACGTGGCCGTGCCCCCCCAGCCCGGCTTGCCCCCAGCCCCTGAGGTGGAGGAATGTCGCTGTCCCCCCGGATACCACGGGCTGTCGTGCCAGGTGAGCCCAGCCCCACCAGTGTCACCCCATCACCTCCCTACCCTCCTCCCCAGCATCTCCTCATCATCTCTCTGATCACCCCCAGCATCCCACCATCAGCCCAGGGTGACCTTCCATCACCACCGTCACTCGTTTCATCATTGTCCCTGTCATCAACCCAGATCCCCCCACCACCCCCAGCATCCCCAATCATGTCCAGTATCACCCTCCATCCCCCCATCATGCCCCCCAGCATTTCATCATCCCTCCAGCACACCCCATCATTGCCCCCCATCACCCTCCGTCATCATCCCTCCATCCTCTCCTCCCCTGTTAAACCCATCATCACCCCATCAGCCTCACCCCATCAGCCCTCCATTCTCCCCTCCAGTATCATCACCTTCCATTACCCCCCCAGCACTCCCCCCTCATCCCTCCATCATTGTACTGTCATCACCACCAGCAGTCCCCTCTTTACCCATCAACCTCCAGCATCCCCCCAGTATCCCCAGCATCCCATCACTCCCCGTGTCACACCCCATCATAACCCGCCCATGACCCCACATCAACCTGCCCATCATCCCCAGCATGACCCCTACATATTCCCACCCAGCATCACCCCCAGCACCCTCCATCAACCCCCTGAGCACACCCATCATCATCCGTCCCCCAGTCCCCTCCCTCATGTCCTCATCACCCTTCAGCATCCCCACCATCCCCAGGATCCACCCTTATCACCCTCCATCAACCTCATCACCCCTTCAGGATCCCCCCAATATCACCCCATCACTCTTCATCACCTCCCAGCACCCTCATCATCACCATCTGGCCCCAGACAATCCATCACCTCAGTATCACCCCCAGCACCCTCCATCACCCTTCATCTTCCCTCCAGTATCACCCCCTCCATCCTCCATTCCCCATCATCACCGTCACTCCTCCATCCTCCCCCCAGCACTGTTCCCATCACTCTTTGTCCCTCCCCGGCACCCCCATCACCCATCTGTCCCCCGAGCCCCCTCTGCACCCCTTCTCCAGGCTGTGTGGTCCCAAGGCTGTCCCTTCCCGCAGGACTGTGCCCCGGGGTACACGCGCACCGGCGGGGGGCTGTACCTGGGGCACTGTGAGCTGTGCGAGTGCAACGGCCACTCCGAGAGCTGCCACCCCGAGAGCGGCGCCTGCTCCGTAAGCCCCACACTCTGAACGTTTCGGGGGAGGCTGTGGTGTTACCCTGGCCGTGACACCTCTGATTTGTGCCCCCACTGTCCCCCAGGGATGCTTGCACAACACGGCAGGGGACTTCTGTGACCAGTGTGCCCCTGGCTTCTACGGGGACGCCACTGCCGGGACCCCCGAGGACTGCCAGCCCTGCGCCTGTCCCCTCCCATACCCTGAAAACCAGTGGGTGCCTGCGCTGGGGTGGGGGTGCTGGGTGGGGGCGCCAGGGAAGGCACATGCCTCACCTTGCTCTGTCCCCGCAGGTTTTCCAGGACCTGTGAGAGTCTGGGAGGCGGCGGGTACCGCTGCACCGCCTGCGAGCCGGGCTACGCTGGGCAGTACTGCGAGCGGTGAGGCTGCTGACACCCCAAAACCTGCCCCAAAATCCCACTGCACAGGCCACCCCGTCACATGTACCCCACCTCATATACCCACCCCCAAACCCCACTCCAATATACCCACCCTGCGTACTGCAGTATACACCTCCACATACCCCCAATATACCCACCCTGTGTACCACAATATACACACCCACATATCCCCAATATACCCACCCTGTGTACCACAATATACACACCCACATATCCCCAATATACCCACCCTGTGTACCACAATATACACACCCACATATCCCCAATATACCCACCCTGTGTACCCCCAATCCTCGCCACCCACACCCCAAAGCGCCCACCCCAGCCCACCCACCCCAGCACGGTTGCTCCGCTGGCTCCCCAGCGCACCCACAAACTCCGTGCCGCCGTTGTTGCCCGCAGCTGCGCCCCGGGTTTCGCGGGCGACCCCACGGTGCGGGGCCAGGGCTGCGTCCCCGCGGGGCCGCGGCCGGCGCTGGCCGTGCGCGTGCACCCCGTGCGCAGCGCCGTGCCGCGGGGCAGCGCCGTCACCCTGCGCTGCCACGCCGCCGGGGACCCCCCGCTCTACTACCGCTGGCTGCGAGAGGACGGGCGGCCCCTCCCCGAGGGGGCCCAGAGCCGCCGACAAGGTACCGGGTGGCTCCAGGGGCGACATCGGGGTGTCCCCAAGGTGCGGGGTGTCACCTGCGTCACCCCTCAGGTGAGGAGCTGCACTTCCCCAGCATCCAGCCTTCTGAGGCCGGCGTCTACGTCTGCTCCTGCCGCAACCTCCAGCACAGTAACGCCAGCCGCGCTGAAGTCATCGTCACCGGTAAGTGATTGTCACCGAGGGGGGCACACGCACGGAGGGGACGCAGGGGCGGGGCTCACCTCTCTGTGTGGCGCAGAGACCCCCGAGAAGCCCATCACCGTCACCGTGGAGGAGAAGCGGGTGCAGCGGGTGCAGCCCGGCGCCGACGTCACCTTCGTCTGCACAGCCAAGAGCAAGGTGAGGGGAAGGGGATGCTGCATGGCAGGAGTGCTGCAGGGCACCCCTGGGTATGTGCAGGGACATTCAGGGCGTGGAGATGTCCCTGGGTGCCCACCTGGACACCCAAGGATGTACTCATGGGGACATCCAGGGCTTGGGACCAGCTGTACCCATATGGACCCTCTAAGCCACCTTACACAGCTCTGTGGGACACGCCTGGTGGCCACCTCTCCCCCATGCGTGCGCAGCTGGGCACATGCCCATCCCAGTGGCATCAGGCCTCCCACCTCTGCTCCCCCCAGTCTCCCGCCTATACCCTGGTGTGGACGCGGCAGAACCACGGGACGCTGCCAGCGGGTGCCGTGGACTTCAATGGGATCCTGACGCTGCGCGGTGTGCGGCCCCAGGACGCCGGAGTCTACGTCTGCACCGGCTCCAACATGCTGGACATGGACCAGGGCACCGCCACCCTCTATGTCCAGGGTGAGCCCTGATACTGTGGCTCACCCCATGGGGATGGGGTGATGGGCAGCACCGGGGTGACGGGCATACACAGTGCCAAGGCAGGGTGTGGTGGTCGCACTTGGCCCCCAGATGCTGGGTTTGATGGGCACGCTTGCTGCTTGGATGTTGATTCCCAGATGCCGGGGTGGTGGACACACTCAGTGCCTGGTACAAGGGTGACGGGTTTGCTTGGTGCCCGGTCCTTCAGGTGATGGGCACACTCAGCACCCTGGCTCTGCAGTGATGGTGCCCAGACACTGGAGTGGTGTGCACACTTGTGGCCCAGACACTGGGCAGTGGGCTGCTTGGGTGCTTAGGTGCCAAGGTGATGGGTGGGTTTGGCGCCTGCCCACCAGGGTGGTGGCAGGTTGGGTGTCTGGACTCCAGGGTGATAGGCTAACTCCCCTGAGATCCACCCCTTCCTGCAGCTGCCTCGAAGACTCAGATGTTCTATGGACCTGTTGAGTTCATGGAGGGGCACAGACCAGGTGAGTCAATGGGGAGGGTTCCAGAGGGTTCTCACGTTCCCCCCACCCACTGCATGCTGGGGGTCCATGTGCACCCCGCTGCCGGCTGTGCCACGCCACCCCGCTTCCCACCGCCCCACCGCCTGGGGACAGCGCCGGGGGGCCTGGCGAGCCCTGAGCACCCCGGGTCTCACCGCAGCTGGCACCGCCAGCGCCCCCACCGCCACCGTGGAGCCGGGGCAGCTGAGCGTGGCTCCGGGGCAGCCGGCCGAGTTCCACTGCGTGGTCACCGGCAGCCCACAGCCCACCCTCGAGTGGCTCGGTAGGTGCCTGCAGGGGACGGGGGGACACCGGCACCGGGCGGGGGACGCGGCTGGCAGGGGTGGTGACAGCTGTGTCCCTGCAGGCGCGCTGCCGCCGCAGGCTGTGGTTCAGGGAGGGACACTGCGCTTTGGCGCCGTCGAGCCTGCCCATGCGGGGCACTACGAGTGCCGGGCACGGAGCAGCGCCGGGCAGCACACGGCTCGCGCCTTCCTTCATGTTCAAGGTGAGGGCATCACCGCCATCCCTGTCTCCACTGTCCCTTTCATCCCATCCCCATCTATTTCATCCCCCTCTATTGTCTCTGTCAGCCCATCGTCCCCATCATCCCCATCATTTCCAAGTTCCCCATTACTCTGATTATTCCATGGCTGTCACATACATCACCCCTATTGTCCCCATTGTCACCTCTTTTGCTCCCATCATCACTCATCTTCTCTGTCACTCCCCATCATCCCCATTATGAATCTTCATTGTCTCCATGGTCTGCATCATCCCTGTCATACTCATCATCCCTGTCACCTCCCATTGTCCATCCCCCTCATCCCCACCATCCCATCATCTTATCATCCACTTCGTTCCCATCATCCCATCATCACCACCATTGTCAGTGACCTCCTATTCACGCCCTTCATTGGTGTGGTGTTGGTGGTCCCCACCATCCCTGTCACTCTCATTGTCCCTACTGTTCTCTTCTTCCCCTTCATGGCCCATTGTCCCCTCATGTCCATCATTCCATCATCCCTCATCATTCCATTGTTCCCATCATCCTTATCATCCTCATCATTGCCATCACTCTCATTGTCCCCCATCGCCCCCATCACCTCCATCATCCCATGGTACCCTTCACCCTCATGTCTGCATCACTCATGTCACGCCCACTGTCCACACCCCACCACTGCCCCCAGCACCGCCCTGATGCCCCTCCCTGCAGGCGCAGGCACCCCGCAGGTGCAGGTGAGCCCGGAGCGGACGGAGGTGCAGGAGGGCTCCACGGTGCGGCTCTACTGCCGAGTCTCGGGGTCTCCCACTGCCACCATCACCTGGGAGAAGCAGGGGGGCACTCTGCCGCCACAGGTGAGCAGGGTGCTGGCACCCATGGGTGCTCCAGGGGGTGTGTGCGCACCACAGGTGCCACTGACACCCTCCTTGTGCCACAGTCCCGTGCTGAGCATGGTGACATTGCCACTCTCGTCATCCCTGCTGTGACGGCGGCCGATGGTGGCATCTACCTCTGCGTGGGCACCAGCACCGCTGGCACAGCCCGTGCTGCTATCGAGGTGGCCGTGGTGCCAGGTGAGGAGGGTGGGGGACACCAGTGCTGTTTGGGGATGGTTTTGCAGGGCTACAACTCACCCATGTTGCCCCTTTTGCTCCACACAGGGGTGACACCACCTGTCCGCATCGAGTCCTCGTCCCCATCCATCACTGAGGGGCAGACCCTGGACCTGGACTGTGTGGTGGCAGGACCCAGCTCTGCCACTGTGACGTGGTACAAGCGTGGGGGCTCCCTGCCTGCTGGCCACCAGGTAGGGTGCAGCAGGGTGGGCAGCTCCCCAAACGCTGCCCTGTCCCCTGCTGTGTGACACCAAAGCATGTCCCCAACTGCAGGTTTCAGGGTCCCGGCTCCGTGTCCCCCATGTCACCGCAGCAGATTCAGGGGAGTACGTGTGCCGGGCAAGCTTGGGGACCACTGTCCGGGAGGCGTCTGTCATTGTCACCATCGTGGCTGCGGCAGGCTCATCCTATGGTGAGGCTGGGCTCAGCAGCACCGGAGGGAACAAGCTGGTTCCCAACAGACGGTCACAGCTCTGTCCTCCCCTGCAGGACCGCCAGCGTCAGGTGTCCCTGTCCGGATCGAGGCGTCCTCGTCCACCGTGGCCGAGGGACAGACCCTGGACCTGAACTGCATCGTGGCCAGCCAGGGACAGGCCACTGTCACCTGGTACAAGCGCGGGGGGTCCCTCCCGGCCAAGCACCAGGTGGGGGACACAGAGGGTGATGATGCGAAGGGTGGCTGGGGTTGGTGCCCAGCCCTGTGCGGGCCCAGGTGGCTCTGGTGACCCTTGTCACCCCCCTCTCCACAGGTGTCCGGCTCCCGGCTGCGGCTGCTGCAGGTGACAGCAGCTGACTCGGGCGAGTACGTGTGCCGGGTGACCAGCGGGGCCACCACCAAGGAGAGCGCAGTCATGGTGACAATCGAGCCCAGCAGTGCTGGTGCCTACTGTGAGTGGGGTGGCAGTGCCAGTGGGGGCCCTCACATGTCACAGCACTGAGCCGTGGCTCAGGTGCCCATACTGGTGGGGTCCTGCCGTGGTCACTGCTGTAACCCTCCTGTCTCGGTCCCAGCCCCGGGCAGCACAACTCCCCTGCGCATCGACTCTCCGTCCTCTGCCGTGGTCGAGGGACAGACCCTGGACCTCAACTGTGTCATTGCCAGCCCTGCGCAGGCCACAGTCACCTGGTACAAGCGCGGGGGAACCCTCCCAGCCAAGCACCAGGTAGGGAACATGGAGTGGGGATGTCACCAAAGGGGGTGGATGCAGTTGACCAGCAGGTCTGGGCAAGCCTAGATGGCCCATGCAAGGCCAGCTGTCCCTGGGCAAGCCCAGGTTACCTGTGTGAGCTCAGATGGTCCCATGGGAGCCCAGGTGACCCCATACAAAACCAGGAAACCCCATGCCAGCCCTGGTGGCCCGTGAAAGGTTAGGTGACCTATGGAAGGCCATGTAGCTCATGCAAGTCAAAGTAGCCCATGAAAGGTCAGGTGTCCCCATTCAAGCCCTGGTGGTCCCGTTCAAGTCCATGTGGCCCCATGGAAGCCCAAGTGTCCCCAGTAACCCCCATGCCCACTCCCCACAGGTGTCCGGCTCCCGGCTGCGGCTGCTGCAGGTGACAGCGGCCGACTCAGGCGAGTACGTGTGCCGGGTGACCAGCGGGACCACCACCAAGGAAACCTCCATCATGGTGGCCATCCAGCCCAGCAGTGCTGGTGCCTATTGTGAGTGGGGACAGGGGACACGGAAGGTTACCCACGGCGGGGTGACACTGTTCCCAGTGTCCCTGGGAGCCTCGCACACGTGGTGGTCACAGTCTCTAACCCATCTTGATCCCCAGCCCCGGGCAGTACGACCCCGCTGCACATCGAGTCCTCATCCCTGTCATCTCCTGTGACCGAGGGACAGACCCTGGACCTCAACTGTGTCATCGCCAGCCCTGCGCAGGCCACAGTCACCTGGTACAGGCGTGGGGGATCCCTCCCAGCCAAGCACCAGGTAGGGAACATGGAGTAGGGATGTCACCAAGGGGGAGGATAGGGATGACATACAGCTCTAGGCAAGACCAGGGGTCCCGTGCAAATCCTGATGACCCCATGCAAGGCTGGCTGGTCCTGGGCAGGCTCAGGTGGCCCCATGACTATGGAAGCCTGAGTGACCCCATGGAAGACCAAGTGACCCCAAGAAAGCCCAAATGACCCCATATAATCCCAGGTGGCCCATGCAAGCCCAAAATGGCCCTGTGCAAGCTCAAGTGGCCTAGCACAATCCCAGATGACCACTTGCCAGAGCTGGTGGCCCCTGTGACCCCTGTCCCTTCTCCTCAGGTGTCCGGCTCCCGGCTGCGGCTGCTGCAGGTGACAGCGGCCGACTCGGGCGAGTACGTGTGCCGGGTGACCAGCGGGGCCACCACCAAGGAAACCTCCATCATGGTGGCCATCCAGCCCAGCAGTGCCAGCACCTATCGTGAGTGGGGACAGGAGGAGGTGACTGAGGACTGGGGGACAGTGCTGCAGTCCTTGGGGTGACCCTCCTGTCCCTGTCTCCAGCCGCTGGTGTCACCCCTCCAGTGCGCATCGAGTCTTCCTCCTCCTCTGTGGCCGAGGGACAGACCCTGGACCTCAACTGCATTGTGGCCAGGCAGGGACAGGCCACCATCACCTGGTACAAGCGCGGGGGGTCCCTCCCGGCCAAACACCAGGTGGGGGACACTGAGGAGCATCTTGGGTGCAGGAGGGATTTTTGATGGTGTTGAGAGGTTTATGTCCCCATTCCCATGTGCATCACCCCTCCAGGTGTCAGGCACCCGCCTGCGCATCCCCCAGGTGACAGCAGCCGATTCAGGGGAGTATGTGTGCCGGGTGACATCAGGCAGTGTCACACATGAGACATCCCTCATCGTCACCATCCAGACCGGCGCAGGCTCCTCTTACGGTACTGGGACGGGTGAGGGGGTAACACAGGATGTGGAGAGGACACCGTGGTGACCCTATGGACTCTATTGCCACCCCCAGCTGTTGGTGTCACACCACCAGTGAGGATCGAGACCTCCTCTGCTGCTGTTACCGAGGGACAGACGCTGGACCTCAACTGCATGGTGGCAGGACACGGTCATCCCCATGTCACCTGGTACCGGCGTGGGGGGGCTCTGCCACCAAACAGCCAGGTGGGACATGGGGGAGATGGCTTTGCCCTGCAGGCTATAACCCTGCATCGGGTACTGATGTGTCCCCAATTTGTCGTATCCTCAGGTGTCAGGGACCCGCCTGCGCCTTGCCCAAGTGGCAGTGGCTGATTCAGGGGAGTACGTGTGCCGGGTGACCCTGGGGACCGTCACCCAGGAGGCATCTGTCATTGTCACCGTGCCCAGCAGTGCCGACACCTATTACAGTGAGTGGAGAGAGGGCAGTGTTTGGGGACAGTCAGGTGCCACCTTGGTGATAAATGTTCCCTGTCCTCCCCCAGCCTCTGGCATCTCCCAGCCCCTCCGCATTGAGTCCTTGTCCTCGGCCATCGCCGAGGGACAGACCCTGGACCTCAACTGTGTGGTGGCAGGGTCCGGCCCCACCACCGTGACGTGGTACAAGCGTGGTGGCTCCCTGCCTGTTGGCCACCAGGTAGGGGACAGGGGAGGGTCACTCTGAATTTGTCCTATCCCCTGCTCTATGGTGCTGACTTGTCCCCTAATTCCTCCAGGTGTCGGGTACCCGCCTGCGCATCCCCCAGGTGACAGCGGCCGATTCGGGGGAGTACGTGTGCCGGGTGACATCAGGCGGCGTCACGCAGGAGACATCCCTCGTCATCACCATCGATGATGGAGACAATCCATCCCACTGTGAGTACCACCCTCCAGGGGACAGGTTCCTGCTGGTGTCAGGGACCACTGGGGCCATTCACCCTCCATCCTGCTCATGCAGCCACCAGCATCAGTCCACCCATCCACATTGAGTCCTCAGCGTCCTCTGTCACCGAGGGACAGACTCTGGACCTGGACTGCGTGGTGGCTGGCCAGGGACAGGCCACCATCACCTGGTACAAGCGCGGTGGGGCCCTCCCAGCCAAGCACCAGGTAGGTGGAGGCACGGGTGGGGTGGGGGATGGTGGTTGCTGTATGTGGCTGGGTGATGCCACCACCTTCTGTTTTGATGTCCCCAGATTTCAGGGTCCCGGCTGCGGCTGTCACAGCTCTCAGTGGCTGATTCAGGAGAGTATGTGTGCCGTGCTGACACAGGCAGCGTCTCTCGCGAGGCCGTTGTCTCTGTCACTGTCACCTCCCGTGACAGCTCCAGCTACCGTGAGTGTGGTCACAGGGAGAGGGAGGATGCTGAGGGGAGATGGGTGATGTGGGTGGCCTTGTGGCCTCTCTGACCCTTTGTCCCCACAGGTCTGCAGAGCCCCATCATCTCCATTGACCCACACAGCATGGCGGTGGCACCAGGTGAAGACGCCACCTTCAAGTGCCGTGTCCATGATGGTGCCCGGCCTGTCAACGTCACTTGGCGGATGGGGCCTGGCCAACACCTCCAGGGTATGGCAGTCCCCACGGTGGCCCTGGCATGGTCCCCAGGGTGGCCCTGGTGCTGATGGCTCGTCCTTTCCCAGACAATGTGAAGATCAGTGCCAACGGCTCAGTCATCTCCATCAGTGGTGCCCACGTGGGAAACCAGGGCGCCTACCACTGCGTGGCCTCCAACCGCTTCGGCGTTGCCAGCAGCGTCGTCAACCTTGTGGTGCAAGGTATCAGGTGGCCAGAGTGGCCCTGTCCCTGTCTCCATGTGCTCCAGGTGTCCCCAGGGTGCTGGTGTCCCCATCCCTGTGTCCTCCATGTGCTCCTCAAGCTGGTCTGCTTGTCACCATGCTGGTGTGCTCCACATCATCCAGATACCACTGGAGTGATGGTGTCCCTATCCCCATCTCCTTTCCATGCTTCAGCTGCTTCTGGAGTGGTGGTGCCCATGTCCTCATGCTGGTGTCCTTCCAGGGGCCCCAGGAATTGTGATGTCTCTATCCCCATGCAGATCTCCTCCATGGGCTTCGGATGCTCCTGAGATTTTGTGTCCCCATTCCCACGCTCCTGCTCATTTCCTCCCATGCTCCCAATGCTCCCAGGGTGCCCCTATGGCCAGGCATGTTCCAGGTGCCATGCTTGGTGGTGTCCCAATCCCCCCAGTGCCCTCCTCCTTCTGCAGGTGCCCCCACAGTGTCAGTGATGCCACCAGGCCCCGTGACAGTGAAGGAGGGCAAATCCCTGAGTCTGGAGTGCCTGGGCCGGGGGGAGCCGCGGCCGCTGGTGCGTTGGAGCCGCCTGGGCTCCCGACAGAAGGTGGAGCACCAGACGCTGCTGCACATGGACAGCCAGGCCATTCTGCAGGTGAGGGGGCACCATGGGACACCACGGGGCACCGAGGAGCGCCTGGTGCTCATCCCCACCCCATCCCCTCCAGCTCTCACCGGCCAAGCTGGAGCACGCCGGGACCTACGTGTGCACGGCGCACAGTGCCCTGGGCTCAGCGCAGGCGCGGGTGGATGTCAGCGTGGAGTCAGCACAGCGGCACCCCGGGGCCCCCGAGGTCACCGCACCGTCGACTGTCACCGTGGTGGCTGGGGACACCGCCACACTGCACTGCACGGCCAGAGGTATGGGGAGCCGGGAGGACAGTGGTGGAGAGTGGAGGTCCTGAGCAGTACCCGACACCGCGGTGACGGGCATGTTGTGGTCATAGGTGACCCAGTGCCCCGGATTGAGTGGTCCAAGCTGCGGGCACCCCTGCCCTGGCAGCACCGCGTAGTGAACGGCAGCCTGGTCATCCCTCGTGCCGCGCAGCAGGACTCAGGCCAGTACATCTGCAATGCCAGCAGCCCCGCCGGTTCCACCGAAGTCTTCGTCACCCTCGATGTGGAGAGTAAGAACGGGACAGCAGGGGGTTGGGATGGCCCTGGGTTCCTGCTGCCACCTTCACTGTGGCCATCACTTGTCCCTCCTCTGCATGTGGCCACCTCCATCACCACTTCCATCCTTACATCCAGCCCTTCCTCGTGGGACCATCCTTGTTCCATCGCGGCCCTCATGCTCCTTTTCTCAAGCTCTTCTCAAGCTCCATCACCAACCCATCCTGTGGGTGTGTCCGCCTGCTTGTCCCGTCCCTGTGCATGTCCCTCTCTACTTCTGCTCTCTCCTCCATGCATCCATCCATCCATGCATCCATCCATCCATTCCTTCCTTCCTGGTGGATTCATCCATCACTCCTGGCCATCCCAGCCATCCATATCTCCATCTCTCACACTCCTCTACCTACCCCTTCCTCATGGATCCATCCCAACACGCACCCATCTCCACTACCCCCTACACCCCTCACCAGCACCCTCCTTCCCCGCTGACCCATCCCTGGCCGTGTCACGGCTGACAGCTGCACCCGTCCTGCAGCGCCTCCGTACGCCACCATCCTCCCGGAGGACACGGCGGTGCGGGCGGGTGACGCCGTGCAGGTGCAGTGCCTGGCCCACGGCACGCCCCCGCTGCACTACCGCTGGGACAAGGTGAACGGCAGCCTCTCGGCACGCGTGGCGCAGCGCGCCGGCCTGCTGCGCCTCAGCCCTGCCGCCCCCGCTGACGCCGGCACCTACCGCTGCCTCGTCACCAACCGCGTGGGCAGCGCCGAGGCCCTCGCCCGCGTGGCTGTGCATGGTGAGCCTGGCCCCGCTCTGCGTGGGGTGCTGGCAGTGCTGCCAGGTGCCCCCCAGCTCTGCATCCTGCCCAGTCCCTGCTGATGGGTACCCCTGGGGCTCCACATCCCGCCTGGGTGGTGCTGTTGGGTACCTCTGGGGGTCTGCATCCCACCCAGCTTATCCTGGTGTTGCTGGGTACCACCGGGGCTCTGCATCCCAGAGGGATGATGCGAGTGCCTCTGGGTACCACCGGGGCTCTGCATCCCAGAGGGATGATGTGAGTGCCTCTGGGTACCACTGGGGCTCTGCATCCCGGAGGGATGATGCAAGTGCCACTGGGTACCACTGGGGCTCTGCATCCCTTCCAGGTGATGCTGGTGAAGGTGGCGACGTCGCTGGTGGTCCCTTGGTGGTACGAGTGACACCAGGGAGCCTTGTCAAGGGGGTGGGTGGCACTGCTGAATTCGCCTGCTCTGTCTCCGGGGACCCCCGTGCCCATGTGGAGTGGCTGAAGGAAGGTGGGGAGCTGCCCCCCACCCACAGCGTGCGGGACGGGGTGCTGCGGTAAGGAGCGTGGCACAGGGAGGTGGGGCCCCCAGCAGTCCCCCGTGGGGTCCCTCACCCTGGCTGTTCCCTGCAGGATGCCGGAGCTGGCGCCGGGGGCGCAGGGCGTGTACGTGTGCCGGGCCAGTGCCCCGGGCAGGCAGGTGGAGGACAGGGCCACCCTCACTGTCCAGGGTAGGAGCGTCACCCCAGCACTAGGGGACATGTCCACCTCCTGACCTGTCCCCCACCACAAAGGGCACCCTGGGACCCCCATGTCCCCCCACCAAGGGGCACCCCAGCACTTTCCATTTCCCTACACACACAGGCACCCTGAGAGCCCCCAATGCCCACAGTGACCCAAGTCTCTCCTCAAGCCTGCAGGCACTCCAATACCCCCCACCCTCCCTCATGGCTGTGGACACCCTGACACAATCAGTCTCTCTCCACACCCACCCCAGTGCCCCCTATCTCTTCCCACACCCATGACCTTCCTGCTACTCCCACGTCTCCCCATGCTCACAAGGACTCCCAACATGTCTGACCTCTCCCCATTCCCAGAGCCACCCCAGTTGTCCCACATGCCCTGAGGAACCCTGTTTCTCCCTATCTCCCACTCTGGTGCCAGACAGTGATACCTCCCTGTGCTGGGGGTTCACTCCAAATCCCCGCTGTCCCCCAAGCTCTCCCCAGGGCCCTGATCAACATCCGGACCGCGGTGCAGACAGTGCTGGCAGGGACGACAGTGGAGCTGGAGTGCCTGGGCTTGGGGGAACCCCGTCCCCACGTCACCTGGAGCAAAGTGGGGGGCCGCATCCGGCCCGGGGTGCTGGTGCGCGCCGGCACGCTGACCATCGAGCAGGTGGAGCGGGCAGACGCTGGGCAGTACCGCTGCACCGCCACCAACGCTGTGGGCACCGTGCAGTCCCACGTCATCCTCCACGTGCAGGGTGAGCACGGGGACACACGGGTGGGGGTGCACACCGTGTCACTGCAGGGTGGTGACAACTCCGTGCATCCCCAGCCGCTCCGCAAATCACCGGGCAGCCTGAGGTGAAGGAGGTGTCCCTCGGAGCAGCAGCTGTCCTGCCGTGCTTGGCGTCTGGCTTCCCAGTGCCAGAGATCACCTGGAGCAAGGTGCGATGGAGGGGCGGAGGGTGGGAGTGGCAGGGGTTGTGGGCGCTGCTTGTGGTACTGACCCCCTCCACTGTGCCACAGCTGGAGGGGGAGCTGCCAGCGGGTGCCAGGGTGCAGGGGAACGTGCTGACGCTGCCGGCCGTGCGCCCCGAGGATGCCGGCGTCTACACCTGCGTGGCCGCCAACCACCGCGGCCAGCAGACGGCTTACTATGTGCTGAAGGTCCAAGGTGAGGGCAGACAGAGGGACAGATGGGTGGATGGGAGTGGGGCTGAAGTGCCCTGCCCCTCCTTACCCCCGCTCCCTGCAGAGCACGTGGTCCCCTATTTTGGGCAGTCGCCCCGCTCCTTCCTCCCCCTGCCCACCATCAAGGACGCCTACAAGAGGTTTGAGATCCTCATCACCTTCCGACCTGATGCTGCTGATGGTGAGTCTCTGTGCCCCATGTGTCCTCTGTGTCCCCCTTCTTGTCCCCTCCATCATTTCCCCCTCCCTTGCCTTCATGCTTCACTTGCCCTCCTTTATCTCCCATTCTCTATTCATCTGAGAGCCTCCAGTTTATGGGGGGTTTCTCCTCCATTCTGGGACATGTCCCCCACTGGGACTGTCCCATCTGATCCCCTGCCACCCCTCAGGACTTCTCCTCTACAACGGGCAGCGGAAAAACAGTGGTGCCGACTTCATCTCCTTTGGGTTGGTGGGTGGACGCCCCGAATTTAGGTGAGACCTCTGAATGGGTGCTATGGGAGAGGTGGGAGATGAGTGCCAGCACCCACCCACACCCCTTGTACCCCAAAAAACCAGGTTTGATGCTGGTTCGGGCATGGCCACCATCCGGCACCCCACGGCGCTGCGGCTGGGCGAGTACCACACGGTGCGGCTGCTCCGCAACCTCACCTGGGGCTCGCTGGGCCTGGCTGGGCACCCCGCTGTCAATGGCACCTCACAGGTATCAGCTTGGGCAGGGCGGGGGGGGCCAGGTGCTGGAGGTGGTGCCCACCCTCTTGTGCCTGCAGGGGAAGTTCCAAGGGCTGGATCTGAACGAGGAGCTGTACCTGGGGGGGTACCCCGACATTGGCGCTGTGGCAAAGACGGGGCTCAGCCGGGGTTTCATGGGTGAGTGGAGGGTTTAGGGGGCACGGGGGTGAGGGGACGTTGGGCATCGTGTGACAGTTCTGCCCATCTCCACCACCCCACAGGCTGCGTGCGCCAGCTCCGCATCCAAGGGGAAGAGGTGGCCTTTGGGGACATGGACCTGCAGGCACACGGTGTCACCAATTGTCCCACCTGCCAGGACCGGCCGTGCCAGGTGAGGATGGAGGGGAGGAGGTGATGCCTCCCATCCCTGCCCACTGCTGACGCCCGTGTCCCCCCTCACCCAGAACGGCGGTGTGTGCCAGGACGATGAGAGTGGCACCTACGTCTGCCGGTGTCCCCATGGCTTCACTGGCAGCAACTGCGAGTACTCTCAGGCTTTGCACTGTCACCCGGGTAGGTGACACCACTCCCTCCATGGGGATGTCATCCCAGGGTCCCTTCAGCATGGTGCTCATGGCTTCTCACCCTACAGAGGCGTGTGGGCCTGATGCCACCTGTGTCAACCGGCCGGACGGTCAGGGCTACACCTGCCGCTGCCACCTGGGCAAGACTGGGGAGAGGTGCACCGAGGGTGAGCGACACAGAGACACAGCTGGCACCATCCTGGGACGTGGGGGTGGGGTGGGGACCACCCAGGGAAATGGGGACATGGCTGGGACCACCCTGGTGACATGGGGACGGGGATGGGGATGGGGACGGGGATGGGTACCACCTTGGGGAGAGTGGCAAGATATAAGGAGCAGCCTGGAAAGATGGGGAAGCATGGGGTTGGAGGCTGGGGTCCCATCCTGGGGATGTTAGTTGGGTCTCACCATGGGGTTGGACATTAGGCCCCACTGTGGGGTTGGAGGTTGAAGACAGAGGCTGGGGATGGGTTATTGGGTCCCATGATGGGGGTGAAGGTTGGGATGAATGGATGGATGGATGGATGGATGGGTGGTTGTCCCACCCTGGGCATGAAGGCTGTGGGTGGATGTTGCTCTGAGGATGGAGCTGGAGGTCCTGCCCTGAGAATGGTGGGTCCCACACTGGGCACTGACTGGGCTGTGCAGGTGAGGTGGTGAACGTGCCATCGTTTGAGGAGGAGGGAGCCTTCATCTCCTACCCGCCCCTCACCAACGTGCACCATGAGCTGCGGCTGGAGGTTGAGTTCCTGCCACTGGCGCCCGACGGGCTCCTGCTCTTCAGCGCTGGCAAAGCCGCCCCTGTCGAGGACTTTGTGGCCTTGGCCTTGATCGGCGGCCACCTCGAGTTCCGCTACGAGCTGGGCTCAGGTGGGTGGCACAGGGCACTGTGCTGAGGTGGCATGGGGACCATAGGAGCAAGGGGGTGACACAGGGTTCACTGGCATGAAATGGGTCCCTGAGCTACAGTGGGGTCCCCTGGCACCATTGGGGTCCCTAAATGTCTCTGGGGTCCTTGGGACTCATTCTGGTCCCCAAGCATCACCCAGGGCACATCTCAGGCCTGCAAGCATCCCTGGCTGTCCCCCATAACACCCACCCCGTCCCACAGGCCCAGCAGTGCTGCGGAGCGCAGAGCCAGTGGCCTTGGGCCAGTGGCACTGGGTGACAGCTGAACGGGTCCACAAGGACGGGACCCTGGTGGTGGACGGCGCCGCCCCGGTGAAACGCTCCTCGCCTGGCAAGAGCCAGGGGCTGAACCTGCGCAGCCCCCTGTACCTGGGGGGCACTGAGCCCCCCCTGCGCCCCCCCACCAACGCCTCCTTCCACGGCTGCATCGGAGAGGTGAGACCCCCCTTGTGTCCCCTGGGGACAGGCGACTCCCCTCAGATGGGGAGGGGATTCCTTCATACCGGGGGAATCCCAGTCCTTCAGATTGGGATCCCATTGGTGGGGAGGCAGGTGGCCCTCACTGATGTCCCCTTGTTGGGGGATGACCCTCTTGGTATCTCCTTGGGAAGACGATCCCGTTCCGTTGGCGTTGTCCCCTTCCCGTTGTTGGGGAGGTGACTTCCCTTCACATCCCGTTGTTGGAGTTCCCTCGCTGGGTTCAATGACGCCTCTCCTTGGTGTCCCCTTGGTTGGAAGTGACCCCAGTGGCTGAGGGATGGTGCCATTGGTGTCCCCTTGCTGATGTCCCTTCATTGGAGCGGTGATCCTCACTGGCGTCCCTTTGGCGGGGGGGAACCCGTTGAATCCGGGCCCCCGCGGGCGGGCGGTGACGGAGGGCGGTGTCCCCTCAGGTGTCCGTCAGCGGGAAGCGGGTGGAGCTGCGGGAGCGGTTCCTGCGCAGCCGAGGGGTGCGGCCGTGCGGCCACCGCGCCCCGTGCCGGCCGGGGGCTGCCGGTGAGAGCGGGGACGGGGCGCGGGGCGCGGAGGACGGGCACACGGGGGGACGGGGCACGGAGGGACACGGGGCACGGGGGGACGGGGTACGGGGGGACGGGGCACGGAGGGACACGGGGCACGGAGGGACACGGGGCACGGGGGGACGGGGGGACGGGGCACGGAGGGACACGGGGCACGGGGGGACGGGGTACGGGGGGACGGGGCACGGAGGGACACGGGGCACGGGGGGACGGGGGGACACCGGGCACGGGGGGACGGGGGGGAGGCGTTTACACGCGTGTGTGCACTGCGAGTGCGTTTGTGTGTGCACAGGTGTGTGTGTGTGTGTATGCAGTGTGTGTATGCAGTGTGTGTGTCTGTGCTCTATGGGCACAAACACACGGTGCACACCTATTCACTGCACTCACCTGTGCCATGTGCACACACACACAGTGCACACCTGTTCACTGCACTCACCTGTGCCATGTGCACACACAGTGCACACCTGTTCACTGCACTCACCTGTGCCATGTGCACACACAGTGCACACCTGTTCACTCACCTGTGCCATGTGCACACACACACAGTGCACACCTGTTCACTGCTCTCACCTGTGCCATGTGCACACACACACAGTGCACACCTGTTCACTGCTCTCACCTGTGCCATGTGCACACACACAGTGCACACCTGTTCACTCACCTGTGCCATGTGCACACACACGCAGTGCACACCTGTTCACTCACCTGTGCCATGTGCACACACACAGTGCACACCTGTTCACTCACCTGTGCCATGTGCACACACACAGTGCACACCTGTTCACTGCTCTCACCTGTGCCCAGCATGCCCGTGGGGCCATGCCCGTCATGCCGTGCACACTCACCTGTCACTCCCAGTGACTGTGTCCTGCCTGTCCCCAGGCCCGCGCTGTGAGGAGGAGGAGGAGGAGGAGGAGGAGGAGGCCGAAGGCTGCCACTCCTCCCGGCCCTGCCTGCACGGTGGCTCCTGTGTCCATGGCTCCTGCCACTGCCCCCCTGACCGCAGCGGGGCCCGCTGCCAGCACCGTGAGGGGACAGCACAGGGACATGGGGAGATCCTGGGGACACCTGGAACACAGGGAGCATGCAGGGACACTGCCAGAGCAGTGACGGGGGAGCACATGGAGGGGCAAGGGAGGACACCTGGGGACACTTGGAGACACAGAGGGACATCTCAGGTCTCTGGAGGACATGGTGGGAGCAAAGAAAGGCCACAGGGACACCCAGGGACACCCAGGGACATAAGGGACATGCACACTTGGGGATACTTAGAAATGCCTGGGGACACTTGGAGACAGTTTGGGACGTGTGGGCACATGGGGAAACCTGAGAACATGGGGAGACACTTGGGGACATGGGAGGGGGTCACTTGGGGACATGGGGGGACACACATGGGGACACCTGACAACATTTGGAGACACCTAGGACGTGGGGGATACCTGGATACTCTTGTGGATTGACTGGGGACACAGAGGGACACCTGGGTACATGGCAGGGACATGCGCTTGGGGAACACCTGGGAATAATTGAAGCCACCTGGGGACATGGGGGACACCTGGGGATGCTCTCAAGGGTATGCACTTAAGGAGTACTTGAGGATACCTGGAACAACTGGGGGCACCCAGGACACGGTGGGGGGCACCGAGGGGATACATAGCCCCTCCTTACCCCGCTTCCCCTGCAGGCTCGGCCCTGGCGGAGCTGGAGCAGGACTGGCAGGAGGGCAGCGGCGGTGGCGGTGGGTACCTGCACCCGTTCCCCCTTCTTCCCCCCAAACTGCGGGTGGGGCCCCCTCCTGCCATCCCCCCTGATCCCCCATCTTCCCCCAGACGCCCCTGGGCAGTTCAGCGCTGCGTTCCAGGATGGATCCTACCTGGCCCTTCCCGGGCACCTCTTCCCTCGAGGGTGAGTGGCACTGGACACCCTGAGCGGGTGCTGCGCCTGCACCGTGGCACCCCCCGTTTTGGGGTGCTGCAGTGCTCCCATGGCATCACCCCCCGTTTGGGTGCTGCCCCCATCACCACACCCTCTCCTCACAGCCCCCCCGAGGCTCCCGAGACCATGGAGCTGGAGCTGCGGACACGCAGTGCCCAGGGGCTGCTGCTGTGGCACGGCGCGGTGAGAGGGGACGGGGTGACAGGGGGGCGCCGGGCTGTGACACCCCATGGGGCTCATCCCTCGCTGTGCCTGCAGGAGCCCGGCGAGGGTGGCAAAGCCAAAGATTTCCTTGGCCTCGGGTTGAAGGATGGGCACCTGGTGTTCAGGTGAGGGGACGGCCGGGGTCCCCTGGCATGGCGAGTGGCACCCAGGGGTCCCTTGAGCCCCGCAAGGGTCCTGAGGAGCCTTGCACGCTGACACTGCTCCCCCACAGCTACCAGCTGGGCAGTGGCGAGGCCACCATCACCTCTGAAGACCCCGTCAATGACGGCGAGTGGCACCGGGTGACGGTGACAAGGTGGGCGCGGGCCTGGGTGTGGGGGGGGTGGGGAAGGGCTGGGGTGCAGGTGCTGACAGTGCCCCACAGGGAGGGCCGGCGTGGGCAGCTCCAGGTGGATGGAGAGGAGCCAGTGAGTGGGGAGTCACCCGGATCCAACATCATGGCCAACACAGAGGGCAGCGTCTACGTGGGTACGGCGGGACGTGGGGACATGGGGGAGTGGGCTGGGACACAAATGGACACAGCGTGGGTGTGAGATGGGCATGGAATGGACATGAGGTGGGTGTGGGATAGATGGAGTGAGGCAGGGGATGGACATGGGGTGGGACACAGGTATGGGGTGGGATGTGGCATGGACACGGCATGGACATGGATGGGGTGGGGTGGGGTGGGGTGGGGTGGGATGGGGTGGGGTGGGGTGGGATGGGATGGGATGGGATGGGGTGGAATAGAGGATGGGATGCAGGGAGAGATGTGGGATGGATGCAGAATGGGACACATGGTGGGACATGGGGTGGGGACACCTGGTGGAACACAGGAGAGACATGGGCAGGTGTTGCAGGTCAGGATATGGGTGGGCCCAGTGGGGGTGCCCCCACCCAGTGCCTCCTGTGTCCCCCCGCAGGCGGTGCCCCCGACCCCCGCGCCCTGACCGCCGGCAAGTTCAGCTCCGGTTTCTCGGGGTGTGTGCGGGGACTGGCGCTGGAGTCCGCCGGGATCCCCCGACACCCCATCGACCTCCGGCACGGCGCTGTGGGGGGCTCCCCTGTGCCGCCCTGCCCCTCCTAGCCCGCCCTGAAGCAGAGTTTGGGGGGAATTTGGCCAATTTTATTCTTTTCCAAAAAAAAAAGCCACCAGGAGGAAACGGTGCTTCGCTGCCCCGGGGTGACTCCGGGGGGGGGCCGGGACCCCCAAAAATGTTTACACCCCCCTTCCACCGGTCTCCCGAAACTGTGCTGGGGCGGCCGGGCCGCCTGGGTGCCCCCCGGGGTGGCGGCGGGGTGGGGGCGCGAGGGACAATCGGGGTGCTGGCAGGGACCCCCCCTGCAGGAACAGTTATTAAAGGAGAGACAACCAGTGCGGCTGCCGTGTTTGGGGGCTGCGCCGGGGCAGTGTGGGGGTACAGGAGCGATGGGATGGGGAGATGAGGGTTGGGGGTGGTGTGGGGATGTAGGGGGGCTTTGATATTGGAGTGCAGCAGGCTATGGTGTGAGATGGTTTGGGGTGTGCTCTGAGGCTATAGGAGAGGGGCTATAGTGGGAGGATTTAGGGGCACGGTGTAGGGGTGCAGGGGTGTACGGGGCCCGGGAGGTTATGGTATAGGGAGGTGTGGTATGGAAGGGTTATGCTATTGGGGTGCGGGGGATGTGGTTTGGGGAGATAAGTATGGGGTGTGGGAGTTCAGGGGGGGTACGCCCTGTTACGGCGTGGGAGTCTGTAGTATCGGGGCGCGGGGGAAGGACACAGAGGTGCAGGGGGGTGTGGCGGGGATACAGAGCTGGGGGCTCCTGGGGGGCACGGTGTGGGTGGCGGGGGGCGATGGGACCCAGCGCGGGCCCGCGCCCCAGGCCCCGCCCACAGCCGCGCAGCCCCGCCCACAGCGCGCCAGCCGCGCCCGCATGGCAAGAGAGCCCCGCCCCATTGGTCAGGCCACACCCCCAGCGGGTTATACAAACCACGCCCCTGGTGTCCGAAGCCACGCCCCGTGGCGGAAAGCCCCGCCCCTATCTCCGCGCGTCGCTGCCCGGCAACGTCAGCGCCTCGCGCCGTCACCGCGTCGCGCTCGTGGCGTCACCGGCCCTGAGGGCGGCAGGAGGGGCCGGGCGGGATCGTGACCGGGCCGGGACCGGGGCAAGAACCGGGGCAAGAACCGGGCCGGGCCGGGGCAGGGCAGCCCCGAGGCGCCGGCGGGAGCGATGGCGCCACGGCTGCAGCTGGAGAAGGCGGCGTGGCGCTGGACAGAGACGGTGCCGCCCGAGGCGGTGGCGCAGGAGCACATCGAGGCGGCCTATCGCGTCCGGCTGGAGCCTTGCCAGCGCGGCGCCTGCCGGTACCGCGGGGCCGGGCCGGGCACCGAACCCCGCCGACAGCGCGCTTGGGGTCTGGGGGTCCCCCGTGTTCCCTCCCGCCATGAAGCGCGGGGCGTTCCCCGCCCCTGCCGAGGTCCCGCGCCGTCGGTGGAGGCTCCCCCGTGTTCCCTTCTGGGGCACCCCCATTCCCCGGGGCTGGGGCGGCCCTCAGCAGTTTCCTTGTGTGGCTCCCTAGATACAGAGCACTCCCTTGGGCTGGTGGGGAACCTCTCTCCTCTCTGCTCAGACACAGGGGACCTCCCCCCGTGGGTTGTGGGGATCCCCTCTCGTTTTCTGGCACCTCAGATGTAAGGGACCTCCCTTGGGGTAGTGGCGGACTCTCCTCCCAACCTGGCTTACCAGATACAAGGCACCACCCTGGTATTGGGGGGGACTCGTTATTGCTGGGCTCTTTATATACAGGGGAGCCTCCATGGGGTTATGGGGAGCCCCTGTCCTTGCTTGTCCATCGCCATTTATAGGATAACCCCAGGGTTTTAGGGAACCCCTCTTCTTGCCTGGTTTCTCAAGTATAAGACACTGGTCCCACCCCAGGGTTGTAGAGACCCCTGCCTGCCTGGCTCCCCAAGTCTCTGTGGCTTGTAGGGAGCCCATCTCCTTGGCTGGATGTATGGCACTCACCCTGGAGTTGGGGCGAGCCCTGTCCTTGCCTGGCTTCCCAGATAAGGGAAGTCATTTGGTCCCATACTTGCCCCTGGGGTCCCTTTTTTTACCTAAAAACCCCTCTAGTTCTCCACCTCCTTCCTCACCCATGGCCACTGTTTCTTGGAGGGGGCGGTGTTCCATGTCTCACCCTTTTCAACATTATGTGCTTCCTCATTTCCCCCCCGTCACCCCTCCCAGCCCCCAAGGGACATGGGGGTGACAGCTGGGGTCTGGCTCCCCAGGAGGAACTGCCGGGGGAACCCCAACTGCCTGGTGGGCATCGGGGAGCACGTGTGGCTGGGCGAGATCGACGAGAACAGCTTCCACAACATCGACGACCCCAACTGCGAGCGCCGCAAGAAGGTACCCCAGACCCCACCCGCGGCCCAGGGGTGCTGTGGAGCAGGGGAGGTGACCTGGCCCTTTTCTGGCCCTGTCTCTCTCCCCCAGAACGCGTTCGTGGGCCTGACGAACCTCGGCGCCACCTGCTATGTCAACACCTTCCTGCAGATGTGGTTCCTGAACCTGGAGCTGCGGCAGGCGCTCTACCTGTGCCCCAGCGCCTGCGGGGATGGCATTCCCAAGGACACAGGTGCGTGGCAGGAAGGGATTTGTTCCTTTCCTCCTAAAACTGCACATTGACATAAGGTTTATCAGGAGAATTCACGAAGCTACAACCGTACGTGCCATCACTGCACCGTTAGTTTGGAGTAATCATCTGGATTTTTGGAATGAGCCAACCTTAATCCAAGTGATGTCTTAGATCGGAGTGATCTGAGCTGTTGAGAATTAATGTCTGGTTTGGCCTTGCTTCCCAAAGTAACCTAGTGGTGGTGCTGGGGGTGGAACATGTGCATCAGGGCTGGTCTGTGCTGGCACAGAGATGAACTTTTCCCATGGCAGGGCTGAAATTTGGGCCCCAGAGAGGATTAGGGCTCACAGTTTTTTCTGCTCTTGGGAAGAGCAGAAGCGCTGGGTCAGCGCAGCCACCTCAGCTCTGCTGGTTTCATGGTGGTTGTAATGATGTTTCAGCTTCTGGGGTAAATAAGAAGCTGTTTTTTGGGGTAATTAGTGCATGCCGTATAAACCACTCACAGCTCACGCTGGGCACTGCAGGATAGAATCATGGAATCCCTAAGGTTGGAAAACTCCTCCAAGATTATCAGTTCAACCATTCCCCCAGCACTGCCACGCCCACCATTAACCACATCCAGACAGTTTTTAAGCACTTCCAGGGATGGTGACTCCACCACTGCCCTCAGCAGCCTGTTCCAGTGCCTGACTATCCTTTCCATGGAGGAATTTTATCTAATATCCTACATAGACCTCCTCTGGTGCAACTCAAGGTCATTTCCTCTCATCCTGTCCCTTGTTCTCTGGGAGCAGAGCCTGGCTCCACCCTCCTGTCTGAAAGTTGCAGAATGTAAATATTTACAGTTGGACTTGATGATCCTAAGTGTTTTTTCCAATCTAAATTATTCTCTCTGTGGACTGTGCTGGGATTTGCCGTCATCATCTATGCAATCCACTTCAGTTTTCCTGACAACTCAAACTACCTTCCAACCCCATCACTTTTAGTGGTTGTGAAACACTTGGAGTGATCCTTTCTCGCCCTGAATTCCTGCTGTGCCTTGTGTTTTTCCCAGACTATGAGCCCCAGACCATCTGTGAGCACCTGCAGTACCTGTTTGCTCTGCTGCAGAACAGCAAGCGGCGCTACATCGACCCTTCGGGCTTTGTCAAGGCTTTGGGGCTGGACACGGGGCAGCAGCAGGTGTGTGGGAGGGGATTCCTGGCAGTTCCAGAAGTTTGGAATCACCCTTGGGCGGTCGCTGCGCAGCTCCCAGCTGGGTCTGGCTTCTGGGTGCAGACATGACGGGGAGGGGGCCTCCCAGAGTGCACTGGGGAAACAGGAGGGGACCAGGATGTCAGGAGTGCAGAGGCATCAGGAGGAGCCCTGGGAATGATGGAATGGGGCCAGGGAGATGAGGAGTCCAAGGAGTGATGCGATGAGGACAGGAAGGTCAGGAGGAGAACAGGGAGCAATGGGATGGAGAGAGGGAGGTCAGGAGGATCCCAAGGAGGAGTGAGATGAGGACAGGAAGATAGGAGGAACCCAGGGAATGATGGGATGGGGCTAAGGAGCAAGGGAATGAGGCTAAGGAGATCAGGAGGAGTCCAGGGAGTGAGGGAATGAGAACATGGAGTGATGGGATGGGGCCAGGGAGATGAGGAAGAGCCCAGGGAGTGATGGCATAAGAACAAGGAGACAAGGAGGAGCCCTGGGAGTGATGGGATCAGGACATGAAACAGTGGGATGAGTACAGGGGCATAAAGAGGAGCCCACGGAGCAATGGAATGAGGCTGGGAAGTGATGAGTACAGATCAGGAGGAGCCAAGGGAGTGGTGGGATGAAGACCAGGAACGATGGGATGGGGCCAGGTGGGAGGCAGAGCTGCGGTGAGGATCCTGCAGGTGTTCCATGGGCTGCTGCTCTGGGGGGATTGGGTGGTGAGGAGATCCTCAGGGTGAGGTGAATCACCAGGAACCAGCCAGGATCCAAGGGGAGCGTGTAGGAGGTGAGTGCTGCAGGGCTCTGTGGGGCTGGAGCTGGAGAGAGTTTGGGAGAGGGGCATGGCTTGGAAATGCACTTGGAAAGGTAATGGGAGGTTTTGGAGGAAGAGCCAGAGCACTGGCAAATGTTTCCTTGGGAGGGCCAGGAGAGGAAGGAAGCTGACCAGGGACACCAAAGGGCAGCTGAGAGAGGCCAAAACCTTGTTTTTAGAAGAAGAGAACCCGGGTGGGAGAGAAAGGCCCCAAGCCGGGTGTGGGGAAGCATCGCCGAGATCACCCATAGGGCAGCTTCTCATTTTTGGGGTGTTTTTATTTCTCTTCTCACCTCTGATCTGAGCAGAGACAGCTGCAAAAATGAGGATCAAGGGGCTCTAAAGCTCCACAGGAGGGTTTTTATCCTTTGCAGAATCCTGGGAGGAGCAGGGCAGAAGTCAAAGCCCCCAGCAGGGCTGGCGGGGAGCCAGGGCAGCTCCTGCTGTGCTCCCACACCAGGGCCTCACACTCCTCTTAGCCAAATTCCTCTGTTTTCCTTAATTCTCCTGCCTGGTCTTTATTTTCCATGCTGTGCACGGAGCCTCTGTGCAGCCTGTGTGGAAGGCTTGGGGTAATTAGCAATGAATTAGTGACAGGGTTGGGACTGTGCTGTGGTGGATTGCTAATGAACTTAGTTTTCTCTTTCAGGATGCCCAGGAGTTTTCCAAGCTGTTCATGTCCCTGCTGGAAGATACTTTGTCCAAACAGAAAAACCCAGATGTCCGGAACATTGTGCAAAAGCAGTTCTGTGGAGAGTATGCCTATGTCACTGTGTAAGTAATAATTTTGGGAAGACCCTTTCTGTAAATATTTAAATTTTTAGAAGGATTTGGGAGGGGAAGATCCCTCCTAACAACCAGAGAAGGCAGTTAACCTGCAGCAGAAACACTTTCTGAGAAATATTTACCTTTTCCTTTCCTGTTCCTGTGTGTGTGGTGTTGCTGTGACAGTTCTCCACTGCTTTTACTCCTTTAATAAGAATTTACCAACTAAACCTGCAAGTGAGTTAATGGAGTGGCAGGTTCTGCAGCCAGAAAACAGCATCCTGGGTGCTGTATTTTCATTCCTGTGTTCACAGAACTGTGAATTTTACCTTAAAAATAACATAAAATGGTTCATGCGAGTTGTGACAGGTCCTGGTAGGTGCTGTAAGCTGTTTAAAACTTCTGCTGGAGCTTTTATGGTGTGGAGGTGTGAATCTCCTTAGCCCTGGCTTTACTTTTTCTCCTAGTTTTATTCAAGATATATTTTACTAAAGCTTGGGAGCTCCAACGCGTGAGCCCTGGCCTGTCCTCAGATACATTTTTGTCTTCTTCCTATCCTAGCTGCAACCAGTGTGGCAGAGAATCTAAGCTGGTGTCTAAGTTTTACGAGCTGGAGTTAAACATCCAAGGACACAAGCAGTTGACAGACTGTATAACAGAATTCCTCAAGGTATGAGCATGTTGGGTTTGGAGTACTGCTATTTTTAGCAAGGAATTTCAATTCCTTCCTCCAATTCACAGCCTTTGAGGTCGGTGTCGGAGCAAAGCCACTGACTTGGCTCAGGGAAATGCATCCCAGTGAAAATACTTTCTTCTGCAGACCCAAAAAATGAGGATTGAGGCACGGTGCAAGGAATGGCTCTGTGATATCACATGCTCCTGTTACGGCTTTAAAAAGCACTTTAAGCACTTTAAAATACTTTGCCAGGAAAGTTAGGGAAAAGTGTCTGCCTGCTTTGTCACAGATAGCACTGGGAGAACGACTGCTTTCCATGTTTTCTGTGTCGGTGCTCATCTGCATAGCAACAGGAGACATTCCCTGCTGAAAAATGTGCTCTCAGAACTACCAGGGAGCGCCAGGAATAGCTGCAGGAACAGCTGCAAGTGCTCTCAATTCAGCTTGAAAATTTGCCTGGATCTGAAGTTCAGCTCTGGCACACTAAGGTGTGGGTTCCACTCAAACTATTTAGGACAGAACTAACCTGAACCGCTTCCCTGAGCTCATTTCTTGCTGGTGCACTCAGGAAACCAGTTGCTCTGCCTGGAAGGTCTGCTGTGAAAAAAAACTGGTTTGGGTGCATAGATTAAATTCCTGAATTGGTGAACTTGGCATTTGACTACTCCTCCTTCACACAAAACAGCCCTGTGACGTTTTTAGGGGGGTTGGAATTTTCCTCTGGCCTAATTCTGCCCTTGGAGCTGCTTAGGCAGTGAGTGACTCCTGCAGAGTTTTGGGTAGCTGAGCAGAGGGTTGTAGTTTCCAGGCTAAAATGTGGCTTTATATTAACAGGGTCCATGTGAACTTGTAGAAGGGATGATTTAATTATTTTCTTGGTATAAACCAGCTCAGTCAAACGAGGAGCAAGAGTAAGAGACCTGAGAATTTGGAATGGGGCTTGATTCAGTCTAAAATTTGCCTTAAAGTGAGAGCAGCCTGCTATGGCTATGCCGTAAAGTGCAGTCATTGGTGTGTCTTTAACTCAGAAAAGTTTGGGAAGCAGCTGAGAAGAGACTTAAATAATTTAAATAACTTCAGTGCTTCTCACTCTCCAGCTGTTGAGTAGCTCAATTGACTTTTCAGTGCTGACATGTTCTCAAGACCTTTTCCTCTGCCTCTCTACACTCAGGAGGAAAAATTAGAAGGGGACAATCGTTATTTTTGTGAGACTTGTCAAAGCAAGCAAAACGCAACGAGGAAGATCCGGCTGCTCAGCCTGCCCTGCACCCTCAACCTGCAGCTCATGCGCTTTGTGTTTGACAGGTGAGTGGGAACACCCTGGAAGCTGCTGGGGAAGTCACCTACCCTGCTCTTCCTGCTTTAACTTGAGGAGTGACAGGGTGTCTGAGCCTCTCGGAGGATGCTCAGGGGGATTCAGGGGAGGTATTTTGGGATGTGAGCTGTTGTTGCCCTGAGCCAAAGCTTTGCCTCCACACAGACAAACTGGCCACAAGAAGAAGCTGAACACCTACATTGGCTTCTCTGAGCTGCTGGACATGGAGCCTTTCATGGAGCAAAAAAGTGAGTTCAGGGCACGTTTTTGTTATCTTTGCCTATTGCCTCTTGGCAGATCTCCTCTGTAATTCTGTTTAGGAGGAAATTCCTCCCTGTGAGGATGGTGAGGCCCTGGCACAGGGTTCCCATAGAAGCTGTAGCTCGCCCATTCCTGCAAGTGTCCAAGGCCAGGTTGAACAGGGCTTGAAGCAACCTGGGATAGTGGAAAATGTCCCTGCCTGTGGCAGAGAGGTGGAGTAAGATGGGCTTTAAAATCCCTTCCAACCCAGCCATTCTGGGATTCTGTGATTCCTCTGAATCCTCTTTTTGATTGAAAATTCTGTCAAGAGTAGTTTGAAGCTTGTATTTCAAACAACATCCTTGTTGTTAAGCCACAGCCCTCTGAGCAATGTCATGAAGAGCTGTGAGTTCAAGTGCAGGCTTTACTGCCTGATGGAAACACGAAGTTTAAGGACAGGCAGGCTGTGTGTTGGCTGAGGAGCTGTGTGTAACGCTGCTTGCCCTGCAGACGGTGTGTACGTGTACGAGCTGAGCGCGGTGCTCATACACCGTGGAGTCAGTGCCTACTCGGGGCACTACATCGCCCACGTGAAGGACCCGCAGACGGGCGAGTGGTACAAGTTCAACGACGAGGACATCGAGAAGATGGAGGGGAAGAAACTGCAGCTGGGGATTGAGGAAGATCTAGGTAAAACCCTTCAGTTGTGAGTGCCCTTTTAAAATACCTCTTTCTGCCAAAACCATGGGTGTCCCCAGACGCATCTCCTGCTCCTCCCCAGAGTGCTCCTACACGGGCTATCATAGCTCAAAGGGACGTGGGAAACAGCAGTCCTGGGCATTGCAGCCAGATTTGCTTCGTTTCAGCCCCGTGTGAGTGTTTACACCTCATGATCAGCTGCTCTAGTATTTCTCTGGCTGCCACATGGCAGATAAGATGCTGATAACGCAGGCAGCAGGTTCCTATCAGGGAGCAACAGGCGGGTGCCATTTCCTTGGAACAGATAAGGAGAATGCTTTCAGTTTCCTTAACACATTATGGTTCTATCTCCACTGAGTGTTTTACTTCAGGGCAGTCAAAAAGATTTTGATCCAAATAGCAACTTGGAAGCTAAAATTGCCTTTTTACTCTGAGCTTTTTCGTTGGTGCTTTTCTGTTTTACTGACTCATTGTGTGCTGCCCAGATCACCATGTTACTGCACTGGATTTCTTGGAGATTTCTTGGAAAGATTGGGCTGAGGCTGGATCTATGGATTTCTCATTCT
The DNA here is from genome assembly GCF_029582105.1 of Oenanthe melanoleuca. Taxonomy (NCBI): domain Eukaryota; kingdom Metazoa; phylum Chordata; class Aves; order Passeriformes; family Muscicapidae; genus Oenanthe; species Oenanthe melanoleuca. The sequence continues at coordinate 226,683 of NC_079354.1, forward strand.
GCAGTCAGTAAATAAGAGCAACTTATATGGAGTTGAAATGTTTTTGTAGTGGCTCAGTGTTCTGTAGTGCAGGTGCTCACAGCAGGGAAAAACACGGAAATTAATAAGAAATTCACTTGCAGTGCAAGCAATCCGTTCCCAGGAATTCTTACCCATTAGGATGCTTTGCTATGGTTGGAACTTATGGAGTGTTGTTTTTCTTTAAGGCATCTTTAGAGAAAAATAGATCTGCAGATTTAAGTGGTGCCTTGATTTGGTGTAATGGGACATCAGCCTTCTCCCATTTCCTCGTTCTCACCTGCATGATGCTTCTTGAGGTGCTGGAATGTGTCCGTAGATGGGCAGTGGAGCTATGGAAGGGTGTGGAGCATTCTGAGGAGCAATTGAAGGAGGTGGAGGTCTCAGCCTGGGAAAAAGGAGGCTCAGGGGGGTCCTTCTGGCTCTGCACAACTTTCTGACAGGAGAGGACAGCCGGGGGTGGGGGGTGAGGTTGGTTGAGCTCTGCTCCCAGGGAGCAGGGACAGGAGGAGAAGGAACAACCTCAGGCTGTGCCAAGGGAGATTTAGGTTGGATATTGGGAAAAGTCCTTCGTGGAAGGTGTAGTCGGCGTTGGAAGAGGCAGTGCAGGGCAGTGGTAGAGTCACCATCCCTGGAGGTGCTCAGAAAGTGTGTGAACGTGGCACCTGGGGATATGGGTTAGTGGTGGACCTGGCAGTACTGGGTTAATGGTAGGACTTGATCATCTTGGAGGGCTTTTCCAATCTTAGTGATTCCGTGATCCTGCCTGTGCCAGCAGCTCTGTCCCATTCCCTTTGGCTCTGCTTGCTGCCAGCCCAGGCTGGAGCTGGCCGGACATCTAGTGGTGCGCAGGGAAACTGAGCCCTGAAAGGCACCAAGAGCAGTTCAGCCTTTGTTTTTACCCTCCCCACTCACCCAGTGCAACAAAATGAGATGCATATAAACTGCTGTGACCTCAATTTTATAAGGTTTTATGCTTAACTGCAAGTAGATGTTCTTATTTCTCGTATTTCCATTCAAGGCTGTTTGGAGAATAGAAGTAAAGTGTGTTTGGGAGCCTCTTTAAGCTGAGAGCTCAATATTTGTATCAAGTTTTGATGTAATTTGCCTGTTCCAGGCAAAACTGAGGCCTTTCTTTGTTACAAATACATGTAACAGCAGGAGAAGGTCAGTAATATAAACTGAAGGTCTTGTGGAGGTCTGTGGGGGGGAGACTCTGGGCCGCGCAGATGGGAGCAATTTGGAAAATTCTTGGCTAAAATGCAAATAAATAGTCTGGGAAGTCCCCTGAGTGGTGTGGGGGGGAAAGGCATAAGAATGTTTTCAGAATTTGGGAAAAAGAAACTTAATTCAATGGTCCATTTAGAGTTTGACTTACAGAACATTGTTCTTTTAATTTTTTTTTTTTTTATTTAAAACAATTTGATTTCTGAAGCTGCAGCTGTAGGATCAGTGTTTTCCTTGCCTGAGAATCCATCTGGAAACATCAGCTCTTGCAACACAACTTTACATCTCCCAGCAGCTGCTCAAAAACAGCCCTTTCTATGGCTCTTGGCTTTCTAAAAGCTTTGCTGTGTTTTTTTTTCATATCCACAGTCACCTGTAAATACGATTTTCTTCCCTGAGGATGTGATTCTTTTCTTTGGAGTCAGGACAGCAGAACAAGAGGCAAAAGGGAGAAAGGATGTTTTTCCAAGAGTGGCTTTTGGCTCAGAGAAGTTGCACTGGGGAGAGAAGAAAGGCTCTTGAGAAGGGAGGTTCAGAACAGGCTCCTAAATTTAGTCCTTTTGATTTACCCAGAAAGGCTGGAGAGATTTGGGGCTTTCTTTGGGATGCAGTTTTGAGTCACGCCAAGCCCAGTGCTTGGCACAGAGGCCTGGCACAGGGAAGCTGGCTGGGTGGCAAGCTCACCCTGCTAATGAAGGATCAGGGAAGGAGCTCGTGTGGTGCTGAGGTTTTGCCTTTTGTTCCCACAGCGGAGCCATCCAAGTCCCAGAGCCGCAAGCCCAAGTGCGGGAAGGGCGCGCACTGCTCGCGCAACGCCTACATGCTGGTGTACAGGCTGCAGGCCCGCGAGAAATCCCTCACAGTCCAGGTGCCAGGTGAGTCCCCGGCAACCAGCTCATCCTGCACTGCTCCTCGTGGGCCAGGAGGCCGAACTTTGCTTGAAACCCCATTTAGGGCTAGGAAGTTGCAGGAGCCCCTCTGCTCTGATTCTAGGCTGGGAAAGCTGGAGAAGGTGCCAAGGAGATCTCAGAGCCCCTTCCTGTGCCTAAAGGGGCTCCAAGAGAGCTGGAAAGGGAACTGGGACAAGAGATGGACTGACAGGACAAGCGGGAATGGCTTCCCACTGCCAGAGGCAGGGTTAGATGGGATATTGTGAGGGCTATGAGGCACAGATGCTCAGAGCAGCTGTGGCTGCTCCATCCCTGAAAGTGTCCAAAGCCAGGTTGGATGGGGCTTGAAGCAATGGGGATAGTGGAGGGTGTCCTTGGATGAAACAAAATGATCTTCAAGGTCCCTCCAAACCCACTCCAGGATTCCATGATTTTTGACTGTTTGCTACAAGCCCCAAAAGTGCTGTGTGGCACCTTGGTGTCTTGACCAGTGAAACTCCTGGGTTTTCCCTGCACTTAATTCGCATTAAACTGCTAATCCCTCCCATATGCCCACTCACTTGCTTTCTTACCCAGCTGGTCAAGCTGGGAAGGGGTTAGGAGGACATCACCCCCCTGGGATTCACCACTGCAGTCCTACTTGGATTCCAAAGGTGCAGGAGAACAGCGTGGTTAAATGTCATCAGCAGTGCACGAGGAGGTGAATAATCCTGACAGATGTCAGGTTCCCTCTGCGATTGCTTCAGCTTTGCCACATCAGGAATAAATGACATGAAAATAAAAAGGCTTCAAGCCCTGAATGGGAATTTGGGATGAGTGCCTTCATGTTGTGCTTTAGAATTATGGGGGTGCCAGACCTCCCTGTGGGCTTTGCCTGTGGATTTAATATTTCCTGTTTGGCTGCTCCTTGATTAGAAATACTAATTAGGCCCCTGGTGCCGAGGTGTATTTCCCCCTTCACTCATTTTTCTGTGGAGCGGGGACAGCAGAGGTGGCAGGTCCCTTTGCAGATGGGATAAATCATACACCTTATTCCCCCCTACTAACACCCCAAACCTCCCCCAAGCCTCCCCACTGCCCCCCCCCCGTCCCCCATCCATTTAAAACACACCCTCCAAGACATAAAACTTCAGGAATTAGCACTAATTCCTGACTGGGTCTGTATTTTCACCCTGTTTCCTGAGCTTTTTTGCTCTCCCTTTCCTCCTACCCTTCTGCCCAAAACAATAACTCAACAAAAACCTCCCCACCCAGCTCCAGATTCCTGCACAGCCCCGCGGTTGCCTTTGTTTCCCGTGGAATCCTGCCAGGGAACAGGGAGTGAAGGGCAGCAGTCGAGCTCTGTGGTTGTGGGGAGGTTTCATGGAATTGTAAATTTGAGGCATTTTGCTTTGATGCTGTTAAAAAGTGGCTTTTCCGGGACAGTGGAGAGACGTAACTTGGCTCTGATCTCAAGGAGGTCAGGCTGGTTATTTTTTAATACTGTATATTTTCCTAGGTGGATATTTTGGTCAAGAATTAACCTTTTTGCAGATATTTTAGCTCTTCAGAGTAATTCTGAATAGGAAAAAGCCTCAGATAAGCAGAGTTTCCCCCCGCTCCCTCCCACCAGCCCTGTGAGGGAAGTGGTTTATCTTCTTTTTTCCCTGCTGAGGTTTGGCTTTTTGGGGTTTTTCCATCAGTGGCAGCAAAAATCCCTGTTTCCTTCACCTTTCTGTTGATCTGCCCTGACTAATCTCCCATCTCCTGAGGGCTCTTTACCCTTGGGTTTGCAGCATGATGGATTGCGGGTCATGACAGGCTTCGGGTGTATCCAGAGGGTGAAAAGCTTTTGTTTCCCCCTCCCTGCCCAGAGTGATGAGGCAGCACAGAGGAGCTGCACTTAACATTGCAACCAACCCCAAGTAAATTATTTTCTTGGGTGCAAAACTTTGAATTTAATCATCTGCAACCATCAGTATCAGAGAGCAATGTCCATGTGCTTGGCTTGGGGAAAGGCCTTGCCCAGCAAGGCTGCGGGAGGGAATTTTTAGGTTTGTTATCCCCAGATAACCCATGGTAATTAACATAGCTGGCATTTTCCCTTCAATTCCTGGGGATTTTTTTCTTTCCCAGCTTTTCTGCAGGAGCTGGTAGAGCGGGATAACTGCAAGTTTGAGGAGTGGTGCAACGAAATGGCTGAGATGCGCAAACAAAGTGTGGCCAGAGGCAAGATCAAACACGAGGAGGTGAAGGAGCTCTACCAAAGGTTACCCGCCGAAGCTGGTCTGTAAGACATTGTGGAGTATTGCTGTAGTAGAGCTGTTAAGCTTAGGAATGATTTGTGACTAACTCCCAACTCCCATGGCCTTGCTGGCAGTCATTCCTGCAGCCCTCTGGAAGCGGGGAGCTTCATGCATGCTTACATTTGTTTTCCCTTGCTTCTTTTCCTGCCTTAACCTATTTTTCTCCTTTCTTTGCTCGTTCTCATGGCCTCTGGCGTCGCTAATTCCCTCCTGCTCCTTGCCCATCCATCAGCCTCATGCTTTGTGACTCTTTTCTTCTGCCTGGTGAGCAGCTCAGCTCGTTAGGAGCATCGAGGCGGAATAACTGCCTGCTCCCAAATTGCCAGCTCACGGCAGGTTTGGGAGCTGGTGAGTCCGATTCATCAGCAGGTAACGGGCTAAGAGAATGCCTGACCTCCAGCAGAAAAGGACTGGATCCATCTCTGCCAGTGCTTCACTGCTCCATGTCTCAGTTTTGTAGGGAGACTGGGATTAAGCTTTTTCTACTTCTCCTTATGTCCTGTTGCCTGAGCACACAGGGTTTTATTTTCCACCTTGTTTTTCTTGCCCATCTCGCAAAACTTGCTTTATCCATCCAGCCCAGGGAATTTGTCTTCACTGTGCACCTCTCCTAAAAACTGCAGGTTAACTATAACTGAAGACTTAAAAGTGGGCTTAATTGTGTGGCCTGTAAGAGAATTCACTATTCAGCTTTTATTGTTGGATGCTCAGAGTTCACCATGAGATTGGTGTAGCCCAACAGCAAACTCCTGTTCCTGCAAACATCTGACCATCTGACTCTCCAGTCTGGGAATGAAGGTGCTTAACTCTGGAGCAGGAAGCTGTCACAGCTCCTCACCAGCCTGAGCAGCACTTAGATGTCACTGTGAGATCAGAGTTGTGCTGGAGGGATGAACCTGCCCTGAGTCACCTGTGAAAAGGAGCAGCAGCACAGTTCCAGTGTGATTTTCCTCAGCAGGAACAGAAGAGTTTGCTCTTGGCAGTTCTGAGGTGACAGAGGAATAAATCTCAAAAAATACAGTTTTTGTAAGTTCAGGTGAAGCTCTTCTGCCCCAATTTAGAGATGACAGGACCTAAAACTTTGCCCTGAGGCACCCTCTGCCTGCTGCTGGCACATCATGGGCACAGCACAGCTGGAGGCAGCGTCATTCCCGCACTGCTCCAGGTCCTGTCTCTCTGGGGCTTGGGGCTCTCTCTGCAGCTGTGCAGACACATTTTCTGCCAGCTTTGTGGAGCCTGCCCCAGAAAACCCTCCTTTCTGGGGGAGGCAGTTTCATCCCAAACTAGCAAACTGGTTCTGACAGCGATGCAATTCTCTGGAGGTCACGGCTGCGGAGGGCATTGCATAAGATAAAAACACCATGGATTGAGGCTGTGGAGAAAAAGAGGTTTCACAGAGCTCCAGTGCAAGCTGGAGACTCAGTGTTTTCCTGTCTTCTGTATTTTCCTCTTACTTCTCTGTTGCTCCCTCTTAGGAAACATGAAGGGTTTGTGCTCAGTTATAAATGTCACCAACATTTCCCCATGATTTCAAAGCTGCCTTCGTGGCAGCACAGAAGGGGTTTGAATTCTTCCTAATTTCCCAGTCATCCCACAGAAGTGTTGTGTAGTGATACTGTGCCTCAGTATTGAGATACAGGGGTTTCACCCCCAACCTGCTCATACAAGCACTGACCTGCTCCTGAACCTCAGCTTTGTACTTCTCTTTCAGCAAACAAGGGCAAGCCTGCTGCTCTGCTTCAGCAAAAAATCTAAGCAAGTAGATTTGCACTGTAAATTTTAACATTTTTTCACCTAAAATTGTAAGAGACACTGAAAATTTGGGTGCTGAAAGGACAGGGGGAGCACTGACTTTGTCTCCGCTGTTGTTGCCCGTAATTTTCAAATTACCCCAGTGAACTCTGTCTGTTGTAGAAAAAGCCTGTAATGTATGATCATGATTTAAATATTATATCAGTCCCTTGATGAATGAGAGGAAAACCTTCCCCTTTCCTCGACTGCTCTCCAGTAATCCCCAAAAGGTTTGACTGCACTCCCATTCCTCTTTGGAGCTGTTGCAAACTGATTGCTGAATCCAAAATGATCTGCACATCTTAAGCTCACGTAGCTCCTGTCTTCCAGATCTGTGACACTGAGATCAGAATGGGGTGCGAGAAACTGGATCAGACCTTTGAAAACTGGATCCTCAGAGATTTAACCAACAGTGATTGCCTGTTAATTTTTAAGAGTAATTATAAAATACCACCTGGTGTTGGAGCTGGCATATATGATCTTTTTTCTCTTTGTGATTTCTCCCCTCCAGGTTCCCCCTATGACTTCATATCTCTGGAATGGCTGCAGAAGTGGCTGGATGAGTCCACTCCTCCCAAACCTATTGATAACACAGCCTGCCTATGCTCCCATGGCAAACTCCATCCTGATAAAATATCCCTGATGAAGAGGATATCAGAATACGTGGCTGACTTCTTCTACCGGCGATACGGAGGAGGGCCCCGGCTCAATGGTAACATCCTCTCCAAGTCACCTCCTGGGATGTGGTGTGGAGCCTTATTCTGGTCCCAGCCCTATTTTGAGCCATCCTTTATCATCATAACTATTTCAGTACATGGCTTTAGTGCTGCCTTATTTCCAGGGGATTTTTTTAGTATCACTTAATTCTGTTAGCATTTCCCAAATCCATTTAGGGTGATCACAGGGTCTGCTTTGGCCTTGCTTTTTTACCTGCTCAGAAAAGGGCTGTGCCTGGAGGAATTGCTGTGGAGGAATGGGGCACTTGGCTTAGGAAACATAATGCTTGGAAGGTTTGAAGGCGATTCTAGAAAATAAAACTTGCACATGCAACACTCCAAACTCTTGACAATTATTTTCTGTGCCTGCAGCACCCACAGCTCCTGTGTGGGCTGGGTCTCATGGAGTATTCAGGCCAAAAATACCCCTTCCTGTCTGTCACCTCGTCCAAAGAACCACTTACCTGTTAGTCTGCTCCTGTGGAAGCATCTACCACACATTCTGCTTTTCAGGATCAGCCCAGCCCCTCCAGGCTTTGGAATCTCCTCATCAAGCAATCCCCAGGTTTCATTCCTTTTAGGAAGTTGCTCAGTAACTCCCACTGAGACCAAATTAGCTCAGTTCCTACTGGGAGCTTGTAGGGAAGAAACTGCTTGTGACGCAGGCAGCCTTTGTGGGGAAAAACAGGGCAAGGTTTATTAGTCAAGTGGAAGATTGCCTGCAGGGTTGTGGGTTGAGTATCGCTGGCAGGGAGGGAGGGATGGGTAAAAGGATGGATGGACACACTGCTTCCCTTCTCCTCTTGCTCCAGGATGAAAATCTAAATACACATGCAGCTGGGATTTCCACTCCCTTTGTCCAGTGTAGCCTTGCAGGAGGATGTTTTTTTCCTGGGTGAAAGTGGCAAAGTGCCACAATACAGATGTTTGTTTTCCTGGCATTTCTTGCCTCCTGTGGCTGGGTGCTGGGCTGCCCTGGCTCCCTGTGACTGCAGGCTGTGGATACCAGGAGCTGTGAGAGCAGACCTATGAAGCAGTGGAAGACATCACACCTCATTTGAAGTATTTTACGCTTCTTTAAGCTTCAAATGTGGCCTAATGTGGCTGTAACCCCAAGGATTTCCTCATTTACACGGGAAATCACCCAATATTGGGGCAGGATGGTTGGTACACACCTGTCTGAGGGCCTTCCAACCAGCAGGAAACCGCCTGTGCAATAAATTGTGCAATAGTGTAAAAAACTGTGTTTCTTTCCCCCCCACCCCAGTCAAAGCACTTTGCAAGGACTGTGTGGTGGAAAGGTGTCGAATCCTGCGGCTGAAGAACCAGCTGAACGAGGACTACAAAACCGTGACCAACCTGCTGAAGATGACAGTCAAGGGGTATGGAAGTCCCAAGTGCTGTCAGAGATGCTTTTTAGAAGTGCTTAAACAACTTTTTCCCAAAGATTTCCCTCTTTGGGCTCTGGAGAAGGGAGCTGCGATTTTGAGGTGCCAGTGCTGTTGTCTCCCCGCAGGAACGACGGGTTTTGGGTTGGGAAGGCGTCCCTGAGGAGCTGGCGTCAGCTGGCTCTGGAGCAATTACATGAGCAGGATGAAGATGCAGAGCACAGTAATGGAAAAATGAATGGAAATGCACAAAACAAAGGTATTTACTCCTGAGTTCCTCCTAATTTCTGCTGCTGTAGAAACCCACCAGCTCTGCTGATCCCTCCTAACAAAAACACGTTTTGTTAGCTGTTTTGTTCCCCTTGTATGAGTAGGGAGGAAAGGATAATAAATCGAATAAAAAGGGCCTTAATTTAAGGAGCTTTTTCTTTGCTAAGATTGAAAACTGCGGGGTGATCTTCATGCTGGAGAGGGAGATGAGGTGATAAGTGGTTTTACAAAGCTGTGTGAAATTACCACCCCAGACACAGGATCTTTTCATCCACTTTTCTCTGAATGAGAGAGCACGGGGAAGGAAGAAACGTGAAAATTACCTTGGGAAAGGGATGATGATGATCTTTATTGTGAAGGTTGAGGGATAAAACAGCACAGCTGATGCAGCAGCACTGGGAAAACACAGCCTAGGAACAAAAATCATGAATTGCACTCCGTTCTGTTCCCATATCATGAGAATAGATAGAGGTTTTATTTAAAGAGCCTTCTGCTCTTTAAATGATTGAAAATCTTATTTTGTTGAGCTTCTTTGAACTGGGTAAGAAGCTCGATGGAATCAAAGTGGGAATGATAGCTCAGGGCATTGATCTTGGGCTGGAAGGCACCTCAGCCCCCAGATAAGGAGGAACACTGATGGAGAAAAGGGTAGTTCTGAGTTACCACTCATCGTTCCTGGGGGTGACTTTGGTTCACAGCAGGTTGCAACTCCCAGTAGTGCATTTGAATTACTCACAAGCCAAGTTGCTCGTTAGGCAGCTCGTTAGAGGCTCTTGCTGACACATTATTGTCTTGATGATGCTTCATTCAGTATCAGTGCTTGACTTTAACTAATTTAGAGATTGGTGTGGGGCTTGTCATCCCCTGGCAGGCTCCCCCTCGCTTTGTCAGGCAGCATCTGGTTTAGATTAGGAATTTTGGTCCTTTTGCTCTTACCTAGGCTTGTGTTTAGGTTAAACTCGGAGATGTCTGGGAGCAGGGAACCCCTGCGGTGTTCCAGCCCTAACAAATGCATCCTTTGTAATCTCACAAAGGCCTGGCTTGTGCTCCATGCACTTCAAAGCCCTCCTACGTGGCCTGGGGGCTGTAATCCCGCCTGCCCAAAGGCCAAGACATCAGAGAATAACAAATTTCTTTCAAAATTTGCCCCTGGGTAATTTGCTGTAATCTGAAGGCAACCTTGCTCCTTTCCCTGTGAGATTTATTTCTTTGGGAGAGGAACTCTGTGCAATCCTCCTGTATTATTATTATTTTTTTAATTAGATGAATCAAATGAAGAGAAGAGGGAGGCGGAAGAGGAGTTAAATTTTAATGAAGACATCGTTTGCCCACATGGTGAGTCTCTCCGGGGGACGGAGCTGAATATCTCCCTTGTTGCCCACTGCTGCACACATTAACCTTGTAGCCTTTGCTCCAACTGTGGCCAGCTTGAGGAGTCACTGCTGAAGTGTGATGAATTCTCATTTTCCTGGTGTTTCTTGCACTCAAAAGTTTTCCTTGCAGGCAGACTCTGTAAGGACTTGGCCAAGCAGAGCTGTCAGATGCTAAGTTTCTCTTCCTTGCATGGGCAGCACCAAAGTTCTGCAGCCATTTGGAAACTCTAGAAGCAGTAAGACGAAGAGGTGGTGTAAATCAGTCGAGGTGGGAGCTGAGAGTATCTGTTTAATATCCTGGTTTACATTAAAATAGCACTCACCCAGCACCTGGGCCAGGACCACTCCTGGATATCGATTTCCCAACCTGCTGTGCTGTGGCAGCTGTTTACATAAGGTTTTGACCTCCTATCAGTTGTTTTGCAAGTGATGCCTCATTAGCTTCATCCTTGGCTACCCTGTTTTAATCCCACTTTATAAAGTTTGTGTTCCAGCCATAAAACCCAGTTTTACTTAAGATATTGTTTGTAGGCATCAGTTTGTGGGGAGGTTCCACCTTATCTCAAACAGAAGGAAAAATGGCATAAATTAGCCACACACCTCCTGTCTTGAGGGCTAGTCAAGAACCTGGAGTAAGGCTTGAGAAATCTCATTTTCAAGCAGAGTGTTTAAGCACTTTGTCACTATTTTAGCTGTTGTTCCGTGTCTTAAACTCTGCATTTCCCATTGCCTCAAGGCTGCTGCTGTTCAACAAAAGCATGGAGCATGGGGATGGAACATTTATGGAGCCAGACATGATAAAAAATAGGCCAATAGGCCTTTGGAAAATGTATGGTGTTAAATTGCTGGTTGATCTGTGACTTGGGGTCATAGCAGAATAAATAATACTAAATAAGGGGCCTGCTGGCAGGGCAGGTTTGTTGTCTTGAGTTAACCTCTGATTACTCATGGAAAACAAGCTTTCCACCTTGAAAAACTCCTTCTGGAGTGGATCAGCAAATCTGCAGTCTTGTTCCTACGGCCTTAATTTTGTCATGGAGGAGGTTCCTGCCCCCATGGTAGGCTCTGGAAAAGGCAGTGCTGGATCTGGGAGGGCTGGCTGGCTGCCAGGAATGCCACCCAGGCGTTCCCTTCACAGCTCCCTTTGCATCCCTGCTGCCATTCCTCGCTCTCCAGTAGCTGCCTCATCCCAGTGAACTTTTTCCAGATACCAAGTTAAGCCTTCTTTGATGTCCATGCCCAAAACATGTCCCTGGATGGTGGGAGTGGGAAGAGGGGTCAACAGGGGTTGGGTTCATCTTCCAGATGGCAAAACACTTGTGCCCTGCATACACAGAGCTGATTTTTTCACCTCTTTCATTCACCATATTAATTCTGTTTTTATTATTCATGTGGTATCAAGGCACTTATTTGCACAAGCTCCTTTTTTTCCCCATCCTTGCTGCCTCTGGGCAGCATCCTGGGGCAGCCTCTGGAGCCACTTGGCCTTGCTGGATGAAGCTCAAGTGGCCAAGTGCTGCATCGAGGCCTGACCTTTGTTTATTAGAGGAAAAGGAGGAGAGGAGCATTGCTATTTTCTCCTCTTCAGGGCTGGCCAAAATCCAGGCTCAGCTCAGTCTGTGGGCCTGAGGAGCTGCTTGTCATGCTAAAGAGCAGCCAGAGGGTGGGGAGGAAGGAGTTTTTCTCGGTCTCCTCTCTCTGCAGCTCTCCAGGCTATAGAAAAGCAGATAGTAGGGGTCATGCTCTTTGGACACCACAGTTGCTGTTTTCCTTCCCTCTTGCTGGTGCAGTCCCCACTGGGGCACAGATATTCCCAAATCCGGATTGCATCGCCGTGTCTCCACAGCTGCTCCTCGTGTTTCTCCCTGCACAGGGACTTCCCAGCTGCTGCCTCAGAGGGAGATGTGGTTGTGTTTTCCCTTGGCCATCAGCAACCCTGTAAGTGGGCAGCTGGTTGGATCCCAGAGTCTTCTTCCGTTTTTTCAAGCCTTGTGTATCCAGCCAGCAATATCATCATTGTGCACGTGCCTGAGTGTGCCTCCTGCTTCCACCCCTGAGACAACAGGAGCAAATGGCTCCTGAAAATCCTTGTTGGGGTCTTGGAGCGTCAGGATGGATAATCCTGATATCAGGATAAATAATCCTGATGGATAAATAAGTGCTCTGGGAAGTAGCTGGTAAATCTTGCTTGCTATCTTCACATACAGTTATTCCCCAGAGCAGATTTAGGGTGCAAAATCTGTCCTTTACACTTTTCAGGTGCTTGGATAGGGCACATGAAACTGTATTGAGATTCTACAGTTTGAATTTGGGGTTTTCAAGGATGTGGAAGGCACCTGGTTTCATGGAACACAGCATTACTATCCTCAGGCTCAGCAAAGGGAGTCACCCTGAGGATGTAGCTGTGGATAGCCAGGATCAGAAACTGGTAGCCCTGTGCCCTCTGGCTTTTTCCCACATCCCTGCTTGTATTTGATCAGCTGCTTAGGCCATGATCTTGGAAATCTAAAGGGCCTTTTTAGGAATTACATTATTATTATTATTATTATTATTATTATTAGTCTAAAGGAAGCAAGGAAGGAGTTGAAGGTGACTTTGCTGTTTTTTGCTGACGTGTTGTTGGCTGATGAATGTGTGGATTTCTTCCCCACGTTTGTTCATTGTAATCTCTTCAATCAAGGGCTGCAAAACGTCCCTGAGCATGTTGTGATCAAAGCCTTTCCTTGATTCTCTCCCTGCAGGTGACTTGTGCATCTCTGAAAATGAGAGGAGGGTGGTTTCCAAGGAAGCCTGGAAGAAACTCAAGCAATATTTTCCAAAAGCCCCCGAATTCCCAAATAACAAAGAGTGCTGTTCCCAGTGCAAGGTATTTGCCAAATACTACCCTTTTGTTGACTGTAAATACTGGCTGTATTTCTGGTTTTCCTTTTTAACACAACCCTGTGCCATGAAGGAGAATAAAGTCACCTTTAGTAGCAGCTGGGAATGGGAGCTGGGACTTAATTAACTGTTTCCTGCAGATTTTGGAGCGTGAAGGAGAGGAAAATGAAGCTCTGCATAAGATGATGGCCAGTGAGCAGAAGACTTCTCTCCAGAACCTGTTCCATGATAAATGCAGACCTTGCCTGGGCAGCTGGCCTCAGGTAGGGAAGGAGGGGGATCAGGAAATGCAGCCAGGCTTGGGAGGGGTTGTTATTGGCTTTAATACCTCTCCTCCCAGAGCAGCTGTGGCTGCCCTATCCCTGGAGGTGTCCAAGGCCAGGCTGGACAGGGCTTGGAGCACCTGGGATAGTGGAAGGTGTCCCTGCCCATGGCAAGGGGTGGAAGGAGATCCCAAGCCAGACCATTCCATAACCATTCACTCAGTCTGTGCCAGCAGAGCTCTCACATGTTGTGCTGAGGTGTGATTTCCCTGGATTAGTTGTGCTGGCACAAAGCCCTGAAGAGCCATGGGAATGGCCCCTGTGCCAAGGGAGCTGTGCTGGCCCAAAGTCAGGGAGATAACAGTGACAATGTTGCTGCCATGGTTGTGTCCCCCCCTGGAAGGACCGAAACAGCACAGCTGCTTCCCACAGCTCTCTATCCGCCTTCCCATGGAGTAGGATGCTGGATCACACCTGAACTTTGCCCCATCACCACCTTTTGCTGCTGCTTGGGCAAAATTCATGTGTGCTTCAGCATTGTCCTGTGTCCCAAAAGCTGGGGGAGCTTCCCAAAATGCTGAAGCCCTCCAAAGAGCAGTGATGGCTGTGCAAACCCTCTCCTAGCAGCTTCTCCAGGAATTCCTGGGGATTTGAGGTGCCCAGAATGAGCTGTTGGCTCCAGTCCTTGGCTCCTGGGAGTCTCGTGGTGCTGACTAATGGTTGACTCTACAATCCTGCCAAGGTGCATTGGCAGGTGTCTCCCTCCATCCCTCACTGCTTCAGCTGGGAATAAAAACTGAGGCAGCATAGACCCATGGCTCAGAACCAAGGAGACCCAAAATGGTTTAAAAGGAGTTTTCCTTCTGTGCTGAGCTGGAGAGCTCCAGGTCCTGCCAGTGGTGATTAAGGTTCTGTCTGGTTGGATTTGCTTTTGGAGCTGGAAAATGGAAAGTTGGAGCTCATCACTGTGGGTCAGACATAGGAGAGTCTCCACCAGCAGGGTTACATCCTTCTTTCCCTTTTTATCATCCTTTCCCTTTTAATTTCCCAAGGGAGCCTCATAAAAGAGAGCTGAGGATCTCCCTCTCAAGCCTTTGGAGTTTTCCTGATCCAAAGAAGTTGAGGTTTAGGAGGGAAAACAGAGTGAAAAACAAGCAGAAATCAAGAGATGGAGGGAAATTAAAAAGTGTATATGTATATGTATGTGTATGTGTATGTGTATGTGTATGTGTATGTGTATGTGTATGTATATATATTCCTTAGGTGTGCTGAGCTTTCTTATAGAAAGGTGGAGCAAGCCTTTAAATCTGTCTTTGGGAAAAGGGTAAGGATAAAGGAGAGGAGAGCATGGAAGCAATTTTATCACCCAGCTCTTGGGAGCTGGATGATTTCTTGTCCAGGAGCAAACAATTTAAAGGAAGACTGGGACAAAAAAATCACAGATTATCCCAAAAACGCTGTCTTATTTGGTGCACATCTATGTTTTTGTATCCCTGCTGCTGCCAAAAGGAAACACTTGTGGATTTTGATGTTGGAAGCAATTGAGGGATGTTGTGGGGTGATGTCTCACCCCACACCTGTGGGAGTGCAGGGATTCACCAGCTTCTAACGCCGAGTCCCCAGAAAGAAAAACAGCACTGAAGAGTCCTGGTTGCTCCAGGGAAATGTCCCTTCCCGCTGGGAATTAAAAGTAATTGGATCAAAAGCTCAAGTAACTTCATAATAAACATGGGATTAGCAATGGCAGTGCTTACTACCTGATCCCAAATTATTTTCCTTGGCTTTTGCAGCCCATTTGGATGGAGTTGTCATGGTAAAAGCAGCACTGAGGTCTTGAAGGGAGCGAGATCTGCCGAAAAACCGAACAGTCATCTTTGGGTTCATTAAAAAGATCCTTTTTCCTCCTCTTTTTCCCCCAGGAGACAGATGAGCTGTATATTGTTTCGCAGTTCTTTGTAGAAGAATGGAGGAAATTTGTCAGGTAACTTGGCTGGAGGGTTTTTGGTGCTTTTTATCTCTTATTTTGGGGGCCGTAGATAATATTTTGCTTCTGACTCCTAGCACAGTGAGCTCATGGAAACAATGAAGCTGATTTTTGCAGGACTTGTATCAGTTGTAACACAGTGTAAGACAGTGAATTTCCTTGTTTGCTGTGTCTTAACCAGATGGTCGGATTAGCTGGTAACCTGATTAGTTTTTTCATCTGTCTGGAGCTGTATCCCAAAGGTCACTGCTTGGGGTGGAGATGGAAATCTCTGCTGCACAGAGTCATTCTGCACTGCAGAGGAACGCAGATCTGATTTCCTCATCACTAGTAGTTACTATTCCTTGTTGGAATGCCTTGTGTAAATACCTGTTATTTCTTCCTGGCTTCCTGAGGAATTGTGGGGATTTTGGTGGGATAACCTGATCCAGTTTTCCAAACCTCTTCCGCTTGGCAGGAGGCCAACGCGCTGCAGCCCCGTGTCCTCCGTAGCAAACAGTGTCCTGCTCTGTCCCCACGGGGGGCTCATGTTCACCTTTGCTTCCATGACCAAAGAAGACTCCAAACAGTGAGTTTCTTCCCTTCACACACTTTGCTTTTGCCCCTTGCTTTGGGAGAACATTCCCAAGGGAATGCTGTACTGCTGAGCCCCAGCAAGATGAGGAGTAATCCTTTCCCTCAAAATTAACACCGAGGCTTTCTCAAAGCCTTCTCAGCCTTCCTGCAAGGCAAGACTTGAACTGTCCAAGGATGCTGGGTCAGGAAAAAAGAGCTTCCTTCAGCTTGGTTTGTTCCTGACAATAAGCACACTGGATTTGGCCAGGACGCAGAAACATCCTGCTTCCTTACAATTTGCTTTCCGTGAGCCTTTCCCCCCTGGAGTGCTGGCTGCAGGGCTGGACTTCATGCTCCACAGCCTTGCTTCTGCAGTGATGCAGCACTAAAAGTAGGAAATCTTCCACTCCTTTCCTCCTCCATCCCTCCCTCCGGCACGATGGGAGCACAACGGTGTCACTAATCACAGCCTGCTCTTATCTGGGAGTACAGGCCCTCCCATGTAGCTGGGTTTTGGATAGATTTTGCAGTTTTTCTTTCATTGACAGACCAACAAGCCAAAAAGGGAGGATTTTTTTGGGCGTGGCTCTTCCATGTCATAAAGTACCTGCCTGTTCCTTTGCACAGTATAGTTCTGATATGGCCCAGCGAGTGGGAGAGGATCCAAAAACTCTTTGTTGTGGATCATGTCATCAAAATCACCCGGACACAGGCACCTGGGGCTGGCCCCGAGAGCGCCCACTACACCTCCGAGCCCCGTGAGTGACCTCTGCTCCTGGGAACAGCTCCCTGGGGGTAAAAACTTCAGTCAGGGAGTCAGTGGGAAACACAGAGCTTGGCAGATTCCCCTGCTGCAATGCTGTGTCCACTCTGGAGTCTTAAGCACAGGAAGGATGTGGAGCCACGGGAGCGAGTCCAGAGGAGCCCATGGAGATTCTCCAGGGCTGGAGCCCCTCTGCTCTGGAGCCAGGCTGGGAGAGCTGGGGGTTTTCAGCCTTGAGAAGAGGAGGCTTCAGGGAGAACTTAGAACCCCTTCCAGGGCCTAAAGAGGCTCCAGGAGAGCTGGAGAGGGACTGGGGACAAGGGCCAGGAGGGACAGGACACAGGGAATGGCTCCCACTTCCAGAGGGCAGGGCTGGATGGGATGTTGGGAGGGAATTCCTGGCTGTGAGGGTGGGGAGGCCCTGGCACAGGTTGCCCAGAGAAGCTGTGGTTGCCCCATCCCTGGAAATGTCCAAGGCCTGGAGCAACCTGGGACAGAGGAAGGTGTCCCTGGCCATGGCAGAGAGTGGGATGAGATCTTGAAGGTCTCTTCCAGGCCAAACCACTCAGGGTTTTGATGTGATGCACTCTCGGTTAGCAGTGAGAGGCCTTACTCTAGGGCCTCTGAGGAGCTGCAGCAATTAAATGTTTTTTCCCTTGGTGTTTGCCCAGAACTGTGTCCTGAATGCCGGGAAGGGCTCCTGTGCCAGCAGCAGCGGGACCTGCGCGAGTACACCCAGGCCACCATCTACATCCACAAAGTGGTGGATAACAAAAAGGTAGGGACTCTCCCCCATCCCTGCTCAGCTTGGCTCCAGCTGCCCGAGGAATGCCCTGAGGGGGCTGTCATGGCTCCCATGTCCCCAGGACTGGTGGGGGTCCTGCTGGTCTGTGGTGGTGGTGAGGGCAGAAATCCCCCGCTGTGCAGCTTTGGCAAAACCAGCAAATTGGGACATTCTGGCTCTGAAAATTCCATCTCCTCAAGGCTTCCTTTTGCCAAACTAATTCATGTTTTCAGGCATGCTCCTTGCTGTTTTCTCTGTCTTTGCTGTGTTCCCAGGCTCTACCTGCTCTCCTCCCCCTCCAATATTTGTCATTTCCTTTCTTCTTGCTCAAGTGACATTTTTATTCCTGGATAGAGATGAGCTTTTCCCGTCAGTGCTGGTGAGACAGTGAACTTGGAGATGGTTCTCAGGATCCCCTGAAGCTGTGACTTTTGTTTTTACTGATTTTAAGTGTCAGGATCAGCTCTAGAACTGTTTTTCCAAGTGCCCAAAGCTAGTTCTGGTAAACCGCCCTCCTTCGGGCTCTTAAGAGGGGGGCCAAGGGTGGGCAAGCTCAAATGAAGACAACTGTGCACCTTTGGAGTGTAGGCTGGGTTTTCTTGGCCTTTCCTTGATTTCCACCTCCCTGCTAATCCCAGGGAGGCGCTGGAGACTGTGGAACCACAGGGAGCTGGAAGCTGGATGGGCTCCTGCCTTGGTTGTGAGATGTGGATCACGCAGCACCGTCTGGAGCCATCAGCCATGGGCTTTCAGCCTGAATCCTCTTGGCTCTGGTGCACGAGAGGGCTGGGTGTTGTGTTTTTCTGGCACTGGACAGTACTGTGCTCACACGTGGGGCTGGCAAAAAAACAGGGAGCTATTCTTTGTGGAGCAGCTGGAGCTGGAAAGAGGGGGTGAGAACGTGCCCACAAGATCTCCCAGTAACAGGGCAGCCTCGGCAGGATGGGAAGCAGCAGGAATGCTGGCCAGAATCAGTCTTGGCAGCACTGGGAGCCACTGCAACCTTCCTGCTGGGCTTTGCAAAATCAGGGAGTTTCTCAGCCCCTCACCCTTTTTCCTCCCTCTGCACCACCTGATTCTTCCTTGGGGTGAATGGTACTGCAGAGGGAAACCTCATCCGGATAAAATCACTGTAGGGTGGCACTGCTGGAATTCAGAGGGCTCTGGGGAATGTTTGGGAGCTGGAATTGCATCATTAATTGTAAATACATTGATGGAGAAGAGAGCTCCTGGCATCCAGGTCTTCTGGGCTCCTGCAAAGCCCAGTTCCAGCCACAGCGTAGCTGGGAATTCACATCCAGGCAAATCTATGCCTGGAGTGACTTGCACTGGCGCCTGAACAACCTTTTTATTTTTTATTTGTGTAAATTATTTAGATTTCATTTACTTACAACCTGCAGCCCATAAGTAATGATGCTGCATATCCCTGCCAGGCTGCTACAGGGTTGGATAAATGTTTTAATGCACAGAAAATACTTTCACCATGTCAAGGCTTTTCCAATACACTTAGATCAACCAGCTGATGGGAAAGGAATCAGTCCAGGGCTCGGGAGACTTTCCTTTGCCTGGAGAGGACAGAAAGCACCTGCAATTCCACAGAGGGGGATTCCTAAGCTGAATCCCACTGAGTTCCACACAGGTGGGGAGGGTGGAGGAGCCTTTGCAGAGCTCATGAAGCAGCTCCTGGGGTTATTGCTGGGCTCTCTGGATGGACATGGCACCTAGAGGTCTCCAGGAGCTGTTTGCCATGGTGGGACAGGATGCTGTTGGTTATGGAGAATGATTTTTGTGACTCCAGGTAATGAAGGACGCGGCTCCAGAGCTGAACGTGAGCAGCTCGGAAGCTGAAGAGGAAAGGGAGGAAAACAAGCCAGAGGGGGAGCAAGATCCCGATTTTAACCAGGTAGAAATTAAAAGTCCCATCAGGTTCCTTGATTTTTGTATCATCCTCTTGAGTCAGCATGATGGGATCACCACCCTCCTCTTCTGCATCTCACTGGCAGCAGAAAAGTGTCTTAAAATGTCATTTGAATGGTCAAACCACACCAGTGCTGGGTTTGGAGAGATTAGACATGGATAGGGATTCATGTGCATGTGGAAATCTGCCCCACGCTGGCATTAGGAGTAGGAACTGAGATTTGAAGGCAAATCCCTTGGTTGTCTCCACACTTGCATACATCAATTGGCTTTCCTAGGGGTTTTCCATCGCTTCCTGCCTTCCCTAGCACGACCAATTGGCCCAAAACACTCTCTGGTTCTGGGAAGGTTGTGTTTATCCCTAAACAGCTCGATCTCCTCGTTTTCTGCCTCATCTGCAGGCCAATGGCAGCGCGAAACGCCAGAAGCTCTCCCAGCAGAGCTACGTCTCTTACCAAAAACAGGGAATCAGGAGAAGCACACGGCACCGCAAGGTCCGGGGAGAGAAAGCACTGCTGGTGTCAGCCAGCCAGACCCTGAAGGAGCTGAAAATCCAGGTGAGACCAGCTGTCCTGCCAGGAACCAGGAAGAAAACACAAAATGAGGCGTGCAGGGGCTAGGGAAGGGTCTGCCTCCCCCAGGAGGTGGGGAGAGGTGCTGGGTGCCGCAGGTCCCGGGGTAAGGTGTCCGTGTGCCCCCAGATCATGCACGCCTTCTCCGTGGCCCCCTTCGACCAGAACCTGTCCCTGGATGGGAAGATCCTGAGCGATGACACGGCCACGCTGGGCAGCCTTGGAGTCATCCCTGAGTCCGTCATCCTGCTCAAGGTACGGGGGTGGCATTTGGGAATGCCACGGGACCAGTGAGAGCCAGGAGAAGCCTGTGGGCCTGTGTGTGGTGATGGGGACAGATGGAGCTCCTTGGAGGAGAAGAATCCTTAATTTTTTTGGTTTAGGGAAGGAAAATCCTTGATTTTTTTTTTTTTTTTGTCTTAGGGAAGGAAAGTCTTCATTGTTTTTTGTTTTGGTGAAGAAAAATCTTTATTTTGTTTCAGAGGAGGAATATCCTTGGATGTTTAAGGGGTTTTTTGTATTTTGTTCTGAAGGAGGAAAAGCCTTAATGTTTTTGTGTTAGGGGAAGAAAATCCTCATTGTTTTTGTTTCTGAGTGGAATATCCTTAATTTCACTTGTTTCGGAGGGGATAAATCTTTTTTATCTTTGTTTTGCAAGAGAAAACGCCCCCTTCTTTTTAATTTCCAAGAGTGCTTTGTAGCTGATTTGGCTGCTGAGCTCTGTGGGTACCATCCCAAAACACGACTAACTTAGGGAGCGAGCGTGCCGTGGAGTTGTCAGTGTTGGTGCAGAGGCTTCCCCTGCTGCTCCTGCGGGCAGCACTGCCCGGCTCCTGCGCCCGGTAACTCCTGCCCCTTGTCCTTTCCAGGCCGACGAGCCCATTGCGGATTACGCGGCCATGGACGACGTTATGCAAGGTGAGAGGGGTGGGCAAGGGCTGGGCCTGGGCTGGTGGCCAGGGATTTGGGCTGGGAAGGTGGAAAATGGGGATTATGACACTTCCTTGTCGCCGGCTGTGGAATCCTCAGAGCGACTTCTAATGCCTTCCTTCCCTTTCCATCCCAGTTTGTATGCCTGAAGAGGGGTTTAAAGGTGAGTCCAGGTGTTTTGCCCCCTTTGTATCCCCTCACATACTCCCACTCCCATCCCATTTCCCTCCTCATCCCCTGGTGGTGTCTTTCCTTCCCAGGAACTGGTTTACTCGGCCACTGATGGTTTTCCAAGAGGAGTGACCAGAAGGGAAGAGGATTTGTCACATGGTAGGGCATTAAAAGAATAGAAACAGGTGGATACAGTAATTTTTGACTCTTCCAGAAGGCAAAAATCCATCATGAGACGTTTGCTCCCTTAAAAAACAAAACAAATGCCTTATGTCAAAGCAGATTGCACTGAAGGACATCCTGCTTCAGGACAACGTTCCCGGGTTTATTTAATAAAGAACAGGAAGGTTGGGAAGTTGAGCAGCAGTTGGTGTGTTTGGGACGAGGGGTGGCCCTGTGTGTCCCCTGGCCCAGCCACAGAGGGGTCGTGATCCAGTAGATCCAGACCATCTTGATCATTCTCAAATAACTCTTTAGGATAATCCTGTCTTTGATCCACTCTTATGCTTTCAATCCAGCATGGAAGTACAGGAATTGTGACTTTGTGAGGAAAGTCTAGCACTTTCACACAGCAGAAAGTCATTTACTTAACCCAAAAGGGAAGCTGGGATCTGCCTCCCAAACCCTCCCAGTGTCTGGGAGCTGCCCCCTCTCTGCATCCTTCTGCCATCACTTCCACACCTTGGACAATCCAGTAACCACCTGGGCTCTGGGAGCTGTGGGCTTTTTAGAAATTTGGGATATTTTAATGACTCTGGAGAACATTTTCTCCAGTCTGGCGCTGCTGGGAGCCTTTCCTGGCTCAGGCAGTAGGAGCTGACAAGGGGCTGTGGGTCGGTGATGGGTTTCCCATGGGAAGAGGTTTTCTTACTCCTCTCTCCTCATTTTTCAGCAATGCACTAAGTTTTTAATTTTTTTAACATCTCTCAGCAAAGTTTTCTCCCCATTAATATTTAGCAGGAAATAGTATCCCACTTTCAGACTGATTCACATTGGGCACTGCCGAGGAATTTCTTTATTGGAGATCCTCTTCCTTTCCAACCTTTTCCTTTGTTTCCACAGAAAAGTACAGTGCAGAGATTACACCAGTTATATTTTTTCAAGGTTTGCGGGAATTTGGGATGCAAGAAGAGGGTGGGGGCCACAGATTCCATCCCCAAAACCCCACTAGTTTTGATTTCCAATGTTTTATTTCTGATGTTTTATGCAAAGAATTCCAGCTGCTCTTTGCCCAGCGCCTTCCTCACTTGTCCCTGCTGGGTTTGGGGGTGAAGCAGCAGCTTTTGAGGGGCTCTAAATTTCCTAAAAAGTGATTTTTTTGGGGCAGTTTGAACCCGTGGATTCTTTCCCAAGGTGTAGACATGGCGAATTCTGTGCCAAAGCCACAGGAGGCTTTTCTTCCCAACCTGAAGCACTCGCTTGTGTACATATTCCTTGGAAATTCCATCTTTTCAAGTTGCTGTTAATTTTTTTTAATGTTATATATAAAAAAGTCTGTTCCTTGAGCTTACCCTGTTGTGGGGAGGATCCCACGGGGTGTCCAGGGCTGTGGCGGCTCCGGCAGTGCCGGATCCTGTGGAGAACAGGGACAAGGTGTGAGCCAAGGCCCCATTTCTGTTTTGTCTGTCATTTGCAAATATTATCGGATTAAAGTTGTCATTGGAGCTGTGGCAGCCTTGTTACACTGCAGACACGTGGGCTGAGGGTGTTGGAGCAAGGTGGACGTGATTATCCCATAAATCCACTTGGAGCTGTCCGAAAAAAGAATGTGAGCCCTGTGGGATGGGGTGGGAGCAAGAGGGACCCTGCTGGAGCAGGAATCCCCCTCTCCTTTGCACAGGGAGGGAATCTGTTTTGTGGAGCTCAGGCACTGCATTTGGTGGCCCTGTCCCTGTCACATTGACCCCTGTCCCCACCTGGTGTGTCCCTGAGAGGGTCCCTGCCCCGCCCAGGTGCCAGTGCCAGTCCCTCCTTGGAGTTATGGAGCCAGGGTGCCTCCCTGAGCCCCTGGGGGAAGTAAATAGGTGCTGGAGGTGGGGGGAGGAGAGAGGCCTTGGGGCATGGGGGGGTCCTGGGTGCCAGGGAGGGATGGGGGGTGGGGAAGCCTGGGTACGGGCAGTAGAGATGGGAGGGAGTAGGAATGGGAGGTTATGGATGGGGGCCACCCTGGCTGTGAGACAGGAGGGGTTAAGGCTGGGGGGTACTCTGGGTACCAGAAATGGGGAATTGCAGATGATTGGGGTACCAGGGATGGAGAGGCGTGGGAGGAGGGGCTTGGGCACCAGGCATGGAGATGGGGGTCCCTGAGTACCAGGGATGGGGGTTATGGATGAACAGGGTCTGCCGAGAGCCAGTGGTGGGAAGAGGGGAATGGGGGAGCCGGCTCTGGGTCCCAGGGAGAGATGTGGGGGGCACCTCGTTGGCCGAATTTGGGGGGAGATGTGGGCGATGGGCAGAGCGCTAGCCGGGAACCAGCCCGGGGATGGAGATGGGCCCGGGGGCACAGGGAGACGTCTGGGGGTCTGCGGGGACCTGGCGCTGGGGAGAGAGGGGACACCAGGGATGGAGAGGGGGATCCCCAGCTCCGGATCTCAGCTCCCGGGGCCATTTTCTCGGTGCCGTGCCAGTGGTGTGCTCCCGGTGCCCGTGGCCGTTCCCTGGAGCGGCGCCCGGTTCCCGGTGCCGGTGCCCGGTCCCACCGCCCCCGGAGGGGCCGCTCCGCCCCGCCGCACGTGACGCTGCGCGGTGGCAGCGAGCGCCCGGGCCCCGCTCAGCTCCGTCGGTACCGGCCCCGCTCCGGGACCGCCCGGCCCCGCCGCCCCCGGTAAGTGCCGCCCTGCGGGGACCGGGCACCGCGGGCCCCCCGGAGACCCCCCTCTGGGGGTGTCCCCTCATCCCCGCCGCAGCACCGGGGGGTCCGTCCGCCCGTGACCTTCAGCGCTGCCGGTACCGGGGGAGGGGATGGGGGGGAAATGCTCGGGGCCTGGGGGAAAGGACCCAGCTTGGGGAGGGAGGGGGGCGAGGAGTCCCCCATTGGCTCCCCAACCTGTCCCCCCCCAATATCTCCTCCATAATTGCACCCGACAACTTGCCCCCACCATCCCTGCCCCCTTCCCGATGCCTCAAAACCTGCCCCCTCTTCTGCCCCCCATCGTGCGCTGCCCCTATTCCAGTCTCCCCAGTCTGACTCCCGTTCCCCAAACCCAATTTCCCCCTCCCCGCCCCCCCAGTCTGGCCTCCACATCTAGAAGAACATCTCCCCCCGCCCCCCGGTGCTCCCCCACCTCCCGGGACACCCCCCTCGAATGCCGGGGGGTGTGGGGAGGGACAGGGGAGCCCCCCCCAGGGTCGCCCCCCCCCGGCGGGGTCACGCTGCGGCCTGGGGGTGCCCGGGGAAGGGTCGTGTTTGCACGGAGACAGGTGGCAATGTCGCATTGGCACGGGGACACCGGGATCGTACTGGCACGGGGACGGGTCACACCTGCACCAGGGCTGTGCTTGGCTGCGGTTGTGTTTGCACCAGCGCCGTGTTTGCACAGGGATGGGTCACACCTGCACTGGGGTTGTCTTTGCACAGGGACGGGGCTCATTTGCACCAGTGTCGTGTTTGCACAGGGACGGTGACATTTGCACGAGGGTCCCTTTTGCACCAGGGACGCACTTGCACGTCATTGTGTTTGCACAGGGCCGGGTCGCATTTGCACCAGGGCTGTGCTTGATGGGGACAGTGCCATTTGCATGGGGACCGTGGCGTTTGCACAAGAATGGTCACATTGCCACGGGGAGAGCGACATTTGCACGGGGCTGGTGACAGTGGCACGGGAATGATCGTACTTGCGCGGGGAGAGACTCTGGGCACGGGGTCGGTGGCATTGGCACGGAAATGATCGTGCTTGCGCGACGTCAGTGACAGTTTCACGGGGAGGCTTGGCACTGGCACGGGCTTGGTGACACTGGCTCTGGGTCAGTGACACTTTCATGGGGAGGGTGGCACTGGCGCGGGGTCGGGGACACTTGTGGGGTCCCGGCGCTGTCCGTGGTGCTGCCCCGCGCCGCCGCCTCCTGCCGGCAGAGGATGCCCTTCGGGGCGGGGGTGGGGATGCGATGGGTTTGGGGGGTCTCAGGGACCCCCATGGAGTGACCCTGCCCCGCCGCTCCCGCCCCGCTGGCCCCTGGCACCGGCAGGGTGGCACTTGGCTCGCTGCCATCAGCTGGCTTCAGGGGTAAGGCTGCTGGCCGGGCGGCCCGGAGGGGGGCTTTGGGGGAGCTCTCCTCTCCCCCAGGAAGCGCCATGGGCCCCTCTGGACCCCCTCACACCACCTAGACTCGTCTCCAGCCAGCAGCACCTCTCAACCCCGAGGTGAGCACCCGTGGATGCCCCCCACCCAAGGATGCCCACCCCAAGGCGGGGAGACAGGCACCCACAGCCCCTCTCTCCCCAGGGCAGCAGGATGGCCCAGCAGCGCCATGCCATCCCCCCACCACTCAAGGTGGGTGTTGTTGGGGTGGGGGTTCGCAATTAGCACGCTGGGATGCCGCCGTGGGCATTACCCATCCCACCACCCATGGGCGCCAGTGTCACCACCCTGTTGTCTTGCAGACGGAGGAGGACTACATCCCCTACCCCAGCGTGCATGAGGTGGAGTACCCACCCTCTCCAGAGCGGGCTGTGAGGGCCACTGGCTGGCTGGGTGGTGGGTGAGTGGGTGCCCGAAACACCCACCGCGGCTGTGGGCGCAGGTGCTGGGCCGGGAGGGGCCGTTCCCCCTCATCCTCCTGCCGCAGTTCGGGGGTTACTGGATTGAGGGTACCAACCACCAGCTGAGCGGGGCCCCCGACTCGCCCCCCACGCCGGTACCTGGCGCCCGGGCAAAGCTGGAGGGCAACCACACAGCCAAGATCTACCGCAAGCACTTCCTGGGCAAGGTGAGGCCCTGGGCTGTTGCAGGCGTGGGCTCTGGGGGTTTGGGGTGAGGGGCACAGCACACGGGTATGGATGGGCAGGAGCATGGAGACCATGTAAGCTCGGGTGCTCATGGATGTGGGTGTGTGTATCCATGGATATGGGAGCCCTACGCTCATGGGTGCTCATGGATTGGGGTATCCCTGGGCATGCCAGGGCTGCCCCGTGCCAAGAGTGCTTGGGCTGGGTTCTCTATGGGAATGGAAGGACATGGAGACCTCATAAACTTGCCCTGGTGCTTTGGCACACGGCTCCTTGTGGACATGGGTGCTCCATGGGGAAGGTGGTCAAGGAGGTGGGTGCTGGGTCTCCATGGGGAGGAGAGCCCCTGGCACGGGTGCCCGTGGACATGGGTACTCCATAGGTTTGCATGGACATGGAGGCTCCATAAGTTTGTGTGTCCATAGTACCTGGATGCCCCAAGGGGTGTGTGGCTCACTGAGTGTAGGTGCCCCATAGGTGGTACCGTAGGTACAGGTGCTCCTGGACACGGGTGCTTGTGGGTGTGGGCATCCCATGGACACAGTGGCCCATGGACACGGGTGCTCGTGGACCTGGGTGTTCCGTGGCATGAGCGCCCTCGGCCATGGCTGCTCAGCTCCTCCCCACAGGAGCACTTCAACTACTACTCCCTGGACCCGGCGCTGGGACACCTCGTCTTCTCCCTCAAGTACGATGAGCAGGAGCACCTCCACCTGCTGCTGCGGTGAGCGGGGTGTGGGAAGCACCCATGGCGGCTGCCTGGGGGTGGGGGCCCCCCTGAGCCCCTCCTTGCTCCGCAGCACCCGTGCCCGCACCCTACATGACGTGGTGCCCATCTCCTGCCTGGCCGAGTTCCCCAACGTGGTGCAGATGGCCAAGGTGGGTGCGACCCCCCTCCCGGCAGCACCCATGGGTGCCCTCCAGCCCCAGGCCCCCCACGGCAACATCCCTCCTTCCCGCAGCTGGTGTGCGAGGACGTCAACGTGGATCGCTTCTACCCCGTGCTCTATCCCAAGGTGAACGAGGAGCAGGGAGGGGGCTCATGGGCACCCATGGGCGCCCCTCCCCAACTTCTGACCCCTCCCCACCCCTCAGGCATCCCGCCTCATCCTCGCCTTTGACGAGCACGTGCTCAGCAACCACTTCAAATTTGGGGTCATCTACCAAAAACTGGGGCAGGTATGGGGTGGGGTGGGCGTTAGGGTGGGGGCAGTCCCTGGGTGGGTGCTGGCACCAATCCCCACCCCACCGCAGACCTCCGAGGAGGAGCTTTTCGGCACGACGGAGGAGAGCCCCGCCTTCGCCGAATTCCTCGACGTCCTGGGTCAGCGGGTGCAGCTGCGGGACTTCAAGGGGTGCGTGAGGGCGTGCTGGGGGGGGGAAGGACCCACAGGGTCAGGGTGCCTGTCCCACCCACCCACGCACCCACCCGCGCAGGTTCCGAGGGGGGCTGGATGTGACCCACGGACAGACAGGCAGCGAGTCGGTCTATTGCCACTTCCGTGACAAGGAGATCATGTTCCACGTCTCCACCAAACTGCCCTACACCGAGGGAGATGCCCAGCAGGTGGGCACCCGTGGGTGCTGGGGGCTGTCTGTGGTGGGCAGGGGCTCCTGGGTCACCCGTGGGGGATGGTGGGGCCCAGGAGATGGCAGGGCCCTCATGGGTGAGGAGAAACATCTTTGGGATGCAGAGGGCTGGTAAGGTGCTGGGGTGCATCTATGGGGCACAGGGGCTTCCATTCCTTTTTGCTCCTGCTGTGACCACCCTCTGTCCCCCGTGTCCTGCTGTGACCCCCCCTACTCTCTATGTCTCCCCGTGTCCCTCTTCATCCCACCTGTCCCCACAGCTGCAGCGGAAGCGTCACATCGGCAACGACATCGTGGCCATCGTCTTCCAGGACGAGAACACACCGTTCGTCCCCGACATGATCGCCTCCAACTTCCTCCACGCCTTCGTGGTGGTGCAGCTGGAGCAGGGGGGCCCCCAGGGCACCCTCTACAAGGTAGCGTCCCGTGCCTCAGTGTCCCCGTCCCCCGCGGGCCCGCGGGGTGTTCCGTCACCCCCCCGCCCGCCGCAGGTCTCGGTCACCGCCCGGGACGACGTGCCCTTCTTCGGCCCGCCGCTGCCCGACCCCGCCGTGTTCAGGAAGGTGAGCGCCCGTGGGTGCCGCTGGGGAGTCCCTGGGGACACCCGCGCACCCACCCAGGACCGCCCCCTCCCCGCAGGGCCCCGAGTTCCAGGAGTTCCTGCTGACCAAGCTCATCAACGCCGAGTACGCCTGCTACCGGGCCGAGAAGTTCGCCAAGCTGGAGGTGCGGGGCGGGCACGGGGGGGCTGCAGGGCACCCAAAGGACTGGGCAAGCCCCGGGGCACAGCACGGGGCCGTGCCCGCTGCGGGAGCTGCGCGCAGCGTGGGCGGGCGGGGGGGGCAGCTGGGTGGTGCCCGGGGCCGGGGCTGGCGTGGGGTGCGCTCGGGTGAGGCGGCCGCAGCAGGGGAGGCGCCGCGGGTGCGGGATGGGCGGGGGGCGCCTGGCAGCGGTGCAGGGCAGGGCTGCGGGTGTTGTGGGCGTCCGGGGTGCTGGCTGTGTGTTGCAGAGTGAATGTCTCGCGTGGGCGCAGCAGCGCGGGGCTGGCGCGGGGCTGGTGCGGGGCTGGGTGTCTCGCGTGGGCGCAGCAGCGCGGGGCTGGCGCGGGGCTGGTGCGGGGCTGGGTGTCTCGCGTGGGCGCAGCAGCGCGGGGCTGGTGCGCAGGAGCGGACGCGGGCGGCGCTGCTGGAGACGCTGCACGAGGAGCTGCAGGCGCGCAGCCAGGCCATGCTCGGGCTGGGCCCCGACGACGAGCGCCCCGACAACGGCGGCGCCGCCCCGGGCTTCTTCGAGTCCTTCAAGGTGGGCGCTGGGGTCCCGCACCCCCGCACGCAGCGCTGCGGGGCTCAGCCCTGCCGAGGCCTCCGGGGCCGCGTCCCCGCCCGGACCGCCCGTGGGTGCCCGCCCGGGCCGCGCCCCCGGCGCTGCTCCCACCCCTTCGCTACGGCCCCGCCCCCGGGCCTTGGCCCCGCCCCGCGCGCAGCCGATCTGCCCCAGGCCCCGCCCCCTCGCGGACCGTGCCCGCAGGCCCCGCCCCTTTACCGGCGAAACGCGCCCTGAGGCCACGCCCCCGGGCGGCATAAGCCCCGCCCAAGTCCTGGGCAGCGCCCCTTGGGCCAAGCCCCTCCCACCTCACCTTGGCTCCGCCCCGCCCCGGGGCCCGATTTCCCCGCTGCCCGGTCCCCCTCCCGCTGCCCGTTCCCCTCCCGCTGCCCGGTCCCCCTCCCGCTGCCCGGTCCCCTCCCGCTGCCCGGTTCCCCCGTCCCCGTGGTCCCGGTCGGTGACGCGCTGCCGCCCCCAGTCGCTGCTGGTGCCCGGGAGCCGCCGGGGACGCCGTGGCAGCGCCATCGGGCTGGGCTCAGTGGAAGAGGTGGGTACCTCGCTGTCCCCCCTCGGTGTCTCCCCGGTCTCCGGTGTCCCCCCTGCTAACGGCGCCCCGCAGGCGCTGCTGGTGCCCGGGAAGAGCCCGTCGCGGCGGCGGCCCGGCCCCCTTGGCTCCCGCCGCTCCAGCGCCATCGGCATCGAGAGCATCCAAGAGGCGCCGGCCGGCAGGTGAGCGCCGGCACCGCCGCTGTCCCCTCCCTCTGTCACCTGCCGCTGTGGCCTCACTGCCGTCGCCTCCCCGCAGGGACGGCCCGGCAGCCGCCGACGGCTCCAGCTCCACACACAGCTCCCCCGAGAGCCGCCGGAACCCCGACAGGTCCCGCAGCGGGCACCGGGATCGGGGACACGGGCACAGGAGGGCACTGGAGTAGGGTGGCACTGGGCTGGGAATACGTGGGAACTGGAAGGCACTGGGATGGTGTGGCAAGGGGACAGGGTGACACCGGTATGGGGCGACTCCAGGATGAGGTGACATGGGAACTGGAGGACGCTGGGATGGTTCTGCTCAAGGACAGGGTGACACCAGAATGGGGTGGCATCGCGACAGGGCGATGTGAAGATGACACAGGGACTGGAGGGATGGGACAGCAAAAGAATGCAGTGGGCCTCGGGTGGGGGAGCACAGGGACGGGATGACACCGGGACAAGGCGGCAGCAGGATGGTTGGCACAGGGCAGCGTGGGGAAGAAGCACCAGAGGGACAGGGTGTCACAGGGACAGGTTCACCCGGGGGCCGAGGGGACAAGGTCTGTATGTCCCAGGGAGAAGGTGGCATGGGCTGTAGAATGGCACTTGGGTGGCTTGAATGGAGGTTGGCATGAAGGTGGGTGGCACGGGGACACATGGCATGGGGGCGGGTTGGTATGATGACAAGGGACATGGGAACAGGATTACACGGGGCTGGGACCTCCCAGGGATGGGATGGGGTGGGGACAGGGTGGCGTGGGGATGGGACGTGCCAGGAATAGGGTGACATGAGGACCCAGTGTCCTGGGCGGGGTGGCGTGGGGACAGGGTGTCCCGGGGCCAGCGCAGCATTGCAGCGGGCCACGGTGGTGGCCACGAGGCGCGGTGCCAGCCTGTTGTGGCCTTGGGGACTGTCCCTGGCCTTGGGGACTGTCTCTGGCAGGGCCGAGAAGCCGGAGCCGCCGGATTTCTCCCGCTCCTCGTCCAGCGCCAGCAGCTTCGGCAGCGCCGCGGAGGAGCCCGGCGAGCCGGGACGGGTACGGGGGCGGGCGGCGGCTCGGGGGCGGCTCGGGGGGGGCAGCAGTCTGGGGTGGGCAGCGCCCCTCTGACCCCCCTTCCTGCCCCTCAGGAGAGCCGCTCGCCCTCGGGGAGCCACCGCGACGCCTTCACTGACACCCCCTGGCCGGATGAGCCCCCCGAGACCCCCCCAGGTAGCCCAGCACCCCGGGTCGTGGCCGCGGGGCTGGGGCACCTCTCGGGTTGCTGATGGTCCCCCCCTTTCCCCCAGGCCGCTGCCCGCCTGACTCCCCCTGCCCTGAGATCAAAATCCACCTGGAGCAGCCCCCCCACGATCCGGTGAGGCTGTTTGCCCCCCTCCACCAGTGCAGTATGGGGCGCCCCACCGGGGTGCCCCCACTGATGTTCCCCCCACAGAGTTCATAGCCACCCCCCTCACCCGCGGGGGTGTCACCGCTTCGCCCGCTCTGTGTGCCACCCCTGTGCCAGGAGCTGAAGCCATCGTCCCCGGTGCAAGATTTGGGGGGACTCTCCAAAAAATTGGGATGTGCCCGCCTCCAGACAATCTCTGTCACCCCAAAAACCCCTTGGGTGAGGGGGTGATGCACCATGAAGGGGCCCCCCTCTGCCGTGACCCCAAAATGAAGAGTGGGTCCAACCCCAGCATCATCCCCTCCCTCCGAGAAAAGAGGGGACTCAAATCCAGGGTAACCCCAAAGTGGAGTTCCCCCTCCCCCCCTTTTTTTTTAAGGGAAAAAAGTTCCGGAATGGGCCGGAGGCTGGAACTGGGGGGAGGGGAGAAATATTTTTTCACACCCTCCCAAACTGTGTTTGTGTTTCCCGTGAGTTCTGTATAAAATAAAGGTTTATTTATCGCTACAGTGGGGAGGTGTCTCCAATATCTAGGGGGTCCCCAAAACCCCAAACATCAGTGGGGAATGTCAAACACTCATTTTGGGGGGTCATTTAGCCAAATGCTGGGGTTTCATAACAGCCAGGCCGAGCAAAGCCTGTCTTTGATGGTCCCTATGTTTGGAGTGCTGCGAGTACCCCAAAATAGGCAGGCAATGCCCTCACCTCCCCCAAAAAGTGCCTCTTTCGGCTCTGCTGGTCAGCCTGGCGTCAGGAGTGGCATTGGCCACGGCCCAGGTGGCCGCCGGCGTCCTGCCAGCCCCTCGGTTCCCACCCCTGAACCCCCGAAACCGACCGGGGTTAAACACAGCCCGGGGCTGCCCGAGCTCGGCAGTGCAGCAGCCTCGGTCCGCTGGGGGGGCAAAGGGCACTGGAGGGGAAGGCAGAGCCCCCCAAATCCAGCCCTGCCGGGGTCACCGCTCGGGAGGATCCTGGTTAATGAGGAACTGGATTTTTAGTTATAAAACTGGTGAATGAATAAAAAACGAGGGAAGGGGCTCGGGGGGGGGGGGGGTTTGGAGGAACCTAGGGGGTTTGGGGGAGGCAGGGCAGTGTTTTTCCATCCATTTGCAGGAACTCCTGGGCACTGTGGGGCTCCCAGGTGTGCACAGGGATTTCTGCATGTGCCAGGGGTAATTTGCACCCGCACAGTGACCTTTAACGTGTTTGCAGCGAATATTTTCACTGCACGGTGACTCACGGTGACAATCACGGTGGCTTTTGTACACGGGAAGTGGAATTCAAGCACAGTGACATCTGCACGTGCAAGGCACCGGGACATCTCAATGACATTCGAACGTGCAGGTGACATTTGCACACTCAAGGCACCTTTTACTCACTCAGGCAGTGTCTGCACAGTGACACAGTGACACTGGCACGGTGACATTGGCGTGTGCAAGGCGCTGCACCCACTTGCACAGTGACATTGGCACAAGCCCTGTGACATTTGCCCGCTCCCAGCGCCCATTGCACACCCAGGGTCACTCTCCCAGCACCCCTGCAGGGCACAAGCCCTTTCCACCCACTAATTGCCCCCTAATTACCTCACCCTAATGAAGGGGGCGTGTCCCAGCGCCTCCCACCCCTCACATCCTGGTTTGCTGCCTTTACCCCCCTCCCACAATCCCAGCTCTAACCCCCAAATCCCTCTCGGGGCAGCAAATTGCTTTAACCCGAAGAATTTTAAAGCAAAATAAATCACTGATGAGACAACACAACCCAAGTTTAAGGACAAATTAACCCGATGAGTTAATTTTTTTCCCATCTTCGTGTGGTCTCTGGCTGCCCACACATGTGACGAGTTGGACACCAGGGTCAGTCCTCAGCCAAGGCCAAGCAGAGGCATTTCGGGACCCAGCCCCATCGCATTTTGCTCAAAGAGGGGATTTTATCCGCCGAGGCTCCGGCTGCCATCCCAAATCCCGCGGTGGGTTTGGGACAGGCCCGGGAACGCTGCTAATTATAGGGAAGGAACCGTGTATTTACAGAGGCAGCTCCCAGCACCAAACCACCGGCAGCTGCTCTTGCTCCGCTGAGTCTCTCTGTTCTCTCTCTCCTCTTTCCCGGGCGCTGCTGTCCACAAAAAAATAAAAAGGGGGGATGAATTAAAAATAAATCCCCCTCGGTGATTTGCAAGAGGCACTTTAGCAGAGGAGGAGGAGGAGGAGGAGGCCGAGGGCGGGCAGGAGCAGGGGGGTGGCGGGGCGGGGGGCGGCGTTGCAGTGGCCTCGGTTGGAGCCGATGCAGGCGGCGTAGGCCATGGCGTGGGGGATGTAGTTCTGCTCGTGGACCCCGTGCAGCAGGTGGGCCATGGGCCCACGGGCGAACACAGCCACGTCCTCACCGCCGTGGGTCTCCTGCCGCAGCGGCACGGCCGACTGCGCCTGGTAGTCGGCGTGTGCTGGGGGAAAACAGCAGAAGGCAGAATCGTTTAAGAACCCAGCTCATTGTAGCCAAACTGCAATGATTTTAAGGGGTTTTGGCCCAAAACATACTCACCAAAATCCACGGCAGAGACATTTTCTCGCTCGCCTGCCACAATTTTATAGCCGGGGCCGTTGCCGTACAGGATGGAGGTGAAGGGTTTGCGGTCCACGTCGCTCTGCATCGGGGCCAGACCTGGTGGAGTGGCACAGTCAGCAGGATGGAATCCCCCCGCTGTCCCCCGGTGTCTCCAGGCTGTCCCCCAGTGTCCCCAGGCTGTCCCCGGTGTCCCCAGGCTGTCCCCAGGCTGTCCCCAGGCTGTCCCCAGGCTGACCCCCGGTGTCCCCAGGCTATCCCCAGGCTGTCCCCCGGTGTCCCCAGGCTGTCCCCCGGTGTCCCCAGGCTATCCCCAGGCTGTCCCCGGTGTCCCCAGGCTGTCCCCGGTGTCCCCAGGCTGTCCCCAGGCTGTCCCCAGGCTGTCCCCGGTGTCCCCAGGCTATCCCCAGGCTGTCCCCGGTGTCCCCAGGCTGTCCCCAGGCTGTCCCCCGGTGTCCCCAGGCTGTCCCCCGGTGTCCCCAGGCTATCCCCAGGCTGTCCCCGGTGTCCCCAGGCTGTCCCGGCACCGCGGCCAGGCAGGCTCACCAAAGATGGGGTTGCCGCGGGGGGTGTATCCGCCGAAGGTGAAGACGTGCGAGTGGTCGGCGGTGACGACGCTGAGCGTGTCGTGGCTGGAGGTGAGGCGCGTGGCCAGCCCGATGGCCCGGTCCAGCTCCACCGCCTCGTGCAGCGCCTGCTTCGCCTTCCCCTCGTGGTGCCCGTGGTCGATGCGGCCGCCTGCGGAGCCCGGCACTGCTCGGCACCGCCCTCCTCTTCCCAGCCTTGCACCCCTTTACTCCCTTTCTGCAAACCCCATTTATCCCTTTTTACATCCCACATCCTCCCTTTTTCGGCCCCATCAGCCCCTTTATTCCTCCTTTTCATCCCTCTACCCTTTATCAGTTTCAGCACTCCACCTTCATCCCTTTTATCCCTTCCTTTTTGTACCTTCATCACCTGTTACCCCTCTTTTTGCACCCCCCATATCCCCTTTATCTGTCATTTGTGTATCCCCCACCACACCCTTATCCTTCCTCCCTGTCATCCCCATTTTTGCACTCCCATCTCCCCCTTAGCCTCCCTTTTTGCACCATCACCCTTAATCTTCGTTTTTGTTCTTCCATCACTCCCTTTATCATTTTTTTGCACCTTCCAGCCCTCAATTTTTGTACCTCCCCTTAATCCAATTCCTCAACTTTTTGCACCCTCTTTTGCACCCTGTCCCCCCCTTTTATCCTCCCCTTTTTGTATTCCCATCACCACCTTTATTCTCCTTTTGCACTCTTTTTTTTAATCGAATTTTGCAACCCCATTGCCCCCTTTTATCCCCCCTTTTTGCACCCCCATGAACTCCCCACCTTCAACCAGGAGGAAGAATCCTCGGGGATTTTTCTGGAGCATCTTGATGGCCACAGACACCATCTCACTGAGGGATGGATCTGTCTCGTTGTTCCTGTCCAGCTCGTACACCATGTCCCCCGGCTCGAAGAGGCCTGGGGACAGGGACACAGCTGGGGACATCCTTTTCCCACCGAAAGAAAAAGGGGGGCGGGGAAGCAAATCCTGCTCCTCGTGCTAACTCAAGCGTTTCACACTCTGCTGGATCCAGGAAGATTAGATAGAAGCCGGGGTAAAATCCCAGCCCTTCCTTCCTCCTGCCCGGCTGGATTCCACATTCCAGACGGGATGGGAATTTCACTGCTGACAAAAGAACTGCATCCCTAGGAGGGAGATGTGTCCCAGGGTGGGAGCAGCAGCATCCTTGAGAGCACACCAGCAAACCCAGGGTGGGGAAATTGCAGCCTGTCTGGGAAGTACCAGCATCCGTGGGGGCAGCAGCAGCACCACCCTTGGGGGTATAACAGCATCCCTTTGGGGTACCAGCATCCCAAGCAAGGTAACAGGATCTGTTGAGGGGAGCACCAGCATCTCCACAGAAATAGAACCATCTGTGGGGGCTACCAGCACGTCCAGGACAGGTAACACCACCCCTCGGAGGCAGCAGCACCCTTGGGAGGATAACTGGCCACTGTAGCTGCCCCAGCACCCCAGGAAGGACAGGGCGCCCCCTCAAACGCCCAGCTGATGCCAGGGCACCCTTGGGTGCAGGGACTCACCCAGCAGGAAGTCGACCCGGCTGAGGTTGAGTGCCAGCAGCTCTCGCCGGCGCCACACGTACTCAGCAGCCTGGGGACAGGGGACAGGCACTGCCACCTCTGCACTGCCTCTGCCATCCCCACAGACCCCCAAACATTCCATCCCCCAGGAATGGCTCTAGAGGGTTACAGTGGGGACGTGTGTGTACCCCCACCGCCAGAGAGCCCCTTCACCTTGCCGTGGGGCTTGGCCTCCTTCCATGCCTGGACGAGGTTCCTGCCGTCCAGGCGGGTGCCCCGGTGCTTCTCCTCGTGCGGATATTCCACATCAGTGACGTTTTT
This sequence comes from Oenanthe melanoleuca, assembly GCF_029582105.1. NCBI lineage: Eukaryota > Metazoa > Chordata > Aves > Passeriformes > Muscicapidae > Oenanthe > Oenanthe melanoleuca. The sequence continues at coordinate 262,451 of NC_079354.1, forward strand.
GGGGTACATGTATTTCCGCCCTCCACCCAGGATCACCTGCAAAAGAGGGGAGGAAATGCAGATTTTAATGATTTTATATTATTTTGAATTTCCCCCTCCATCTGGGGTTTAATGGGGAAGACCCTGAAGGGGTGGAGCGGGATGTCCCTGGCGTCGTGGGCAAGAACACCCAAGGAATTTCACCTCGCTCAAAATAACCCTGAATCTCCTCCTATTAATTAAAACACAGGACAAAAATAACCATTTCCAGTAGGGATTTGGCTTTTTGAATATTTTTTTTTCCCCATCTGTGGGAAGGATGCTCCACATCGGGATCCCCACATGAACCCACTGGGATGGAGCCCCATCCGGCAGCTCTCCCTGTTTGCTTTGGAGCCTGATTTATTTGGCCTCTGTTATTTATAACCTAGCAGAGATTTTATGGGTTTTTTTGTATTTTTTCCCCCTTTCTCTGCGTAGAAGGTGAATTATAAAGCTGCAAAACACCAATGCCAAAATTATTAACAAAAAAAAAGGGAAAAAAAAAGACTTTTCCCCACTATATAATTATTTCCAGCCTGGGACAGAGGCAAAATTATATTAAAGGGGAAAAAAAAGCAAAAGAGGCTATTAAAGGGCTAAATAACAGGCTGGGATGTTTTGCTTTGGGGCTGTTTTGAAGGACAGAAGAAGATTTATTTACAGTGCTGAATTTCTGCATAAATCCACAGCAAGGAGCAGAACTGGGGGGGAAAGGGAGAGGTTTGAGTCTGGGAAGTATGGGAAGGGAGGAGTTTAAGATGGATTTGTGGGTCTGGGGCTTGGTCCTACAGGTGCTTGTGATCCCAGACCTGTGTTTGAGTGTCCTGGTCCCATGCCCACCTGAAAGTGGTGGTACCCCACCCATGGTGGTCCTAGTCCCATATTTGATGAGGGTCCCAACTCGGTGCCCATGGGTGGTCCTGATCCTCCATCTGCTGGGGGCTCTGACTCTGCACCATTGGGTGGTCCTGGTCCTGCACTGTGTCGGGGTCCCAGCTCTGCATTGGTGGTCCTGGCCCCATATCTACCCACAATCCTGGTCCTGCACCCATAGGTGGTCTCAGCCTTACATTTGCAGGGGTTTGTACATTTGTACACACTCACAGCCCTGACCCTGCACCCTTTAGTGGTTCCAGCCCAACATCTCCCGGGAGCTGTGGCTCTTCAACCACTTGTGGTTCCAGCCCAGCCTCTCTTGGGAGTCCTGGTCACACATCTATCCACAGCCCTGTCCCCACCCTTGGGTGGCTCCAACCCACACCCCAGGCTGTCCTGGTCCCATCCCTGCTGACTCTGGGGCACATTCCTGTTTGCTCATTCCTACCTCGATGTCAGGGATGTTCTCCACCAGCTGCCGGGCGATGTCCTTGCAGCCGCCCTCCAGGGCGTCGGGGGGCATCTCCCCGTCTGAGTACCAGTCGCGGTTGGCAGAGTGGGCATAGGCAGCGCTGGGCGTGGCGTGGGTCACGCGCGTGGTGGTGACGATGCCCACGGCCTTGCCTGCACCACCAGTTCGGGGGACAATGGTGAGAACACCCCAAAACTCCCACCTGCGCTCCTGCAGGAGTCCCTCGGTCCCTCACCTGCCTCCTTGGCCCAGCGGAGAATGGAGGTCACCTCCTGGCCCTTGGTGGTGTTGCAGCGGTCCCGGGTGACGCCGGCGCTGACCCCCAGTGTCCCCTCGTTGGCCTTGACTCCGCAGAGGTAGGCGGTGGCCGTGCCTGCGCTGTCGGGCACCTGAGCATTGGTGTTGTAGGTCTGGAAGGCGGGAGATGGATAAACCACCATAAGTTTCACCCACCGCCACCAGTACCACTGACAGACCATCCTTCCCACCCTAGGGCTTCCCTCCCTTCACTGTTTGGCTGTACCAGACCCCCGTCCCACCTGTGTCCCCTCTCTTTCTCCCTTTGTCCCCCATTTTACCCTCCACCGTGGTGGCACATCACCCCCTCCCTGCATTTTGCTGCTTTTAGCCTTTTTCCAGTTTGTCTTTTGGCAGGGAGATGGAAACCACTGCCACGGGCATCCCCACGGGATGAACAGAGGTGGCTGCTGACTTCAAATGTAATTATTATTTTAAAATGCTTTGTTCAGCAAACCGACCTCAGGAGGAGCGGGGGGGTCCCGCGGCGTCCCGCAGCCGGCGGGCTCCTCCCGCCCCCGCTCCCCGTTCTCACGGCCGGCCCCTGGCACGGCCGGCGGGTACCGGAGCCAGCTCCCTTCGCCCGCCCCTGACCTAATTTCGGCTCAGTCGATGCCGCCCGCTCGTGACTTTGCGGTGGGTGTTGTGTCCCCGGAGGGCTCACCTTGGCCAGGGCCACGAAGGGGAACTTGTCCATCTCCAGCAGGCTCTCCTCGCCCTGCCCGTGCTGCAGCTGCCCTTTGAGGATGCGGGCGGCCGTGACCGTGGAGACGCCCATTCCTGCAGGACAGCGTCAGCCGCGCCCGGGCAGCACGGCAAACCCCGCTCATCTCAGGGTACTGCACACCCAGTTCAGCTCACGGTCCCGTTTATCCCATTGCTTACTTTATCGTAGCAACCAATTTTTTGCAAGTCCAGTTTATTGTGCAGCCAGTTTATCCCAACTCCCAGTTTATCCCAGAAGCCACTTTTCATTGCAAAGCTAGTTTATCACAGAACCCAGTTTATTGCAACACCCAACTTTTTGCAAATCCATTTCATTTCAGCACACAGTTTATCCCAGCACTCCTTTTTTTTTGCAAACCAAATTTATCCCAGCACCCTCTTTATCGCAGTCCCAGCATTCAAATTATGGCAAAACCAATTTACCTGAGCACACAATTATTTGCCAATCCCGTTTATCCCTGCACCAGGTTTACTGCCATCCCAGTTCATTGCAGCACCCAGTTTATGCCAGCACCCAGTTCATTGCAACCCACTTTGCCCCAGCACTCAATTTCATTGCAAACCAAATTTATTGCAGCACTTAACTTACTTTAAATCCGATTCATACCAGCACCCAGTTTACCTCAGTACCAACTTAATGCAAACCAAACTGATTGCAGCGACTAATATTTTTTGCAAATCCAGTTTATCCAGCACCCAGTTTATTGTAAACTCAATTTACCATAGCAGCCGTTTTTTTGTAAATCCAGTTCATTGCAGCACCCAGTTTACCCCAGCGCAGATCTTTTTGCAAATCCAGTTTAACCCAGCATGCAACTTTCCGGATCCCCAGTTTATCCCAGAACACAACTTACCACAGCACATCTTTTTCCACAACACCCGATGTGCCAAACCCCCAGTTTATCACAGCAGCCACTTTATTGCACCCATTTCATCACCCCCCTCCCCGTACCCCCGGCCCCGCTGTCCCTGCTCTGCAGTGGTGCTCCCCTCCCATCTCACCGTCTCCCAGGAAGAGGATGAGGTTCTTGGCCACGTTCTGGTTGAGGCGCTGGAGCCGCAGCGCGTTCCGCAGGGTCTCCTGCGCCTGCCGCCGCCAGTACTCGGGGTCCTTCTCCCTCTCTGCAAGGGAGCCGGCCTCATAGCACCCAACAGCGCCCGCTTTTGGGTGCTGCCCCTCCAAATCTCACCCACCTGGGACCAGCGATGCCGAGCAGAGCTGGGCGAGGAGGAGGATGAACAGAGCCTTCATTCTGCGGTGCTGAGCGGCTGCTGCCAGAAGAGAACTGCAGGGTGGATGGCACCGCTCGTGCCTCAGTTTCCCCACAGAGATCTTTGCCCCGGGGTCAGCCAAGCGAAGATGAAAAGAAATGTTCCCTCCCTGCACAGCCACCGATGTGACCCTCCTGGGGACATGCCAACCCCATCACCTCTCCCTCCACCACCCCCTCCCCGCCCGCCTCCCCTGGCCATCAGTCCCATGAGGCGTCACCTCACTGTCACCAACCCGAGCTGGGGGAAGCCGGCACGGCCCCTATGGCACAGTGAGGTCCGGATCACATGGCCGTGTCCCCATCATGTGCTTGTATACCTCTCGTGCATCATGTATACCTCTTGACCCATCATGGGTCCCTGTCATGTCTGTGCTCCCATCCCATACCCGTGGCCTCACTGCACGTCTGCAATCCCATCACACACCCGGGTCCCCACCACGTCCCCTGGGTGTGCCCATGTCCTTAATGCACTCCCATGTCCCCATCACACACGCCTGTCCCCATTCCCAGCCTGTTTTTCATGTCTCCATCCCCATCACACACCTGTATCCCGGTTGCATGTCTGTCCCTGCACCCATATGACCACGTCCCATCACACATCCATGTCCCTGCTGCACGTCCGTGTCCCCATCCCATGTCTGTGTGCCCACCACACGCTCACGTCCCTGTTGCACACCCGTGTCCCTACTGCATGTCTATGTCCCTGCTGCCTACCCAAGTCCCTGTTGCACGTCTATGTCCCTGCTCCACACTCGTGTCCCCCCACATCTGTGTCCCCGTTGCATGCCTGTGCCCCTGCTGCGCATCCACGTTCCCATCACGTCCATGTCCCCACGACACCCCCGTGTCCCCACCACATACACATGTCCCTGTTGCACACCCACGTCTCCACCACAGTCCTGTATCCCAAGGCACCTCCGAGCCCCCAGGGCACTCTCCCGTCCCCATCAGCTCCACATCCCCGCGGCACCTCCCCTCCGCTGCACGCCCCCTCCGCTCCGCTCCCACGGGAGGGCCGCCGTGGCCCCAGGGGGTCCTTACCGGGGATGGGGGCTGTCACACACGTATCCGCACTAACTTGGGTCCCGGCACCCACGTCCCACTGGGCAGCGGGAGGAGGCCGGGCCGGGGGACCGCGAGTCCTTAAATCCCCCCGCACCCGGCCTTCGCCTCCTCCTCCTCCTCTTCCTCCACCCTCCCCCTGCTGCCGGCAAGAGGGGGGGGCGGGGGGAGAGAAGGCCACAAACTGGGCTTACTGGTGCCCTCTGCCGGGTTATACTGGGAGGACTGGGAGGACTGGGGTGCACCAAGCCTGGCTATAAGTGCTGGGTAACCCTCCTCCGCTCCACACGTGGGAGTTTGGGGCGCCTCGTGGTGGGGCAGATGTGTGTTTTGCCGGATTTTGCTTGGTTTCACCCAAACCGTGCTAGAGGCACCAGCGAGGGACTGGGGTGGGGGTGATGGAAATGAGTGGGGTCTCTCTGCCTCAGTTTCCCCACGCAGGCTCGTGCAGCAGCCCACGAGAGACCCCTGCTGGGATCCTGCGGCGTTACTGTATGTCCTACAACAGTCCTACAATACACACGGCTTGGTGACGAGGGCCGGGTGTGTGTGTGTGTGTGACTCCAAGCCCTGCGTCCATTTCCCTATGCCGGGAGCCCGGGGAGCGCCGTGACCTGCGAAGCCGCCTGTGGCTTCTTAGAAGGGGGCGGTCTCAGCCCAAAAATCCGCTCCCCGGGAGCCTCGGGGTGCAACCAAGGGAGCCCCAACACCGCCGCCATGCCAGGGACAGCCTTGTGTACCCTCCAAATCCCTCGGGAAGCCTTTCCTCTTTCCCCCCTCTCTCTACCCCTTTTACCCCTCAGGACTTTCGCAGCCCAGCAAAAGCCATTTTCAGCCTCATGGGTGTGATGAGTGTGTCAGTGCTCAGCCCGCCGGGCAGCGCAGCGGTGGAGGCGGCACCGCGGGGAGGAGGAGGTGGCCCCGCGTGTTCCCATCCCTGACACCGCGGCAGTGCAGGCATCGGTGTATTTTGGTGTGGGAAAGCCCACGCTGGCACACTTGCACAACTGCAGGCATGCACGAGTGTGTGCGTGTGTGCCCGCTGTCGCAGCTCTCGCACAGCTGCCTGTGCCCGTGTCACAGGCGGACGCGGGGCTGTTGGTGGCACCGCTTGCTCGCGCACGCTGGTTTTGGCGGCCGCACGCCCGTGTGCTCGCACAGCAGCTCTTGCACAGCAGCTCTTGCACAGCAGCCCTTGCACGGCAGCTCTTGCACGGCAGCTCTTGCACGGCAGCTCTTGCACGGCCGCACGCCCGTGTGCTCGCACGGCAGCCCTTGCACGGCAGCCCTTGCACAGCAGCCCTTGCACAGCAGCTCTTGCACGGCAGCCCTTGCACGGCAGCCCTTGCACGGCAGCTCTTGCACAGCAGCCCTTGCACGGCAGCTCTTGCACGGCAGCCCTTGCACGGCAGCCCTTGCACAGCAGCTCTTGCACAGCAGCTCTTGCACGCTCGCACGCCCGTGTGCTCGCACGGCAGCCCTTGCACGGCAGCTCTTGCACGGCAGCCCTTGCATGGCAGCTCTTGCACAGCAGCCCTTGCACGCTCGCACGCCCGTGTGCTCGCACGGCAGCCCTTGCACGGCAGCTCTTGCACGGCAGCCCTTGCACGGCAGCCCTTGCACGGCAGCTCTTGCACAGCAGCCCTTGCACGGCAGCCCTTGCACGGCAGCTCTTGCACAGCAGCTCTTGCACAGCAGCTCTTGCACGGCAGCCCTTGCACGGCAGCTCTTGCACAGCAGCCCTTGCACGGCAGCTCTTGCACAGCAGCTCTTGCACAGCAGCTCTTGCACGGCAGCCCTCGCACGGCAGCCCTTGCACGGCAGCTCTTGCACGGCAGCCCTTGCATGGCAGCTCTTGCACAGCAGCCCTTGCACGCTCGCACGCCCGTGTGCTCGCACGGCAGCCCTTGCACGGCAGCTCTTGCACGGCAGCCCTTGCACGGCAGCCCTTGCACGGCAGCTCTTGCACGGCAGCCCTTGCACGGCAGCCCTTGCACGGCAGCTCTTGCACAGCAGCCCTTGCACGGCAGCTCTTGCACGGCAGCTCTTGCACAGCAGCTCTTGCACGGCAGCCCTTGCACGGCAGCCCTTGCACGGCAGCTCTTGCACGGCAGCCCTTGCACGGCCGCCCTTGCACAGCAGCTCTTGCACAGCAGCTCTTGCACAGCCCTTGCACGGCAGCCCTTGCACAGCAGCTCTTGCACGGCAGCTCTTGCACGCTCGCACGCCCGTGTGCTCGCACGGCAGCCCTTGCACGGCAGCCCTTGCACGGCAGCCCTTGCACAGCAGCTCTTGCACGGCAGCCCTTGCACGGCAGCCCTTGCACGGCAGCTCTTGCACGGCCGCACGCCCGTGTGCTCGCACGGCAGCCCTTGCACGGCAGCTCTTGCACAGCAGCTCTTGCACGGCAGCCCTTGCACGGCAGCTCTTGCACGGCCGCCCGCTCGCAGCCCCGTGCGCTCGCCCCCGGCCCTGCAGCCCCACGCGCTGTCGCGCTTGCACAAGCGCCGCCGCCGCGATCGCGCCTTGCACACTCGCCCCTGGACGTCACATCCCGCCCGGGCAGGGAGCCGGGGCTTCCTCGGGGGGATGCTGCCGGCTGCACGGGGGCACCCGAGGCCGCCCCCAAACGGGCTCGGGGCCCCCCGAAAGAGTTAAAGGAGGCGCGCGGGAAGCCCGTCCCTCCGCGGCCCCATTGGTTTCCCATCCCAGGTACATCCTTTGCTCGTCACCCTCGCCACCCTCGCTAGGCCGCGGCGGCGTCACGAGCGGTGCCGGGGCTCAGCGGGTGCTCGCCCCATCGGGGCCGGGGCCGGCGGGAGTGGGGTGACGGCCATGGTGAGTGGGGGCGCCCAGCGACATCCCCAAATCTGGGGGTGGTTGGGTGGGGGGCGCTTGGCCGAAGCGGGGCGCCGGGTGATGCATCTCCCGGGAGGGGATGCTCTTTGTAACCCCATAGTGTCTTTGTAACCCACCCCCCCGATTGCATCCCGGGGAACCCCCCGACATCCCCGTGGGATCCCCTTTGCAGCCCCTAGGAACGCCCATGAGACCCTCATTGGACTCTTAAGAGTCCCCCATTGCATCCCAAGGGACCCCCCAAAGACAGCCCCGTGCGCCCCCACAGCACCCCCAGGGACCCCCACTGCACCCCTGAGCCCCCCGGGTGCCCCACTCGAGCACCCGCCGCCGCGTTTTCTTTGTGGCCAGTGGGTTCACCAGGTGGGGACCCCAAAGTGGATGCCTCCCTGAACCCCCCGCCGCCTCCAAATCCACTCTTGACCCAGACCCGCGGGGGTTAGCACCGTGTTTCCCTCTGCAAAGGGAGCGGGGCACCCCCACGCAGCTCAACCCACTTTTGTGGGGCTGTTTGCGAACACCCGCAAACTGTGCTGTTCTCCTCCCCTTTTTCTTTTTTCTTTTTTATTTTTTGTTTAATTTAACCCTTTTTTTGCTGCTTTTTAAGCATTTCCTAAAAAAAATAATTTATCTGCGGCCAGGGCACCCTACAAAACTGAGGACTCCCCCGAAGCCCCTTTCCCAGCACCCCTTATTAATATCGTGAGTTGCTAATTACCCCCGGACATCCTAATTAGCAGGCTGAGCCTCGCTGGGCGTTGAGTCCGGGTTGTAGAGGTGCGGGGTCACCCATGGGTGCTGGGGGTGGGACGGGTGGACACCGCTTTGCCAGGTGGGGCTTTGGGGGCGCGGGGGCGGCTAGGGGGGCTCAGGGTGGAGGTGGGGGGTTGGAGGGCCTGGGAGGAGGCGAGGAATCGCCATCGCGACCGTGGCCGTGGCTGCTCCGAAATGGCGCCCGGACGGGAATTGAAAGCAGCCGGCGGAGGCTCGGGGGGCCCCGGTACCAGCGAGGGGGTCCCCGGGCGCTGGGGGCCCCCTGAGCCTTGCTGGGGGTGTGCGGGCTCGGAGCACGTGGGGCTTATTGTTTATAGAGTGGAGGAGCTATTTGGGGTAAACCCAGGCTATTTAAGGTAATGCCGAGATTTTTAGAAGTTGTAAAGAGTGAAAATCCCTTGCGTGGAGGGGCTAAAGTTTGGGTGCCCCCCCCGTGCACCCCTGGGTGCCCCCCACCCTGTTGGAGTTGAGAAAAGGCATTTTTATTCTTATTAAAGCAAATAACGGCTTGGAGGGGGGGGGGGGGGGGTATGACAAAACTATCCAGTTCTTCTCCACGAAAAGGGGTGCTCGTGCTTGACGTGCTGGAGAGGGGTGGGCAGCACCCTGAGGTGCTACAGTGCCCCCAATATGGACGATATGGGTGTTAAAAGTACCTCCTGGGCCCGATTTCCCCTCAAATTAAGGATGCTGGGGGTCGATCCCGGTGCCTTTCGGCGATGTTCTGGGGTAGCTCGGGCTCAGTTTGGATTCTATAATGGCTAGTACAGGGTTAAGCTAGCATATATCTAGTGAAAAGAGAACAGAAAGGGATTATTTTTTGGTCTTTTTCCTTATGTTTTCAGGCTGGGGTAGGCGGGGTGGGGGCATCGCTGAGGAAAAAAAAAAAGTATTTCCTCAGGAAATGGAGTGAGAGCTGGGATTCCAGGGATTTGGTGTTGTGGAGCCATGGGGGTTTCATGGATCCCCCCACCGGGTGAGCGGGGATTTGTGCCCGGAGCTAATTTCAGCCATGTGCGAAGTACTAAAATAGATGGAAAAAAGTGAAAGGGGTTGGGAAAAAATAGGATCTAACCAGAGATTTTCCCCACGATAAAATCTTGCAGTTGAGGCTCTTTCGCCTCATGGTTCCCAGGCTCCAGGCGGGCGCCCAGGGGAGATTTTGGGGCTGCAAACAGAGATTTCGGTACAACCAAGGAGGGAAACCACCTCTTCGTTTTAACCCGTTTTCCTCCCCTTGTGGGTTTTGTGGTTAATTAAACTGAGGCTGGGATTTGAGATCCGAGGAAGGATGGGGTCCGGGGAGAGGATGAGACTTGTTTTTAAGTATGCAAAGGAGGGTTTGTGAAGGCTGCTGTTTGAAACAAGGTTGAGAACCGGTGCTTTCATTCTGCCAGGGGAAACTGAGGCACGGCTGTGGGATTGATCGCAGTGGGATGGGGGCATCCAGGGGGTGTAAAGCCCCTCGCTGCGCTGATCGCGGGTGAAGGGTTGTGAGTGGTGCCGCTCGGGCCATCGGTGGCAGGGTCAGGGTGGATTTTGGGGTGCTCATCCCCTCGGGGGGGAGTGCCGGGTTGTTTGCTCCGTCGGGAGGCAATCCGGCTGGATGGCAGGGCAGTGCCAGGGGGAAAGGAAACAGCGGCAGCGGCATGATAAGGGCCGGCTGCCAGCCTGTGAGGTTTTCCTTGTTTTTCTGCCGGGGATGAGATAAGAGCTGGGCACAGGCACAAGATAATGGCCAGGGGACACGGCGCCAGGAAGGAGCCCGTCCACAGCTGAAATTCCTGGTGCTGTCGCCTTTGGGTGCTCGCAGGGAGGTCTCCGGGTGTTTCACGGTGCGTAGGGTTCGCTCACGGGGCGTACAGCGCGAGCCAGCCGGTAGCGTCAGGGTGAAAAGCCATTTTCTCTGCTGCCAGCCTTTCCCAGGTGCCTGGCACTCCGGGGTTCCCTGGCACAGGGGGGTCCCTCTCCCCGCTGCGGGGCGGAGGTGGATCCGGCCTTATCCCAGCCTGAAAGGGAGGTTGCACAACCGGGCCCCGGGGGAAAGTGAGGCGGGTTCGGGCTTTGCTCAGCTCTTGGCTCCGGCGCTTCTTTGCTTTCCATAACCATCCTCCGGCGTTTGTGTAGTTCTTTACTACCTCAGAGCTATTTGGGATTTTGCTCTCCGGAGGAGGGGGTGGCTTTAGAAGGTGTGTAAACCTTCCTTGTCCTTCATCCTCTTCCCCGGGCCACTGAGCACGTCTGTTGCTGATCTCCCCGTGCAGATGTCGACCTACAAGCGGGCGACGCTGGATGATGAAGACCCCCTGGACTCCCTTGGTGACGGTGATGGATACCCCAATGGCTTTCAGGTATAGGTTCATGTGTCTTTTAGAGAGGAAAAAGGGGATTTTGTGTCCTGGCAAGCAGCAAAGGGGGTGTAGAACGATTTTCTACCTGTGACCAGTGCCGGGGGTAAAGTCCAGTGTGGGCAGAGCCGTGTTGACTCCTGCCACTGCTGCCCTTTGCTCCCCTTCTGGCACGGGGGGGAAGCAGGGCTGTATCCTGCCTCCACTGTTTCAGCACTCTACCTCCCAGTTTTTCTGCTGCCAAACCCCTTCCCAGCATGGCTGGGGTGAGCAATTATTGCAGCACTGGGAGTTTTGTCCCCATACAAAAGGGGATTAGGTTAATTCCTCCCCAAGCAGTGGGAAAGCAGCTTAAAGAGGGCCACGGGTGGCAAAAAAACCCGCCATGGCTGCCAGTGTCCAGCCTCACCAGCAAAGGTTCAGGTCTGTAGAGATGCTCTCTGTCCTGGCCCCAATCCCAGCTCTATCAGTCTCTAGAATGCTGGTGTCTGCCCCAAATGTGTTTTTATTTTTCTCGGCGGGGCTGTCTCCGCTTGCCGTCACATCGAGATGTTTCCTGGGGATGTTTTTCGGCTGAGTGGGAGTATCCTGTTAAGGCACTTTCCGATGCAGCCCCCACCCTGTCTCAGTGCTGGCAGTGGGGATGGGGACAGCTGTGGGGTTATGCTGTGCTTGAGGAGGGGTTCAGGGTGGCACGGGACAGCAGGTGAGCCCTCCAAAGCACTTGTCCCGCTCCCCTTCCTGCCATTGTGCCGCCCTTCCTGCCTGGTTTCTGGAAGGCAGCTGCTGCCTTTCCCAGCCCAATCCATGACAGATCCCTTGCTGGGGCTAAATTTCAGCCCTGGGCTGTGGGAAGCAAAATGGGGGCTGCATCAGTGAGTTTTTCTGCCAGCGGGGAGATGACGCTGCTCTTCCCGCAGGTGAACTTCCGCAGCTCCCGGGGCAGCCGGGGGTGCTGGGCCGAGCGGACACACGCCGAAAAGCAGTTGGTGGTGCTGGTGGGGGTGCTGGTGGTGCTGCTTGTGGCCTGTCTGCTGGGACTCATCTTCCAGTACAGAGCCAGTAAGTCCTTTGGTTATTTTTGGGGGTAAAGCTCCCTCAGGAAAGGGAGGATCCTGGGCTCAGCTTCTGCGTGAGAACGCTGAGGCAGAGCAGCTTCTCTGAGCAACTGGCAGGAACGGTTTGTTCAAGCTTTGAGCAAGCAAGTGCACAGGGATCCTGCCCCCTTGACCAGGGTGGGCTGCTGGGGAGTTCCCAGAACGTGATATTTGGTGCAAGGGTGGGATGCTTACCTGCACCCCTCACCCCAGGACAGGATTCTTGGATATCAAACAGGATGTTCAGGTGTGGGGTGGGAGCTTTGGGCTCAAGACAGAATGGTCACCTGCACCCCTTAACCCCAGGGTGAGATGCTCAGATGCTCTGATCCTTTATCCTGGAGCTTGATGTCTGAGCACAGGATGGACCGTTTCTCTTCATCCTTCACCCCAGAGTGGATGACTGGGCAGGATCTTTGGGCATAAGATGAGATGCTTGCCCTGGGATGGGATGGACAGGATGCTCAGACACAGGTCAGCATGCTAGTCCGTGTTGCTTGCCCTAGAGCAGGGTGGTAAGCTACGAGGTGGGATGCTCAGGCACCAGGCGGGCTATCTGCCTGCATCCTTCAGCTCGGGGCAGGATGCTCTGTGGTGCTGCTCATCCTGCTGCAGCACAGGATCTGAACCTGTCCCTGCCCTCCCAGGGCCACCCGCCGTGTGCCTGTCGGAAGCCTGCATCTCTGTCACCAGCTCCATCCTCAGCTCGCTGGACCGCACGGTGAATCCCTGCGAGGACTTCTTCAGCTATGCCTGCGGGGGCTGGATCAAGGCCAACCCCCTCCCCGACGGCCACTCGCGCTGGGGCACCTTCAACAACCTCTGGGAGCACAACCAGGCCATCATGAAGCACCTGTTGGGTGAGTGCATGGGAGCGGTGGGACCCCCAGTGCCCAGGGGCCCTGTTAGGCACATCCCTGTTAGGGGGATACCAAAATTATATGCATGGAAATATGAGGTTGGAATTGAACTCCAGCGTCAGGCCAATCTGCTGTGAGGATATTGAGAAATGGATCCTGGCTGTGTTTGCTCTCCTAGATGATCCTGAGATTTTTGACTGTGTTGTTGCTAGTCTTTGGTGCTGAGTAGGGAAAAGGCCTCTGCTCTGTAAACCCTATGATGGCATTGCTAGGAGCTCTGAAATTCAGGATTTGCATTCCAGACTTCATCCAGAGGCTGTAATGTCCCATTATCACCCCAAGGATATGCATTTTTCCTGTTCTATAATTTCCAGCCTTTGTGAGCAGCCTTTTGGGAGGCTGACTGCCAATATGGCCATTTTTTGGGGGCCAAAACTCCCTGAGCAAAGGGAGGGTCCTGGGCTCAGCCTCTGCGTGCAAACACCGAAGCAGAGCGGCTTATCCAAGCAACCACCAGGGACGATTTGTTCAAGCTTTGAGCAAACAACTGGCTCCTTATCAGCACTTTCCACTGCGCCAGGGCTGATTATCTGGAAAGAGAAGGTTTGGGAAGAGTGTTGTCTTTTGAGAGAAAGGGGGTGGCGCGGGAACAGCTTCGTCCCTGGCTTTTCTCGCAGAAATCTGGCGCTAGTTTTACCAGGAGAAGAGACTGGGCCTCCAGCCAAGTGGTCGCGTTTGGCATTTCCTTAAATTCCTTGGAGCTGAGGGACCTTTAGTTAATAAAACCACACAGCTGGGAAGCCAAAGGTGCAAGCTATGTCATTGGGAAAATAAATAAAAAAAACCCAAAAGCCCTCTGGGGAAGCAGAATTTTAGCTGGGGAGATGAAAGGAAGGTTTTGGAGGCAGAGGAGAAAAATGGGTTTATTGTCCTTTTTGCAGGAATAAATAATACGGGGCTGGGGGGCACCAGCACAGAGGCAAGCGCAGCACCCGGAGCTGGATGATGCTGGGAATATCAAAGCTGCTGGAAAAATAAAAATGCGTTTTGTTTTTTCTTTATCTTTTGTCCCCAAAGAGTTGGAGCAGTCACTGTGGGTGGGAAAGGAGATGGGGGGCAGGAGGCTGAGAAGGGATGGGGCCAACAGGATGCTCTTGGGGGCATGGTGAGGACTATTGGGACAATCCTTGGTGCATTTTTGGAGCCTAGCCTTGCCCAAAATGGGGCTGAATCCTTCTGGCTCCAGTGGATGCCCATCCCTGGAGCCCCACGTGATTCTCCCTGGGTACCTCCCACAGAAAACACCACCGCCAATGTGTCAAGCGAGGCAGAGCGCAAGGCACAGCGCTATTACCGAGCCTGCATGAATGAGAGCAAGATCGAGGAGCTGAGTGCCACCCCACTCATAGAGCTCATCCAAAAGGTTTGTCCTAGTCCTTGTGGAAAAGCCATCTTCCCTCTGCAAAGAGGGGGGAAAAGCTCAGTCGTGGGCAGTTCCCAGCACCCTCCATATTCCATTCGTGGCACATCCTGCAGAAGAGCATCCCCCAGGTCAGGCGGGCGGAGGCAGGGATTTATAATCCTGTAATGGAGCTTTTTAGCCCCTTTGTAAGATGTTTCCCCTCAGGATGGATATTGAAGCAATTTCAGGTGGCTGTTTCTTACTCATCTGTCCCCAGCTGGGTGGCTGGAACATCACAGGTACCTGTGCCGGTGACAACTTCAACGAGACGCTGCGGGAGGTGACGGCGCATTATCGCACCTCGCCCTTCTTTTCCGTCTATGTCAGCGCCGACTCCAAGAACTCCAACAGCAACGTCATCCAGGTGGATCAGTCGGGGCTGGGCCTGCCATCGCGGGATTACTACCTGAACAAGACGGAGAATGAGAAGGTGAGGGTGTCAGGGGAAATGTGGTTGCCTGGGGGGTGCTGTGGGAGGGTGGCACCTGCCGTGCTGATCCCACCTGTCTGACCACACAGGTGCTCGCCGGGTACCTGAACTACATGGTACAACTGGGGATGTTCCTGGGAGGCATCGATGAGGAGTCAACGCGGCAGCAGATGCAGCAGATCTTGGACTTTGAGACAGCCTTGGCCAACATCACCATCCCGCAGGAGAAGCACCGGGATGAGGAGGTCATCTACCATAAAATGACAGCAGGAGACCTGAAGGTAGGAATGGAGCTGGCGAGTTTCCCTATTCTGCTGTGGTTTGGGAAGTGGGGTGGACGGATGGAGATGACACAGCTCCTCTGGGAATCCTGACACCAGCTGACACAGCCTGGGAAGCTCTTGTGCAACAGCTTGACTCATGTCTACCCTGACCTTTCCTCCCAGCCTCTGGACCACCCCTGGGGCTAGCAGCCATCCTAGTGCAGCACTTATGTCCTCCTGGCACTGCTGCTCCTGGACGTCAGCCTGGTCATTCCCAGTGTCCCCAAAGGGGCTCTAATGACTTGTGTCAACATCTCTGACACCCACTGCACTTTGTTTTCCTTCTTTGTTGGAGGAATTTGTTTACTCCCCTCCAACCTTTCAAGGATGCTGCTGTTGTGGGAACTGGCCTTTGCAAAATCAGTTGAATCCATTAAATGGGGACTGATACAGCCAATTCCAGCTCAAGAAGCAGCTGCCACCCCCTGTCATGGTTTTTAGATCCATAGCAGTGCTGTGGCTTTTGCAGGAGCTGGCACCGGCTGTGGACTGGATGCCTTTCCTCTCCACGGTCTTTTACCCTGTGGAGCTCAACGAGTCAGAGCCTGTTGTGGTCTATGCCAAGGAGTACCTGGAGCAGGTCTCTGACCTCATCCTGGCCACAGATAAGTGGTGAGAACCCACAGCCTGTATGGAGATCTGGGTACCCAGGGTGGGCAGGAATGTGCTGCTGCCTACTCACCACCTCTCACCATAGTCTCCTCAACAACTACATGATCTGGAACCTGGTGCGGAAAACCAGCCCACTCCTTGACCAGCGCTTCCGGGATGCTGAGGAAAAATTCATGGAAGTGATGTATGGGACGAAGAAGGTGAGGGTGAAGTCCCCTGTGCCCTGAATCACCATTAAAATGGTGATGGCTTTTTATGTCAAGGCCCTGTCGTGTGGCATCCAAACAATAGAGATGTAGGGCAGCTTTTGGGGTGGCAGAGGGTTGGATGGGCCAGATGGAGCAAGGGATAGAAATATGGAGGGCATTGTTCCATTCCACCACTGATGATCACCTTTTGTCCCATGCAGAGCTGCCTCCCGCGCTGGAAGTTTTGCATCAGTGACACGGACAACAACCTGGGCTTTGCCCTGGGGGCCATGTTTGTCAAGGCCACCTTTGCTGAGGACAGCAAGCAGGTGGTATGTCCCCAAGACAGCAGTGTGCAAGTCCCAGTGCTGGCAAAGTTTTTACAGTGGTGGAACTGTCGGGGCAGACAATGTTTGTCTGTCCACCTTGTGCTCGCTGTACATCTCTGTGTGCTGGATTTTCACCATGTGTTGTCTTGGCCTCCTAGCCTCTTCCTCCCTGTGGTGTGAAGGTCCTTGACCTCTCTAGGACAGGAAGCCAGCTCTCTGGAATGACGCTGTGCTGCCTTGTTTCGTCTAGGCGGAGGAAATGATTGCGGAGATTAAAACTGCCTTCGAGGAAAGCTTGGAGACCCTGCAGTGGATGGATGAAGAGACGAGGAAATCAGCCAAAGAGAAGGTGAGGTGCTGGTGGCTGCACTGGGGAGAGGGTGAGGGTGGAGGATGGTGGAACCAGGTGAGCCTGTCCTCCATCTCTGGCACTGAAAGCACTGTGGTCCTTATTACCCTCCAGGCAGATGCCATCTACAACATGATTGGCTATCCCAAATTCATCATGGACCCCAAGGAGCTGGATAAAGTCTTTAATGATGTGAGTTGGTCAGTACGTCCCCTGGGTCTTCTACAGGATGTACAGGATATGTCCATATCACCGTGGCCTCAGGGCAGCCTTGAACCCCAGGTTTCCTCCAGAAGGATCTCACTGATGTCCTTGGCCCTTCTCTAGGGACTTCCCAGAGAGCTGTGGGCCAGTCCTGGGGTGGCTGGGGCTCTTGGGATCCCTGCCTAGGAAAAGGAGGAGCCGTTTTCTGTAATGGTGATTCACTGCCCTCCAGAGACTCCGCAGATGTTGGAGAGGAAGAGAAGCAGGAGAAGCTATAACTCTGCTGGCTCTGGAGGCTCAGATGTGACTGTGGAGGGAGGAGTGGGACTGTGCAATCACCACTCGTGACTTGTTCTTTTGTAGTATGAGGCCGTGTCCGACCTCTATTTCGAGAATGTCATGCAGTTTTACAACTTCTCAGCCAGGGTCACGGCTGACCAGCTCCGGAAACCACCAAACCGGGACCAGTAAGTCCTCTGCTCCAATTCCCTGTTGTACTCAGTGGGGAATATCAGCATATCTGGAACACTGGGATTTGGTGTCCACCAGCCTATGCTGGTTTTGGGGAGATAAAATTAGGATAACCGCTTTGCAAGAAAAGTGCATGTTGTTGGAGCAAATACTGGTGATGGTTTGTGTTGCCATGTTGGCTGTGTTTGTGTTCCTGCAGGTGGAGTATGACACCTCCGACGGTCAATGCCTATTACTCTCCCACCAAGAATGAGATTGTCTTCCCTGCCGGCATCCTCCAGGCCCCCTTTTACACCCGTGCATCCCCCAAGTAAGATCCATGGGAAAACAGAGAGGGCAGGATTCCCAGCTTTCTTTCTATATCCAAATCTTAGGCTAAGTTTCATGGCTGTAGAGAGCAAAGACTGCTTTCTTAACCTCTGCACTACCCTCCTGCAGATCCCTGAATTTTGGTGGGATTGGCGTGGTGGTGGGCCATGAGTTGACACATGCCTTTGATGACCAAGGTATGACCAGGGCCAGGTGGGTGGGCAGCTGGAAGGGTGGCCAGTATGAGTTGAAGAATCCACTGTGTTTTTGCAGGCCGGGAATATGACAAAGATGGCAACCTGCGTCCCTGGTGGAAGAACTCCTCGGTGGAGGCTTTCAAGCATCAGACAGCATGCATGGTGGAGCAGTACAGCAACTACACTGTCAATGGTGAAGCAGTCAATGGCAAGCACACCCTTGGGGAGAACATTGCTGACAACGGGGGCCTCAAGGCTGCCTATCGGGTAGGACCACAGGGCTGGGGACATTCGGAGGGGGGCATGGCATCGTGGGGTTTGTGATGTTTCCTGAGTCCGCTGTGCTGCCTGGTTTTCAGGCATATCAAAACTGGCTGAAAAAGAATGGGGATGAAGAAACACTCCCAACTCTCGGCCTCACCAACTACCAGCTCTTCTTTGTTGGTTTTGCACAGGTAGGTCATGTGGTGACCTTGGGAGGCTGGGCACAGATTTTTGGGGGTGGAGCACGCCCGGATGGTGTTGGGAGGGTGTGATGGCAAAACTGAATCCTCCAGAGATAATGTAGTGGATGGAGAATGAGACTGGGGTACAGAGGGAGACAAAGCTGAAACTCGAGCTGCCTTGGCCGCCATCACGCAGGCAGAGAGGTTGGATTCAGCAGCGAGCTGGCCCCGTGGTGATGGATGTCAGTACTCGGGCCCCTTGTGCTCCATTTGCAGGTGTGGTGCTCAGTTCGCACACCAGAGAGCTCACACGAGGGGCTTATCACCGATCCCCACAGCCCCTCGCGTTTCCGCGTCATCGGCACCGTCTCCAACTCCCCGGAGTTCGCGGAGCACTTCAGCTGCCCCCCAGGCTCCCCCATGAACCCCCTCAAGAAGTGTGAAGTCTGGTGATGGGCAAGTGCCCAAGGGAAGCAGCGGCCAGTTGCTTTGTCCTCTGCCAACAGCTGGGCTTCCCCAGTCCTCTGAGTCTCAAACCACTTCTCCGTGCCACGGAGAGCCCGACTCCTCAGCCAGAGCGGTGTCTGCACCCCTGGCATTGTCCAAGGTTCAATCCACTGTGAAAACTCCTCATCCCCCTGCTTGCTGGTGAAATGACTTCAGTTTGGGGGTCTCTTCTTTCCCACCATGACCGGGCCGAGTGTCGCAGCACACACGTCCGTGGGCACTTCCTGTATTTACACACACATGGCTCCAGCCTGACCCACTGCCTGGAAAACCCTTCTGTTTTGGAGGTGATAAAGGGAACCCCCACAGCGGCAGGTTTGTCTGCATGTCTAAATACACCTGATGTACCACCTTCTCTCCAAAGATGCGCACACAAGGGTGGAAAATATTTTAAGATATATTTTTTTGGGGGGGAGAAATACATATATTTTTTTCATGTGTTGTGGAATACACTGGAAATTTTCAGGGAAAATGCATTTAAAAGCCTTTTTTAGTAAAAGATTAGTATATTTATTAATTTTTTTTACTTAATGCAGCTGTAGGTGCAGTACCCTGTGGTGACAGTCCATTGGCCAGGGAAGCTGGGTAGGGCTTTGGATATCTTTCCAGTCTTGGATCCTGTGTTTCTCTGAGAGGGACTATCCTCACAGGATGCTGGTGGGAAAATTAGGGACAGCAGGCCTGGGGACAGGGCTGGAGGATGCCGCAAGTCACAGAGGCTGTGCTGGGATGCTGCAGCTCCTGGATTAGCTTTAATTTCAGAGTGTAAAGGGAAAAATTGATGTAACCAAAGATGTAACCAAGGTGATGATGAGGTGGATGAAGCATCCTGTTCTCCCTCCTGTCCCCTCTGAAGCCAGCCCAGCCAGGATTTCCTGGCCCTAAAGCTTCCCAGACAAGTGCAGGCGGTTCCTGCCGCTGCTTCTCTCATGCCGAGCCTGCTCTCTGCCCGGGAAACTGCAAGCCCCAAAAGCACCACGTGGCCCCAGAACTCTGTCCCTCCACAGCTGGTTTAGTACCAGTGTGAGAAGTATCAGGATGGGGCTGAGGGACTTTTTAAAGGGATGTTTTTAATACTTGTTTTAAGGGGAAAGCACTGACAAGAGCTCAGGTGCTGTGTGTTGTCTTCTTGCTCTAGACAAAGCAGAGACATAGAGGGATTTTTAATATTTATACGTAAAGGGAGGGATGGAAGGGGCTGGTTTTTGTAACTATTTTTTCACCCTACGCATGGGGCTTACTGTAATTGAAATAATAAATACTTTTTACTGAATTTGGAGCTGATCACCACTCAGTTTTTCTTACATCAGGAGGGTCTGCCTCTCTTTATTTGTGCTCTTCTCCCTGTCTACACCACTGAGACTGTCCCGTGCTGACAAAACTGAGAAAAGGAGGCTTTTCCCAGCCTGTGCTTGGTGACTGCTGCCTCTGTTGGAGGCTAAATCCAGGGTTTTTTTTCCCAAAAACCTCACTCTCACTGCGGGTGGCTCTTTGCTTTCCATCTCCATGGCATGGCCCCACACAGCTCTGCAGCAGGGAGGTCTTTCCCGGATGCTTTTTCTTCCTCCTGGGTGAGTTTTTGGCCAGCTGGGCTGTGGTCGGATCCAGCAGCACAAGCCTTGCACAGGTTTCTCTCCAAACTCCCTTACTTCTGGCTTGGTGATGCTGGTGGGATGCTGCCAGCTCCGTAACACAGGCCAATGTTCACTCCGAGCAGATGCTCCATGGCATCATCAGGCTTGCCCAAAAAATGCAAGGCAGGACCTGGGCTGCAGGCTCCTTGCAAGCCTCACCCCAGCACCTGGCAGGGCTGATGGCCATTAACCAAGTGCTGGGGTACTCCCTGACCATTTAGCCTTAGTTATTGGGGGCTGGAACTGGGGACAAAACTAGGAGGCTGCAGCCCACTGGTAGCAAACTTTTGGGAATACAGAGTGTCTCTGCTGCTGGCACGGGCAGGATTGAGCCAGCAGTGAGCTGGGGACACGGGTGTTGCGTAAATAAGACATTAAAATACCTCTCTGACTGTTTTAACCGTGCTTTCTCACCCAGATGGAACAGAAATGTAGTAATAGCACTCACTTTCTGCTTGCACGATTCAGTGTGAGGCCCTTAGTTTCCTGCCGCGCTGGAGAGCGGCCGTGGCCGTTGTTTTCCCTGAGATCTGCCTGGAAATGGCGCAAACCCACAGAGGGCGGTGGAGCCGAGAAAATCGCTGCCTGCACGCTCCAGTGCTTGGCTGGCAGGAGC
Source organism: Oenanthe melanoleuca (assembly GCF_029582105.1). NCBI lineage: Eukaryota > Metazoa > Chordata > Aves > Passeriformes > Muscicapidae > Oenanthe > Oenanthe melanoleuca. The sequence goes on from NC_079354.1 coordinate 283,194, forward strand.
CAGCGACGTTACCAGAGTCCTATTTTGGTCTGGATTTGGCCCTACATGTTTAGATTGTGGTGGAATACCTGTATTCCTAGGGAAACAGAAGAGCAGCGTGGGTGTAAGGCAAAGAGGAATAGCACAGGGTTGGGGTAAAAGGCTGTTTTCCCAGCTGCAAGGAACAGGGAAGGGAGCACAGGTGTCACATGGAGATGCTGTTAGAAGTGGTTTAACCATCCAAAAAGGAAATACTTTGGCTCTCTGGGGCTTAGTTGTAGGGAGGGTGATGGCTCAGGGATAGCCCCAGGGCAGGAGGACTTCGAGGGTGACCATCAGCTGTGTTGTGGTGGGGGACACCGTGGTCAAGTCTGCCAGTGCTGGGCTGGGAGCAGGTGGTGGGAGTTTTCCTTCCTGGGAGGCTGTGGGCATAGGGAGAGCAGGCAGGAGGTGAATCATCCTGCTCTGTGCCAGCACCTGGTGTGGGCTTGCCTGGTCCTGGGTGGTATTTGCTTTATTTTGTACTCAGCTGTGCCCTCGAGGGCTGAGACGTTTACTGAGGGCTGAGCCCAGGCAGGGGGAGGAATGGAGAAAGCTCCAAGCAGAACCCACTTTTTTTTTTTTTTTTTTTTTTTTTTTAAATGTTGGGTGTGTTTTTCTGTCTGGATGGTATTTGGAAGAGGATATGTGCAGGAAAAGAAGGAGAAGCCAAAAGAGGGAGGTGCTGCTGTACTGCACTGGGTGAAAGCAGGCACCTGGAGCATGCTGGAGCCTCCAAACAGAGCTGGAAATGGGGGCTTTTCACAGGTTTGGTGGGGCCATGACAGCTGTTGAGAGGTGAGAGGCTGAACCCAAGCATCTGAACTGCCTTCTTCCTTCCCGTTTTGTTCCCTCCAAGGAGGATCAAACCCCTGACACATCACAACAGTGCTGAGGTCACCTAGTGGGACAACCAGATTTTAGGGCCAAAAGCTTCTCTGAAGAAGCCATACCTTCCTGAAGCAGGAGGATGGGGAGTGGGAGGTGGGGAATCCCACCTTGCAGCTGGGACCTGCTCATTCTGATCACTGCAAGTTTTCACTCGGCGCTGAGCAACAAGAAGGCTGTATCTCCTGACTCACTGCCAGGACCTTGGCTTTGTGGTTTACACTTTCCTCACTTTACAATTTTCTCTTTGTGAACATTCCTTCAGGAAAACAGCCATTTCCCAGTGTATTCTCCTACGTTCACGATCAGCTCCAGCATTCCAACTACACCCTGTGCTGTGGGGTTGGGTCTCTGCTGTGGCAGGTACATGAGACACTGGTGGGACTGGAAAAAGGGCTGGTGATGCTCTGAAAGAGGAGCTCAGCACTGTAGGCTCCAGCTGCCGATGGTGACACACTGGTTCCCAGGTGCTAATAAAGCTAGCAGGAAAAAGAGGAGGAAAAGCAAAATGGAGAGGTGGCAAGAGGGGTGTGAATCCAGCAGGAACTCACTCAGGCTCTGAAATCTGCAGGATTTGTTGGCCAAATTGTCCTGCGTAGGGTAGGAGGGAGACATATCTACTTTTTCTTCTCAGGAAAAAATAAAAAGGGGAAAAAAAGGCTGGGGAGAGACATTGACTCTGGAAGGGCTTTAAGGCAGAGCAGGGAGCCTGGCTCCTTTGCCTGGCCAGCACATTTTGGGAGCTTCAGCAGCCAATATGGTGAAAATGCCATTATTATTTTTTTTTTTTTCTAAACAGGCAAAAAAATGTTATAGCCAAAGATCCTGGAGTTCAGAAGCTCTTTTGCAACTGTGTTTACAGGCAGCTATTTCTGTAGAATGGAGGCAGCCATGGATGTCAATTTGCTTTTGAGATGAATTTCCTTCCATGCAAAGGGGGCTACCTGGAGAAGGGCTGTGCCAGGATGTGGTCATGGAATGGCACCAGCCCCCCCAGGACACACAGCTCTACTTACACCCTCTAAGTAATAACAGTCAAGTCTTTACCAGCTGTGGAGGGAGAATTATCTGCCCAGCAGGAGAGGTAAGCTGTGACTACAGCAGCTCTCTGGGGTGCTGGGAGATGTATTAGTCCTTGGGCAAATCCCATACCATGAGAGAAGTTCTTTGTCTCCCAGTTTTGGGGAGTGGAGGAGTACTTGGCCTTTTTTTTTTTTAGGTCAGTCTTTTTCCTCTCTTCAGTTTTCCTGGTGGGGAATCAGTTAAATATGGCAGGCTGAAGGCCGCTGAGGAAAACTGACTCAGAAAAAAACAGCCAGAGAGCCCTCTAAATATTTGTTCCTGGGTTCAGATGGAAATATTCCCCACTCAGGACTTCTTTACAGGCTGGCAGGGCTTGGTTGGGCTCTTTTCCCTCAAAAAGAAATCTCAGTGTTTCCTATTCCCCACAGGCAGTGTGAGGTATGTATGAGCTCACTCCTCCTAGGTATTTTCCTTACACCAGTGCAGAACAAAGAGCATAGAAAGGGACACTAAGCAGCATGTGAGTCACCTTCCCTTGCCCCACTAATGCCTGCTGGCACTGCGGGAGGTGGCTGTGCCCTCCAGGTAGCACCTGAGTAAGTAAGAAAGTATTCCAGCTGCAGGGCTGTTTTTAATGGAGACCTGCATGGCAGCTCCCAGCTTTCCTTCTCAGACCACACCTTGGAGGAGGGAGAGCTTCTGGATACACTGCAATCCTTGTGTGTTCTAAACCTGCCCTGCACAAACCCACTGTTTGATAACTCAGAGTCTGATTCCAAAGGGAAAACATACTCAAGACACTTTTACTGTCTTTCACCCACTGTGCTGAGTTCTGCTCCAGTGAACAACACCCAGTCCAGATTCTCCACCTTCAGGTTTATATTTAAAATTCAAAATTACTTCTCTTCATAGAAACAGGACCGTTGCACAGATGGGGACTGATGTGACTCCTCAGGTAGGTTTTCTTTAGTGCACAAAGAGTGTTGTCTCATATTGTGGTTGTACCAGCTACTCTCCAGGTGCTTGAATATACCACTATGAGAGCTGTTCACTAAAAGAAGCTTTCCATGTTTAAGCATTATTTGTGATTGTATTAAAACATTACCTTCCTCCTAAGCTTACAGCTGCTCAGAATTTGCAGCAGACAGGACACAAATAAACCCTGGGAAGGTTTCCTAGAGCAGCAGCCCAGGCTGGGTGACTGGGGCAGCAATACCTGTGGGCACCGTGACGGTGCTGGAGTGTCTCCCTGGGACGTGCGGTGTGGCAGGAACGCTGCAAGGTGCCAGCAGCTTGGAATGAGCCCTCAGCCGCCAGTGGCAAGGCAGGACAAGTCAGGACAATCTGGCAGCTGCTGGAACCTGCTCTGAGGCGCTTTTTATCTCCCTGAGATAGTACAAACCGCCTTGGCCACTGCCAAGCTCAGGTGGTGGCCGCGGGGAGGGTTCTACAGGTTAGGTGTGAAATGATGAACATGGTGCTGTGGCAACCCTTGGGGGATGATGGCTTGGTGTGACCATGGGGTCAGGTGAACACCTCTCCCCACAGTGGCAGGTCTGGAGGGGCCATTATCACAGGTGGGCGGCCTTGGGGGTCCCCGGGGTCCTTCACAGCCACCCTGTCACCCTCAGCACTGTCTCCCCTCATGAGGGGCTGCAGTGTGGCCCATATCGGCTGCCCCAGGAGCTGGGAATTGGGGTGGGGGCTGTAGGGCTGGTAATGGGGCTGGGGGTGAGTTTTTTTAAGTAAGCCACTTTCTCGTGCCCGCGGTAGGGTGGATGCTGCGAGACCCCTCACAGCCAAGGGGGTCCCGGGAATCCCAGGCTTCCATGTGGCATTCAGGGCTGCCGGCCCTCACGATGCCTCGGGGAGGGCTGCGGCCCTACCCCTTCCAGCCTCTCCAGAAGCCAGGAACTAGGGCTGGGGGTGAGCTTTCGGGCCCACGAAGCCCTCAGTGGGGTGGGTACTGTGGGACCGCAGGGCGCCCTGACAGCCAGGGGCCAATCCCTCACCGCCAAGCGTTGCCGAAGTCTCCCCGAGCCGAGCCGAGTGTGCCCGAAGCTGCGTCCGCGCCGATACCGAGGGATTCCGAAGATCACCGAGAAGCTCCCGAGAGCTACGAGAGGGGCGGGAATCCCTCTTCCGAGCCTCTCCGAAACTTCCCGAACTGTCTCACGGCCTTGACTGCCGGAAATAGCCGAAGTTTACCGAGCACGGGGGTCACGGGAGGTGCAAGGCTGAGCGGGGGAGGGGGAGCAGGGCACGGCGCTTGCGCCCGCGAAAGCTTCTCCGGAAGAACCCGAGATTTGCCGAGCGGTGCTGGCTGACGAGCAACTACGGAAAGAGCCGAAGATTGCCGATCAGTGGTGGGCCGAGCGACTCCGGAAAGAGCCGAAGGTCGCCGATCGGCTCTGGGCCGAGCGGCTCCGGAGCGGCCCGAAGGCGCCCGAGCGCCCGCCCGGCCGGACAGCTGGAGGCGGCCGCAGCGCCATGTTTGATGCTCCGCTACTCCAGTGAGGAAAATCCGCCGGCATCGCCCCCGAGCCGCCGCCGCGAACGGCTCCGCTGCCCCCGGCGAGGGCGACCGCGACCCCCCGCCGCCGCCGGCTCATGAGCAGCGCGGCCTGAGGCGCCCCCCCTTCCCTCCCTCCCTCCCCTCCCTCCCCGCCGGCCCCTCTCCCGAGCCCTCCGGGAGGCGCGTTGTCACGGAGACCGGCGCCGGTGCCGGCCCGCCGCGCTGCCCCGGCTCTCCCCCGGCCCGCTCCGCGGCTCCCCCCGGCCCCGCTCCCCGCCGCGGGGTGGTGGCTCCGCTTGGCCATGAGTTTACCGCAGAAGGCGGCTTTGAAACCCGGCGCGGCGGCGGCGGCGGCGGGGACCGGCCCCGGGAGCGGGGCGGCGGCGGGGCCGCCTCCCCCCCCGGCTCCCCCTCACCCGGCGCCGGCGCCTCACCCCAACATCAGGGCCTTGCCGCCCCAGCCGCCCCAGCAGTATCCTTTGCCCCGGGGGCTCGGGGGTGACACCCCCTCCCCACAGCGAGCGCAGCCGGGGGGTGAGGGCTGCGGGGACCCCCCAGGCCTGAGGGCGGTGGGGGGTGAGGGGTCTTGGGGCCCCCCAGACCGGGGAAGGGCTGGGGGTCGCGGGGCCCCCCAGAGCCGGGGGGATGTGAGGTGGGGGTTACTGAGGGGTTCCCGGCCCTTTTTTGTGTGTCTGTTTGTGTGTGGGGCCCCCTGTAAGGGGGGGCTGCACCTGCTGGGATGATGCAGGGAAAGGGGGCCGTCCACCTCCCCAGTGGGCTGGTTTGGAGGTTCAGCCCTTTCCAGGGGGTCCCTTTTCCCCCTCCCCCAAAGCAGCGGTGACCCCAAGGGTAAACTTTTAATTATAAATCGTTCTTCAGTTTTGCTTCTGATCCTGCCCAGGTAAGTGCTTTGGTTTTGTTGTTTTCCAGGCGAATTTAAACCCTTTTTTAAAATTATTATTTACAGCTGGGGACGATTTCAATGTGATTTATTTAATTTAATTTAATTTTTCCTACTTGGTTGGTGAGAATAAATCTCAAGTGGAACATTTCACTGAGCAGCTTTCTGTGCCAGGCCACGCGTGATAGGGAGGAGGAGGAGGCTCCCACTCCCCAAAATCCCCCCACCAAAGCAGCCGCTGCTACAAAGAGAGGCCAGCGGGGACTGCGAGTGTTTTTTAAAGGTCTTCGGTTCTGTGCTGCGAGTAGGCCCCGAGTCAGGAGGGAAATACTGCAGGGATCAGCAGGAAAGTGCCTGCCTGCCCGAGGTTTTGTTTCCAGCGTCCGACAGCATCCCGTGGCAAACTGGCTGTTCTCTTCCCCCCCTCCTTGGAGTTTTGTGGGGAGTATGAAGTAAAAAACACACTTTGTGAAATATCTCCGTGCTGTATTATTTGGGACTGGTGCAGAGATGGTCGGGAGTGTATTTTCCTATTAATGTTTGGCGGTGTGTTGGATTTTAAGGTGGAAGTGCAGGGTTGTTTTCGTGCCCAGGGCTGTACTCTCAGAACTGTGTTCACTGTGTATGAGCATTTTCCTGCTCTCACTTTCATTTTGGAGGTGGGAAAACCCAGCCCTTCTGTAATCAGTTTAGGTCCATTGTTTTCTTGAGCTTCCGGCAAGAATCACCACCTGCCATGACAACAAATTCATTGCTTAAATCATGAGACTGTTGACGTTACAGATTTGTTTTGGTCAAGTGAAAACCCCTGGATGTTCTCTTTGTTGGCTGATTTTTGCCTGATTTGTGGTATTCTGTAATTCCAACCGGTTTAGGAATACAAAAACAGGGAAGGTGCTGTCAGTAGAGTCAGTGGGGTGGTGTTGAGTAAAACTGTTGCTCAGGGAAAACGTGCTTCAGTTTTGAGGGATGTGCCAAGTGTTGGAGTGGGAATGCCGGCCAGCGTGCACAGGGTGTGCCCAACTGATCTTCCCAGCAAGGTGCTGGTTTGTCTGGGAAGGGGCTTTTTTTATCGGGGAATGCCTTGATAGTTGAAGGCTGAAGTTTGCCTGGCTCTGGGGCTGTGCTGGGCTTTCCAAAGCACTTTATTCCCTGGGGTGCTTCTCTGGGTGTCGCTGAGGGCAGCCTGGTGGGGCGGAGGGACTGTGCTGTTGTGGCTGTTGCTGTTGATGAGTGTTGCATGCAGCACACAAGGGATGAAGTTTGGGTTTACTCTGAGCACAGCCTAAAACCAAAAGGGCTTGGAAAGCCTGGGGAAGCTCCTGGAGGAGCTGGGGCTGCTGTGGCAGAGTGTCCCGTTCTGGGGACCCACCTGGACACCGTGAGCAGGAGGGACAGAGGGAGGGAGAAGTGTTTGATGGAGATGACAAGTTGGTGTTATAAAAGTGGAGCGGTTAAAATGACACAGTTTCATTTTTATTTCTATACGTGCCTGTTTTGAAAACATTGTGTTTGACCGATATCTCTCCTTAACCCCTAAACTACTGATCTGTGCTTGGACTATATACAAACGCTTTATTTTTGATGCTGATTCAGGTGTCCTGGTGAAGCTTATTCAGGTGCCCTGGCTGGGTTTTATCCTCCACCAAAACCTGTGCTTGATTATAAACAAAAGCTGTTACCTCTCAGTGCTGCTTTGAGTGAGGCTTGGGGAGCAGAGTTCATCCCTGATTTACTGGAGTGCAGGGGTTCATCTGAGTTCAGCCTTATTTTTAGCCCTCTTTGGTTTCTTTTTCTTCTCTGTGTTTTGATACAACTGTTGAGCCACTGTTACCTCACAGCAGATAAAAGAGTTGCAGGTTTCTCTGACTTGAGCTTTTTAAACCAAAGCAGTTTCTTAATGGTGAACTTTGTAACTTTGGAAATACCTGTGGTTTCAGACTTAATGTATCATGAAATTAAACAATATCTGTGTAATTGGAAAAAAATAAGAATTGTGTGTGAGAGAAATGTTCAGCTTGTGCATGTAACGAGGCATGAGGGGGAGAGAATTAACATAGAGAGGAAAGAAGAAATTTTTTTAGAAAATAATATTTTTTGAGAGAAAGAGGTGGAAAATAATAGACATGAAGAGCAGAAATGTCTGGATGTGAGATTCATTATGTTTCATGCTAAATAGTTATTGGTGCTGCTCTAAGACAAGACAGACTTGTGAGGAATATCCTTTATACACTGGCTTCAAGAATTTAAATTTCCTATGTAAAAGTAAGTTGGGGTAATTTTGTGGCTCTGGTAGTGGTGAGTACTCAGCCAAACCTGAGTTCAGGCAGAAATTGTGCTCAAAATTGTCAGTATGGATAAATCATTCAGTTGGAGTCTGACCCTTATTTGGTTGGGAAGGACAAGTGAGGGTGAAGTGACACACAGAAGGGATATTGTAAAAAGTAAATCCCAATCTGCTGTCCTTGGCTTTGACTCCCAGACTGCCTCTGCAGGAGTAGTTCCAGTGAAGTCTGGAGTGAGAGTTCTTCCATAAAAAGGTTCAGTAACAAAGGTGCTGCAAGGGCACTGTGGGCCTTTGTGGTTTTACCTCAGTGGTACTTCTGACACATGTCACCCTCCAGCCTGTGTTTTACTGTCCCGCTTAGGAATGAAGTATTTTTTTTGTGTGTGTTACATTAAGCTGTTCTTTCGAAAGTCCCCGTGCTGTGAATGAATTTTGTGGATCAGTATTATCAGGTCACCAGTTTCTTCTCAGCCTAGACATGGGCAAACGTTTGCCTGTAAGGGACAGCCAGGTTGATGGATGGCACCTGGGGTGAGGTCCCCGGCTGCAGGTTAGTGTGACACTGTTCAGTCAGAGCCAAATCAGGCTGTCTGCAGCTCAGGGCTGCTGTTGGTAGGGTTTTATTTTCTTTTCCCAACTTCCTTACACTTGGAGAGAGTTCCTGGTTGTTGATGTGCAGGCACCAGTAAGCTTGACTTTAATCTGTCCCTGTGACTGTGTGGGATTGGGTATCTCTGAAAAACTGGGTGTTCCTCAGGCTATTGCAGGTTGTGGCAGGCTCGGGGTGGGTGTCAGTAGACTGTTACTAATTTTTTTTTCTCTTCTTCCTCCTTGTTAATTCCATTTCTGAGAAGCAGAGAGGAAGGGTCAGTGTTTGGAGGACTGATCTCTGTATGAATTCCACCATTGCTGTGCAAGGAAACATGTTTGCTAACATTGCCTCAGTAATTTAGTTTTAGTTTTTCCTGCATTGTTCAGCTAACTGTGTTACAGTCCCTTGCAGAAAGTGCTGTGTTGGTTCCTGCTGTGTTGGGTGGCATCTTCTGGATGCAAGCAGCTTTCCCAAAACCCAAGAGGACAGCAAGAAATACAGGATGATGTTGAGGAATGCCTGAGGCTGTGTGAGAATCGGGGTGACTTGTGGCAGTGCTTGCCCAGTTTTGGGATGCAGGCCAGGCTAGATTATGCCTGCCTTAGAGATCTGGTTAAGTCTGGATTCTTGAGGAGAGTTTGGGTACATGGGGTTCTCTGTTATGTCTCTGTGAGCAAAGAGTTGAGCTGGAGGAGGAAGTGCCCAGTAATTTTTCCCAGAAGAGAATCTGCAGCGTGTGCTGAAGAGTTGGGGTCTCTGGGTTGCCATGATCCCCTCTGGAAGTTTGGAGCCAATGCCATCTTCCCTCCCTTACTTCCATTTTGAGTGGTGTTTTCCCAGAGGGAGCAGCTTTGTGCACTCTGGAGTTTTGAGATCTGTCTGATGACTTTGAAGTTGAGGACAAGGCATTTGGAGGATGCTTGGGCACAAAAGTGAGCTTGAAGAGCGTGGCTGTGGCTCTCGTGAGAGGCACTCCCTGTGTGGCTTTGCACAACTGGGAATCCCCTTCCAGGTGCCAGTGGCAGCTGCGGGTGAGGAAGGTGTCAGGAGCATTACAGTCCCAAAAGGGAAGGAGTAGTTGAGAGTGGCAAGGAGGGACCAGGCTGAGAGCAGAGGTGTCTGTCCCTTGATATCTGTGTTTCTGACTTGAGGAGAGAATGTTCCCAGCTGGATGGAGGGAAGGGGGCAGAGGTGTTGCCTGGGAAGTGTTTCTCTTTAGGAGTGTTGAAACTGTGGAGATCAAACATCTTGGGAGGGTCAGAGCAGGAGAAGATCTTGGAAGAGAGATTTCCCTGCTGCTTGCTCCATGGTGGTGGCTCCTCTGCAGTGGAGGAATAGGCACGGGTTGGGGAGCATGTTGCCAAAAAACTAAGTGCCTTAAGCCCTCTCTGCCATCTCCCCTGTTGCTGTTTCCCAGCCTTGGCATATCTTTCTTTCAAGCAGCAATAGCTTTAATTTATTTAATGACAAAAGCTAATCATGTTAGAGCACAGATATGTCACTTTACCAGCTTTGTAAGATTTTTTGTGGTGAAATCTCTTGGAGAAAAATATTCTAAAAATGTGATTTCAAGTGGCTTATTTTCTTCTCACATCCAAGGACATGATTGTGGATGTTCTGGGGCAGAAGTCTGTGGGAGAAGGTTACTTTATCCATTTAAATATATGTGTATTTAATGAGCAGCTCTGATTTGGGAGCAGAGTTTGTGTAAGAAGTTGTTGAGAGAGTAACAGGAGACTCAGAACAAGTAACTTCCCTTTTAGATGTTGGGACTTAGAAGGATTTTTATCTGTGTGTGAATGGATTTTGCCCATAATTTTCAGGCTGAATGGCTTTTCCGTGTTGCTAGCAAACATTGGGATGTGTTGAACTGGTGCATTTGCTCCACTTTTGTTTAGTAGTAGGAGTTAGCAGTGATCTCCCTCCTGTGTTTTCTTTTTCTCCTAATACAGCAATTTCAGGGCTAGTCAACTGTCAAGTTTAGTTGTGTGTAAATCCGCTAATATGATTAGAGTTGCTTGAATTTTTACTCTGGAGAATTACAGATGGGTAGTATCACTGTTTTACAGGCATTGCATTGCTTTGGTAGGTAACTTTATCTGTGACTTTAATGTGGTTGCTAGCAATTGCAAAAGCTTTTCTGGAATGAATGGGGAAGAGAAAACTGGTGTTTGTTCCAAGGCATGAACATGTGGGGGGAGCAGTTGTGTGCCCCGTGGTCTGGAGCAACCAGGGGAACTAATTTTTCTTCTTGTTTTTTAAGGGAGCACAGTTGATGAGACTCTCAGGGAGCTGTGTTTTACACTTGCTGCAAGTTCAAGCACTTCTTTGCACAGCTTTCCTTCCCAAACCCTGGACTCTGTTTTGCCTCCTGAATAGGAGCTGATGTGCAACAGCTGGAAGAAGAAAAAAAGGGAGGAGAGCAAAATCAGGTTTTAGGCTAATGAAATCTTCTGGTGCATGTTATTCCTCTGGTTTATTCTTTACCTTTGGAAGGTGTCCCAGGGCACGCTCCTTCTTTTTGGAATAGGTGATGGCACACTGTTGCTGATGGGACTTGAGTCAAATTGCTGTTGGGCATGAAACTAGGTTAATGGGACAGCATGATTTTTTTTTTTTCTTTCCTGAAAGGAAAATTACATGCTCTGTATTTCAATTGTACCTGAGGAGTTTTTTTACCTTTGTTTGCTGGGTAGTTGAGGTAGAGAGAAAAGGACGAGTTTCCCCACACTGAGATCATATCAGGTTTAAATCAATTCTGCCACCAAAAATAAGATGTTTCGATTGTTGGTTGTAACAACTTTGTTTTTCCTTTATCTACATGAGAGTTAAAATATTTCTAGAGCTTTATATAGGCTTGAAAAAAAGCCAAGTGGCTTCCAGAATGTGTGTCTTGGAAATAAAACTTATCCTGTTCTCGACTGATCCCAGTAGTGCTCTCTAAGTCTGTTGGTGTTGTGTTGAAATGGGTTAGGACTTGTCAAAGTGCAGTGAGCTGCTGCTCCTTTCCAAGTGCTTGAGCTCACTAGGAATGAGGCTCCCATGCACTGGATAAGAGTATCTGGAATAGCTGTAAAAGTTGGAAGCTCAAAGAACATCCTTGATTTTTGCAGGGGACGAGACTGAATATGGTGGGAAACAGAAATTTCCCTGCCAGCCTTGGAGTTTGCTCTTGTTGCTGTGAAAATGCTAAGCAAGGAGGAATTAATGGTTAAAGGCCTTAAATAACACAGATTTTCCTAAGTTTAGAAAGCTTTTGCAGGGCTGCTCTGTTTGGGGTTGCCAGATGATGATTGTGTGTTTGGTTTGATTTACACGTGAGAGTGTCTGTGAGTTACTGAGTTACTCAGAGTAGTCAGAGGAGTCTGACTGCAGTGTCTATGTCACTGGTGATAGGTGAAAATCTGTTTGAGCTGGTGCTATGGCTTTGCTAATGGTGGTCTGAAAACTGATTTCCCTTTTATGTGTTATTAGTAAGTTGTACTTACTAATAAGTTACTATTAGTAGTTGTACTGTGCCTTGAATCTGACTTTTTCTGGGCTTATCTTTTTTTCTTGCCAAAAGGCAAAAATAAGAGAAATCTGGTCTTTCAGACCAAGCAGGAGGCTCTTCCTATGTGCATCAAAGGGAAAGACTTTTTTAGTGATTCTACTTTCAGCTTTGTTTTTTTAGTCAGCTGTTGTCTTGGGAAGGCTCCTAAGCATCCTGAGGAAGGGACCTTTTAGAAAACAAAGGTGCATTTCTACTGAGTGGTGAGACCCAGCCCTTCTGTCCTGGGGCTGCCACGAGATCTGCCCCAGAACTGTCAGGTCTGATATGAAATTCAGGCTGAAATCTGGCCTGAAAACTTTCTGGAAATCTTGAATTCCTGTTTGGGGTGATGTACAGGCACCACACTGGACACTTGGTTTTGCAACATGCAGCTGAATCATTAGGCTGACTCAATGTATTATATCAGAAAAGGAACTCAGCAGGGCTGTTGTAGCTGAGGGTGAGCAACCTATACCACTTATTTTGGGGGGAATTCAAGAACTGAAACAAAAAAAACGTTTAAAGCCTGTTTATTGTGACTTTTACTGTGAAATTCATGGTGCACCTTGAAGTCTGGAGTGTGCTGCGAAGGGGATTTCAGCAGCTTTAGTATGGCAAGGGTCGTATGGAAGGTGCTTTTGGATGTAGTATTTATTGAGCTGGTGAGACATCTTGAGTTGCACTTGCTGCATAATATAAAACCAGCTTCACTTTGTGTCACCCTTTCTCACTAGTGCTCATACAGTTATAAATACTTGTCACCGGACAGTCTCTTTCCAAATACTCAGTTTTTCTGAGCTCTATCTTTCGTATTTTAGAGTTGTGAATGCAAATAATTCAGCTGTCAACCTGTCCAACTTGAGTTTTATGTTATCCTTCAGCATTGTGTTTTAAAGTTGATTTCAAAGTGCCTTTATGTCTGTCTCTTCAGAAAGGAAAAAATACCTGATTTTTGCTGATATGCAAATATCACAAAGTCTAAATTTTGATGAGTTTAAGCTGTTTGCCTTAATTTCGTTGATTACATTTCCCAAACACTTTCTTAATTTTGAATAAGTTCATCTGCACAGATAAATTCCTTTATATTTCAGTATTTGGTTGTGAGGTTGTGCACCACATTTAACTTGAAATGATTCCCATTTTGCCCCAGACTACCCTGTCTGGTGGCGGTGGCCGTGGCAGCGGTACCTGGCATTGCCTGCATTCACCCAAACAATCAGCCCTTGACACACCCCCCTCCCTGCCTTGCTGCAGCCAAAGATAGGCCTCAGCAGCCAGGCAGGGACAGCTCGTGAAGTTCCCTTTTCTTTCACATCTGGGATAGTGCATCAGGTACATCCTCACTGACTTCTACCTGTGTGTTGGTTCAGCTGTGTGACATCACTTCAGAGAGCACTGCAGCACCTGCAACCCTCTGTGTTTATCCCTGTTCATGGCTTGAATCTGTAGAATCCCAGAATGATTTAGGTTGAGAAGGACCCTGAAACTCATCCTGTTCCACCCCCTGCCATGGGCAAGGATACCTTCCACTAGACCAGGTTGCTCCAAGCCATCTGACCTGGCCTTGGATCCATCAGGCAGAGCCAATGGGAGTAAACCAGGATTTCTTTTAGTGGGAAATGCTCAGAGACTAATTTAACGCTCACCTTCAGTCCCTGGTGGGGTGAATATATTGTTGCTGTTACTCTTTCTTGGATTTCCCTGCACAGGTGTTTGTGAAGTGTGCACCTGAGATTCCTTATGAGGGGAAATTAGAGGTTCAGAGGGTTGAACTGAGGAGACTCAGGGCTCCTCTCCTACCTAGAGCTCTCTGTGAACTTTGGTTTTTGTGCAGCAGTGTGAGATGTGTTGCACTGCTCTCCCTGAATTCCAGCTTTCCCAGGATTCCATTTTGTATGACACAGAATTTTAACTCAGGAGAAGTCATAAGGTCCGCATGTGGCAAGAAGGTACTTAGGATTTCATTTCATTTTGATAAACTGCTGAAATAAAGATTATGGGCTGAAAACCATGAGGAGTTACAGAATTGGGAATGAAATGAGCATCAACACACTGGAGAATCATCCTTCTGGAATTCCTTGCTCAGCTGACGGAAGGACCATCACTCTGGGTGACAACACTGCTGTCACCACAACAGAGTGACCAGCAGAGCATTGCATTTCCCCGTGAGGTCACAGTGTGAAGTACTGGAGACACTGCAGGAAATGCAGCTGAGTGAACAAGAAGGTAAAATACCAGATATTTGATATTCCTGCTTATCATACAGCTGAAGAACCTGGCTCAGAAATGGATGCTGCTGCAGGGTCCCCAGCCCCCAGGACACAAGCAGGGGCTGTTCCTGTGGAGCAGAGACATGGGGGGGAAAGCCTGGGAAGCTGGAGTGGTTTATTTGTGATTTTAGGGCACAGAGTGTGAGGTGAGTGGGCAGGAGCAGTTCTGTGTTAATGGCATGCATAGGAAGGGAAAAGTCAGCTGGTTTTTAGTACTTTGCAGGAAGTCAGACTCCTGGGTGAAAATTGCCATGAGCGAGTGCTGCGGTGCTCCTGCCTGGATGGGAACTTTCCTCTCTGGTGGTGTAACAACTCCAGCTGCAGTAACTGCTGGCGCTGCAGGGAAGCCAGAGATGGGAAGTTTTACTTTGTGAATTCAGCGTGAGGGAGGTAGGCTTCATACCCACAGAGAAGTTTATTTCAGGCTGTAAGCTGAGTAAGGGCTGGATAAAAGCTTGAGAGTCTTTGCGATTTGTTCCTTTTCCTCCTGCTCTGCCTTCTTCTGTTTGTGCCTTTTTAGTTATGTCACCTGGCCCTGTCTGCTTTGGCTCTTGTGGTTTTAATGCTCTTACCTGGTTATGTGTGTGCAGGGTAAACTTGAGATAGAAATAACTCCGTGTATGTGTGCAAAGTAACTGCTCTGGAAGAACTAAGCCCCAAACAGTCCTATTTCTCTCTTCCTGGTGGGGCTGTTGGGACTGGAGTGTGTTCCTGGTTGGTGTCCTCTACTGCAGTGGCAGTGACTCCGCACGTCCCAGCCCAGACCCAGAGTGTGTTTATCAGGTTGCCTCATGGATGGGGGATGAGCTGGTCAGAGCCTCTCCCTGAGCTGGTATCAGGCCAGAAACTGCTGTTTCAGCTGCTAGTCAGGAGACAGCTATGCTGAATTTGAGGACCTTTGTTTTCGTTGGATTGTGATTCAGTTTGTGTGAGATAGTGCTTGGTTTGGCTGTTTGATATAAATTATTTTAAGCTCAATGATTGAAATTCAGGAGTATTTGAAAGTAACTATTGTATCTGCAGCTGCATTTCAGAATGGGAAAGGTGGAGGATGGGTGTGGCTTCAGCTGTGTTGTCTGCTCTGTGGCATTTTATTAAAAAACCTCTTTTTTTTTCTGCCAGACTAGATGTGCAAAAGCATCTGATGCAGCTGAAGAACCATTCCTGTTCCTTTTGGAACAGACCAAAAGCCAAAGTTACTCCAGAAAGGAGTAGGCTGGTATGTGTTTCTGGCCAGACAGGAGATCAAAGCCTTGTTCCCTGTGATTGTCTCCTCCCAGTCACTCCTTGTCACCTCCATCAAGCCAGCTTGCTCACAGCCTTGCTTTGGATATTTTTACAGCATTTACCAGGAGGTTTGCTCAGTCTTAGTCTTGTTGAGCTACTGTTCATTGTGAGACTACTATTGCGACTTTTTTTTCCCTGCTTGAAACTTCAATAAACAAAATGATCATCGCAAGTTCTGGCTCTGACATTGCCTCATGTCAGATTTGCCTCTGTCCCCCTGGCTCTTGCTTGGCCACTGCCTGGGAATTTCATGTGTGTGATGTTTTTCTTTTAATGCATGTCTCCTATTATAGATTCCCGTTTTTCCCTTATTTCTTGAGCAATGCATTTTCTTCACTCTGAAGACTCCTCATTCTCTGGGAGCAGTGATTCTGACCACCCTTCTGGGATGAGCATCTTCCAGTCTCCCCAGGGGTGGTTGAAATTAGTTTATTTGGTGGCTTTGCTTGAAAAAGTGACCCAGGAATTTTTCCTAGTACAGCTCTTTTTCTCCCAGCCCTTCTGCATTGTCCAGAGCAGCTGTGGCTGCCCCTGGATCCCGGCAGTGTCCCCGGCCAGGTTGGACGGGGCTTGGAGCAACCTGGGAGAATGGAAGGTGTCCCTGCCCATGGTAGGAGTTGGAATGAGCTTCAGGACTGCTTCCCCTCCAAACCATTCTGGGATTCCATGATTCCCTTCACTTCCATGTTTAACTGTTTCAAGCAAGGATTTTCCTGTGGCAGGTCAGGGAGGACTTTTGAGCTGCCAGGCCCGGGATGGGTGTGGTTGGCTTTGTGGGGATGTTATCAGCAGGGGCAGAAATGCCTTCCTGAGCAGCTGGAAGGTTTTTGGCAGCCCCTTTGCATTCCATGGCCTCTAGAGGGAGGTTTGCAGTGTGCAGAGGTGCCTCCATGCATGCTTAGGGGTCTGGGAGCTGGCATGCCATTTCTCTGCTGAACTGTTCCTTATATAAATATGGTTTTTAACACTTACCAAATGCTTGGAAGCCAAAGGCTGCTCTAGGAGAACTTCTCCAAGGAAAGCAGTATAAAGATATCTCTCTGTTATTAGTGGATTTATTTTCCCTTCTGTTGTAGTTAATCGCAAAATTAAATGCAGTTGAAAGTATCCAAAGGACTTTTTTCTTTGCTTCACTGTGATGTGAAATGCCGTCTTCAGAATCCTTTCTTTCCTCTGAGTTTGGATCCTTTTTTAAATGGTGAAGGGCATTTTTGAGACTTTGTTTTAACTTCGTTTTACATTGTGTTTATATGAAACAGACAAAAAAAAAAAACCCAGTGCTTTGCCAAATATTTTTGGAAAGAACAAGCTTTGTGGATAATCATTTTCATGTTCTACCTGCTCCTTAGTGTGTTCAGATGGTGGAAGAATCTTCTCTCCTATGAAAAAGGCTTTGAGAGATTAATCTTAAAGTAGTCACTTGAGGCAAGTTGATTAAGAAATATACTGAACGTTAGATTTAATCAAGATTGAGTAATGGAGATAGAATTGACTGTTGCTCTTATGAATGCAGTTATTTTTAGGTGGGGATTGGGATGTGCTGCTTCCCAGGTTGTCCATACCATGGCTCTGAAGGCAGACTGATCCAAATGCAGTCGGATAGAGTGGATCTGCTCCAGTTTGGTACTGGTAGCTTCATCCCATTAACGCATCCCACAGTAAACATGTAGTGACAAAGCTTGGCAAATCAGAGCAAGGGGATTCCACTGCAGCACTGAGGGTTGTCACCCAAAATAGAGCTCAGATATATCAGTAAAAACAATGAGCTGGTATTGATGGAGGGACTTCACCTCCTTTTGTGTTTGGCTTCCTCCCAAGGGGCACTGAAGGCACAGCTGTGATCTCTTCTCTGTGAGCAGGGACAGGGCTGTGGGAAGGGCTGGAGCTGTGTCAGGGGAGGGTTTAGATTGGAGATCAGGAAAGGTTCTTCCCCCAGAGGGTGCTGGCACTGCCCAGGCTCCCCAGGGAATGGGCAGGCCCCAAGGCTGCCAGAGCTCCAGGAGCCTTTGGACAGGGTGGGATTGTTGAGGTGTCTGTGCAGTGCCCTTTTGGGTCCCACCAGCTCAGGATGGTCTGTGATTCTCAGAAACATTTGGTCAGGTACTAAACCTCACCTTTTGATCGCCCTCATTGCCACTGGTGTCATAGTGTGGGGTCCTGAACTTGCTGCCCGTGTTGGTTTTTTCAGCGGGTGCCTCAGGGGATGTGGGTCTTGTCCAGCTCGAGGCCTTGGCCCTCTCTGTGGTGTGCTGCAGTGCTGTCCTTTGTCATCCTGCAGGGGATGTCTGAGGTTCTGTGGAACTGAGGTTTGACTGGCTATTTTATTTTCTCTTGCTTAAAGGTGAGAACAAAGCTGTTTCTTTGCTGTAACTTTCTATCTTCAGCTCAGGAAATCAGAAAGTGTATCTGGATTAAAGCCTGAGAGACTGTGATAGGCCAGAGGGATGGAAACAGCCCTGGGGTGTAACATCCCTGTCCCTGGCAGGGGGTTGGACTGGGTGGTCTTTAAGGTCCCTCCCAATCAAAACCTGTGGCTCTGTGAAACAGGTGAGGCTGTCTGCGGTTCATTGTTGTTCCAGAGAAGCCAGGTTGCAGAAGGATTGAATGGAAGAAAGTGGGGTCACTTGCATGGGAGGTGAATGAATCAGGATTATTTTAAAGGAGCTTCCTCACTTTCTTGACATAACCTGACTCCAGAGAGAATCAGAGCAGCTGTCTTGCTAAATTCCTCTTAGATACAAGGGAATTGTAACAAAATAGTCTTTCTAGGAACTGAAAAGTAAAGATCAGCTGCAGGTGTTGCATGATATTGTCATTTTGGTGTCTAGTAATAATATCGATTTCCCTTTGCAACCTTCGGTGTCAGTGAGCAGAAAAGGCCAAAGCTCGCATGGTTCATCACGTGGTGCCCTCAAGCAAGGAGTTGTTCATCTGTCAGCTGGAATTGTGGCTTTTTTTCTGCATTATTCCCAGGCTGGGCTTGTCTTTGCTATGCCCAGCAGTGTCCATTTGTAGGTTTGGGTTTCTGTGTCAGTGTAATCACAGGGTGGGAGCATGATGTGAAGTTACCCATGAGAGAGAGGCCTCAGGTGTGCTGCCTGTTGTGAGCATTAGGAGCAGGTAGGATCAGAGGGCAGGCTTTCATTTCCATGGGAAAAGAAGAAGTTTCTGGAGCCACTTTGCGTGGTGCCAGGGGACAGGACAATATTTTAACATCATCCCAGTCTCAGAGTTGCCTTGGGCAGCTGTGAAATGGGGTGAGATCAGTGAACAGAGATTGTAGTGTCTCTATACCCAAAATATGCATCACCCTCTTTGCAGTTTCCACTCAGTAAAAGTGAAGAATATAAACCAGGAAACCTCTACAGATGATGCTTTGAAGAATCTCATTTGGTTGGCACATTTTGCTTGTGTTCCTTCTCTCTTTAAGCTTGTTTATACCTGAAGTTTCAGCTCCAATATTTGTAGTGAAATTGGCAAAGAGCCCGACAGTTGGGACTTAAATCTACCTGCTCTGTGGCTTCTGCAGTTGGAGCTCTTCTAGTGGCCCTAATAACCTTAATGAGATTTTTGTGTGGCTTTTCTTAAGTCTTAATTTTGTTCCACATGAATTTTCATGTATAAGCAGCATCTTGGAGCTCTCCTGTACCATGTATTAGCATATTTGAGAATTGTCTTTTATCCCCTTGGTTGTTATATTAACTTTTATCATAGATTAATTTTAGATGCTGGCATTTCATAATTGCATCTCAAAACGTGTCTTATCTGGACTGTACAGAATTAAGTAGAACAAATACATCTTGCTTTACCTGGAAACAGGGTGTACTTTGCTGCAGATTATTGATGTTCTCTTATCTGTGGTGCAAACACTAAAGCTTTGGAGTAAGAAGTTGTTATTTTATGCTGTGTGGTGCATGTTGTGATTTGAAGTATAAATAAATACAACTGACTCTCTGGGTTTGTTCTCAATTACTAGTACAACAGCTCTACCTTAGGAAGGTGATAAGGAATTTCCTATTTATATCCCACCACTGTTCATCATGCCAGAGTTGTCAGTGGAAGTCCAAGTCATTGCCAATTAGCAATAGGTGTTTTAGGGACTTTTTCTTTGTGTGTTCTTTATTTCCACATTTCTTTAGACTTCGGTTTCAAGCTTGTGTATTGTAGCAGCTGCTGCCTTCACGGGAGTTTTTAGTGCAAATTACCTGATTTCATGCCAGATCAACATGGAATATCCTGAGTTTGAAGGGACTCACAGGGATCATCAAGTCCAATTCCTATCCCTGCACAAGGCAACCACAGGAATCTCTTTCTTTTATACCCCAAGGATAACTTCATTTTTTTTTCTCCTTTTTTATTCTTTCTCACCTTTGAGGGTGTTCTGATAATTGGACTTAAAAGTATTGGAACTGACAAAAAAAAAAAAAAAAAAAAAAAGGGAAAAATAAAAGATGTGCTGCAAGAGCAGCTGTAAATTCCTACTTCTGCAGCAGCCACGGGTCCATGTCTGTTCATTATGCAAGGGACTTTGTTTGTAAGTTCCTCTTCCTCTCTTTACAAGCTGCCTAGTCTATATTGCTATTCCCCACCTGTGAGAAAACAAAAGGAGGTACAAATATTCCTGCAGTGGAGGAGGAGAGAGTGGCAGGAGTGTGTGTGTGTGAAATGCCTCTTTGTGCTGCCAGGGGTGTGTGTGGATAGGTCTCCAGGCTTGGTCCCTCTGAGTGGATGTCCCCTTGGATGCCTGAAGAAACTAACTTTTTTTGCACTACTGGCTGTTTTTAATGAGACCTTCCTTCATTTTCCAGTGAAGCAACAGGATCAGCACCTCTAAAAAGATCTTTATCTCAATAGTGAAGAGCAGGAGTCTTTTCTATATTGAAAAACCAAGAAGGAAATGGTATCCTGTGCGAGCTGTGGCCCATGTCAATGTGCTGTCAATCAGTTTAATTAAAACTCTGGTTATGACGGCTTTTTCCTTCTTTTTAGTTCAGCTACAACACAGGGAGAAGAAAGTTTTTGTCTTTACAAGCTTTTCTTGCAGAAGTTGTTGCTGTGATTGCAATTAAGAAACTCTTGTGTTTTAGGCAAAAATAAGTTAGCTTTCTTCTTTGTATAAAGAAATATCTTGCCCGTTGGCCATCTCCAAAAATAGATATGGAGTCCCTGAAAGTGAAGTGTTTAAATGCAGCATATGGTTTAGCTCATGGGGTGGTGCAAAAGGACAGGATTTAGCCAGCTTTGCCTGTTGTGTGGTTATGCCAATCAGGCTGCTGAAGGAAAAGGGAGCCAGTTTCTTTTAAGCCAGTGTGTGTGTGTGTCCTGTGAATGGAGCAACTCCCTGGTTAGGGCAAGATAATTGGGTGATCCTGGTGTAGAGAGATGGATAAATATTAAAGCAGTGGAAATAGACACTGTTGGTTTTGCTCACTTAAATGTTTATTTTGTATATGGGTGAGACTGTGCAGAAGTCTCTTCCTAGAGTCTGCATTTGTGTCAAAACCTTGGCTCTGCTGAAGCACAGAGGGTTCAAATTTTGCTTTTTGCCTAGAGGCTCCCGTGTGCAGCAAGAGCCCAGTTTGGGAGAGAAGAGCAGCCCAGCATGAATTCATGGCTTTGGGTTTTTACAGTAGAGTGTTTGTGTTCCTTGGGACATGTGGGCCCCAGAAAGGTCCGTGGCAGCCGTGTCTTCCACCACGTGGAGGATCTTGCCTCATTGATCTTCCTGGTGCTGGTGGCTGTGGCCGAGGCAAGGAGTGTGTGTACCCTTCTTTCAACATCTGGGAGGAGAAACATGCCCAGCATCAGACCCTTGGAGATGATGCTCACCTCTATCACTCTGCGTTTCAGAATGGTGGTTGCACATGTCCATGTTTAAATGGGACACCAGTACCAGCTGGGACGCTCCTCCTTTGATAATTTCTGGATATTTTCATTTGCTCTTGAGCTCTTCTGAGTTGTATGGTAGCACTAAGAAAGCAAGGAAGGGGGATGTTAATTTTGTTTGGGGGAGTCAATACTAAATATGTTTTCTCCTGAGCTGTGAAAGGCTGGGTGCTTTTAGCACGGTGGGGAATGATGTTGAAATGAGGAGCAGGTCTCTAAATGTAAAGGACTTGGAGAACGAACACAAACATTTCCCAGGAGTGGAACAATAGCTCATTGTTGAGAGGAAGGGATTGCAGAAAAGCCAGCAGACTCAGAAATAGGGGGTTATTTTATATAGCCTACTATTTATATTGCACTTGAAGGCCTTTTGAGGACTGGATGTCCAGTTCCTGAAATGTGTGTCCCTCAGGTCGTGGAAGGTTGGGTGCGAGCAGAGCATGTCCTCAGTGGGCACAATGCTGGGGTTACTGGCACTTGGAGTGCTGCTCTGTGTGCATGCAAGTCCCTGCTCTGCCTCACAGCCTGGCAGCTGAGATGTCCCCTAAAGAGACAGGACTCTTCTTCCTCTCACCCTCACTTTCTTTCTGCTGTCTATGGGCAGCTGAATGGGTTTGCATTGACCAGAGAGACAAAGGAGCCTTTCAGGCTCTGGGCTTTGGCCACAGCCAGCACGCTCTGGGCTTTTGTTAATGCACTCAGTCCCCCCTTTCTCTCCGGGCAGCCTCACGCTCATTGTTAATGCAGCTCCGGAGCAGCACTGATAGTTCTGAATTCATTTTGTTTGCTCAGTTCACAGGAAAAGTTGCAAAAAGCTGTGGAGAGAACATGTTGCCTCTTAGATTCTCCACAGAGTATTTTCTTTCATGCCTTTCGCAGGGAAAAGTGGATTGCATAAACAGATCCTGGCAAATGGGTGCCGGAGCGGAGCGTGGCTGGGCAGCGGCAGCGCCTGCGTGCGCAGCCCGGCGCCTTGTTCCCGTGCCTGGGAACACTAACTGGCTTTCCCCACCCCGCTGGATTAGGCTCCATGTTGTCCTGTTTATTTTGTTACTGCATTAGGCAGCTGAAGACGTAAGCGCTTATTAAAACAGCTGCTCTGCTGAGTGGCAGCACCGAGTCGGGGGGTGCTGTGCAACAGTTGGGAACTCACTTGGCATCACCCCAGACTGACTCTATTTTGTGAGGGGTTGTGGTTTTAATGGCTCTAAGGCTTGAAGATCTGTAGTTGTAAATAAATTAAACCAACTTCAGATAGATACAGCGATATGGGGATGGAAGGTGGGAGAAT
The DNA here is from genome assembly GCF_029582105.1 of Oenanthe melanoleuca. Lineage (NCBI taxonomy): Eukaryota > Metazoa > Chordata > Aves > Passeriformes > Muscicapidae > Oenanthe > Oenanthe melanoleuca. Next base: position 305,684 of record NC_079354.1, read on the forward strand.
CTCCTAGGTCAGCACATCCTACCAGTGCATAGAGATGACCAAAAGCAAAGCTGCTTTTCCAATTCCGTGTTAATAAACCTGAAAGGTACTGGTAGGTCCTCTCTAATAGTTATGAAACATCACTGTGGAATTAATTCATGAAAATGAACTGTTAGGAAGCAGCTGATGGAGAGCACTGGTGCGTAGCAGGCACGCAAAAATAAATCTAGGTGCTGCTGGGGTGGGGATGGAGGGGAAATGGTTGTTTCTTATCTTGAAGGCAGGCAGGTTTTGGAGGGGTTGTGCCCCAAAATCAGATGCACTGTTGGGTGAAATGAATTGGGAGAACAGGACAGGGATGAGTCTGATTGTGCAAATAAGGTAGTGTCAGCAATTGACAGATGACCACGAAGCACCTCAGTGCAGCTGTTTTTTTTCTAGAAATAGTTGGGTTTTTGGTATTCTGAACCAATTTTTAGTTGCATGTAAAGCTGTGTCGTCTTTGGTTTCCATCTCCCTGACTGAAACATGAATTGTGGAGCTGGGAGAGGTGAGGCTGTGTCTCTGCACCTCTTAAAGGATAGCAGAACCCTCCATAGTGAATATGTGACAAACGGGGAAAAAACCAGCATTCAGACACATGGAGGGGCCTGAGCAAGTCACAGAAGAAATCCTTGACAAGAAAGCATGACTGAGGATTTTTTTCACCAGAGGGAGAATGACTTAAACTTTTCAATAGATGGCTGCTGAGCATGCACTTTCAAGCTGGAAAAAGTAACCCCAGACATGACTGCTCATCACTCCCCCTCAGCCAGTTCGTGCCTCACCAATAGAAAGTACCCGTCCTTGCGTGTGCTTATTTTTAGTCTTAAATAAATGAAACCAGCTTCAGATAGATACAGCAACATGGAGATGGAAGGTGGGAGAACCCCCTGGGTTGGTGCTTCTTTGCTGCCTGTGTGGAGGGATGTGAATCTGTCTGATAGCAGTGTACTCTATCCTGGAGTAAACTCCCCATCTGTGCAAGTGTCCAAGGCCAGGTGAGACAGGGCTTGGAGCAGCCTGGGACAGTGGAAGCTGTTCCTGCCCATGGCAGGGGTGGAATAGGATGGATGAGCTTTAAGAGCCCTTCCAACCCACACCGTTCTGGGATTCTATGACCAGAAAAGGCACTAATATTTAATTAATGACTTAGAAGGGATTATCCAGAAACAACTTCACAACTGGTTGACCACACAATGCAAACACTCCTCGTGCCTTGGTAAGGGTTGTCTTAATTTACTTATTCTTGTCAGAGGGTCTGGTTCTAGTTTTTTGGGGTTTTTTTTTGCTTTGGAAGTCAGTGCCTGGGGTAAAATTCCTGTGTGGCAGTGGAGCCCAATAGGGGGAGTGTGAACTCTAGTTAAAGCCTTGACTGAATTCCTTCCAGTTTCCTGTACAAAGGATGCACCTCACCACATGTCCAGAAGGCTAATAAATGTAGGGGCTTGTAAATCAAAAGGGAAATTAATCTGGAGCCGTTGGGGCGTTTGCTTTGCTTAAAAAGTGTGAGATGTGTCCATGAGTCAACACTCAAATTGTCCTTTCTTAATAATTTCTTTAAAATTTATGCCCAAACTTACCCAACAAAGTAAAAATAAATTGTGTCCTTGGCATCTTCAGTGAGTAAAACTTGGTTCAGTGATGGAGGGTTTAGACCTCGGGACTGGACCAAGTGAGCTGGATTTTGGCACGCATAGCCCTGACTGAATCAAGGAATGTGCTTCTAATCCCCTCTACCCCAAAAGCCACCCAAACCACAGCATGCTTCAGCATCACCTGTGCCACAAATCCACCCAATGGCTTTGTTCCAGCTGCTAAAATGCAGTTTTCAGATCTTGGTTTTCTTTCTGTTGGGAGGAAATCTGCCACCTTCCTCTGCAAGTCTTTCAGGAAGGTTTCTTTTAATAAAAACCTTGGGTTTAGCAGCCCTGGTGTTGGCTTTGACCTTGGGTGCCCTTTTTACTGCTCTTCTTTTCCTGTCTTTGATATTGGAGTGCTGCATATTTGTGGTGATTTCAACAGGTATGTGCTGTGCTCAGACAGACATGGCTGCGCTTCCGGACTTAAAACACCAGTTTGATTAGGTTTGAGTAAAGACAGACTTTTGTGATGCAGAACCATCACCCTGGAACTCTTAAATCGTAGATAATTAATTACAGTGGGAGTGTTGTCCGGAATGGCTGGGAGGGGATTGATGCAGCTGAGTTAGGAGGGGTCTTGACTATGCTTGTGTGATACTTGATCCTCTAAATTGTATGAGTTTGTCCCTCCATCAGCCATGGGAAGGCACAATCCCTGTTTTAGTCCCTTAAGCCTTTGCTGTCCAGAAACACAAAATCCAATTGCATGCCTATTATACTGTCTTAGCTGACCTGGCAAGCACAGCCGCGGAGGCCTCCGGAGCGGAAGAACCCAGCGTGTTAAATGGATCTGTTTGACTTGGGGTGATGAAACGCCACGGGAGCTAGGGCAGGGATCCCTTTCCTGTTCGGGCTGATCTGGGAGAAAGCTTTTCTGTTTCCCTGATGTGGAATGCAGGAGATGAGTCAGAGAGTGGCAAGAGGAGCTGCTCCTTTGTTTTACTGTGGGCTTGTACTGAGAGCGGCTGCATTCACACCCAGCTGCTGGGCTTTGAAGGAATTGGATCAACTCTCCTTTTTGTTTGGGTCCTTACATTCTCTTCATTAACTTCCCCTCCCACCAGTGTGTTTTCATCTCCAGCTCTTCTGCTAGAAAATAAGTACAAACTTGCTTTCCCCCCCCCACTTAGTAATTGTCACAGTACTTTTCATGCACCTGGTTCTGTTTCAGGTATTTGTCCTCTTGGGATCTCTTTACATTGTTGGTTTTTTTTTTCCTTTGAAAGTCTGAACCTCCTTGGAAATAGGTACATGGAGATATTCTCTGGGGATACAGATGATTTGTCATGACGTCATACCCAAATCAGTGCAAGGAGTGGGGTAGGGAACCACAATTCAGGTGCTTAAGGAATATCTGGCTGTGCTGTTTAGTCCTTTTACTGAATTTCAAAAAGCTTTTGGGGGATGAGAACCCCAGTTTTCTTCTTTTTTCTTCCCAAATGCCATAAATATCCATTTCTTATGCTCTACCATCACCCACATCTCTCCAAAGAAAGAGCGAGTCAGCTGTCCCTGCTCAATGGAGGCATTGAGGAGCCTGAGTCCCGGAAGCTGGCGCAGGCTGGCTCAGGAGTGCTTCATTCAGCGACTGGGAGGCCAGGCCATGAGGGGAAGGCAGAATCCTGCTGGGCTCTTCTGCCCCTCTGGATGAGCAGAGTCATTAGTGCAGCTCCCTCATTACTCACCCTGCAAAGTGTGTAAGTGCCAGGCTCACAGCTGAAGCTTTTAATTCAGACACAAAGCATTGCCAAGGTCCATGAGATTGCTCCCAAATCCATGTACATTCCATCCTTGGAGGCTGAGCAGTGTTAAAAATCATCAGGCTTCAAAAGTGAGAAGAATGCAGTGGCTTCTGGTGTGGGTTGGGTGCTTAAAGCTTATCCTGTGGGCAGTGACACCATCCACTTGTCAGGTTTCTCCAAGCCCCATCCAGCCTGGCCTTGGGCACTGCCAGGGATCCAGGGGCAGCCCCAGCTGCTCTGGACACTGTGCCAGGGCCTGCCCACCCTCACAGGGAAGGATTTATCCCAATATCACATCTAACCCTGTCCTCTGGCAGTGTGATATCTATCTATATAATAAAAGTGACCAAGGGATAAGACTTATTTTAAAGCATCCCATAATATCAGGGATATGCGGCTGCTACTTAGCCACTTTCCTCTTTTTTGTGCTAATTTCACATGCAGGCCCTGAGAGGAAGCAATGCTGGTATTGGAGGACTAACTGCTTATTAAGGAAGGAGTTTCCAGCTCATGCTACTTCAGTGCAGGAAGTCTTCTGGCACAGCTTGAGAAAGGGCAATTAGCAGCAGCTTGTGTAACTGGCTGCACTCTGCTCTGATGAAGGGATGGTGTTATCTGGGATAGGGCCCACGCCTCCCTTAGCTGGGAGGGCCCTCAAGGTGGGAGCCAGTTTTCAGGCCCAGGATTCCAAGGAGCAGCTCATCAGCACTAACACAGGGTGCAGCTCTCAGGAAAGCTGTCAAGACAGAGGCAATCACACCAGGAGCTCCCTCACACGGCCATGGGAGCAGGGACAAAAATCACCAGGAAGCATTTTGGGGCGTTTGTACTCAGTGCAGCAAGTCACTGTATCCATCACTAGAGGGGTCAGGCACACAGATATTTACACCATCACTGGAAATCTCCATGCTGGAGGTGGAAGTTTTACGCCTGTTTTATTTGAGATATTAAAGCCTCAAATTCAGGAACAAACAGAGAATCCCCTTGCTGCACAGCAAAAAAATACAAAGCAATGTCGATTTTTAAGTAGATTTAACTGAAAACAGTTTTCCTGGATGCCCGAAGCACCACATGTGCTTTTTCAATGGTTATCACACCCCTATCAGCTTAAAGAGCTGTCAATCCAGAACCTTCCTTCATGCCTTTAAGATGAAAAGTATCCCGCCTTTCCCCTTTCTCCTGAGTCATCTCACTCTTCATGCTCCTCTATTTTCGCAGCAAATGCCAAGGTCACTAAGATTTTCCTGGGCAAACAGTGTCATTTGATGGCACAAGAACTGAGAGGTGTAAGAACCACTTATGCAACCAAGTGGCTTTAAGGTAAGCCAGGAGTATTCGAGGTCAGTGCTCACCTGGGCAGCACAAACACAGCCTGATCTTCCAAGGGAGGAAAAGCTTCTCTGGATCAGATAGCAGCACAACACCCCCCCACTTCCAGTGCAGTTATGCTGCTGCTACCAGTAAAGCAACTTTTCATTTCCCAAGACATTGCTGAATATATTCCTTAAATATTGGACAAGAACAGCAATTCAGGAGCATTTATAAGGTTCTCATCCAAGTCTGGGCAAAGTCCTTCCTGTATATTTGCATTATATTCAATAAACTTAAAGCCCCTTTCCTGGCAGATGATGCTGAATTGCAGCCTGACCCCTGCATAAACTTGTCTTCCCTCAGAATTCTCCCTTCAAACACCCTCCTGTATGTTACAGTCACTGCTTGGATCATACTGCATGTGCTGTTTAGTCAGGGGGCTGTGGAGGGACAGATCCCAAAGGGACAGATCCCAAATATACATCACAGCTTGGCTTGTGACTGTAGCATTTGATTGCTGTTTTTAAACAATACTGGAGTATTTGCAGGGGTGGGACTGCAGGATTTGGACCCGCTCTATAGAACAGGATGGGGATGTGCACTGCTGGACACGACTCCAGGTGGAAGGGTGCCCTTCCCAAAGTGTCTTTCCAGAGGAGGCAAGAGCTTACAAGTTCAGGGTGGTATGTAAAACATCTCCTGAATGCTTCAATGTGCAAATGAGCAAATGGCACTGAAATGAACTGCTCATTAAAGAATTAGAAGGCTTCAAATCAGGTGGTAACATAGAGAACAATCTCAGTATTGAAGGGAAGCAGTGGGAAATCTGTTCTCAGATAGTGTTGCTTTCCCCATGTATTTCCTTATTTTTTCTGTGGTAAGTGCATGGCAAGTTTTGTGTCCTGTCCTGGGGCCTGAATTGTCTTGAGGCTCAAGTGGTCCTTGTGGTTCTTGCTTATGTTGGTTCTTGCTCATTTGCTCTGCACCACTTCCTTTCACCTAGACAGACTTCATCCCTCTGGAATTAAGTCACATCCTACCAAGATTCACTTCCCTGCCATCTCACATGAAGGACTAAAATAATCCTGGAGAATCACAGGGCTCCTTGTGACTCCAGCTGCTCTGAACATGCCCATTGCTTTACTTCCTTTCTCATAGCTTCAAGATCTACTTTGGCCCCTCAGGGCCATTCTTCCTTCTCCGACATGGCTGTCATGGAGGTGTGGAAACACGAAGAAGGGAAGAGTGCGGCGTGTGGGAAGAACCTGCTGTGTAACCATACCCAGTCCCTCTACTGGAATGCAAGAGGCAAAGCCACAGAGCAGGATCGGGAGTTCTGCCCTGCTGAGAAAGGCCTCTGGTTCACAGTGTGGACTTTGGGATGTTCCAGAGTGCCTTTATGGATGTGATTTCTTGTTGGGATTAGAGATGTCCCTCTGAGCTGCAGGGAGAGGGGTGGATCTGCCTTTGCTGAATGGGCTGTTTTTGCACCCTGGTCTCAGATGTGATGATCACGTGAGCTTTTGGTGATTTAAATCAGCTTATGGAATCCATGGAAAACTTCACCCAGCCAAGGAAAAAAAGTAGTTTTCACTTGAATCACCAGGCTGAGCTGTTTCATCAAGAAATCTTGTGATCCTTAGTCCTTTCTGAGGAGCATTATTCCTTGCTGAGGGAGGTGGCGGAAGTTGTGGGTGCAATGTTGGGCAGCGAGGTTGGTTTGGGAGCCCGTGGAAGGTGACCTGTGGCAGGGGCAGTGGAAGCTCTGTGCCCTTAGGGAGGCATGCCTTGGTTTTCTTCCCTTTTCCCAGGGACACTGGGGCTACCCTGTGATCTGGAATTACTCCCTCTTGCCTCTCTAATTAACAGTGCTCCAGAAGGTTTCTAAGCAACACTCCGTGGAAGTGGAGAGTGCAAGAAGAAGATCAGCTTTTAGATCTACAGCTTGTAGCACCTTTGAAGTCTGTTTCTTTCCCTGCCTGGCCACCCAGGTGTGGATGGATGGAGGAATTGCAGGATGCAGGACTTGGGCTTTTCCCCAGTTTTTTCTGGCTCTGATCCGGGATTGTCCCTTGTGTTTTGGAAGCATGAGATGTGCAATGTAAGAGCCATGTAAAATAGTAACAGCCACTGACTTCAGTCACTGGCACAATAAATTATTATTATTGTTGTTATTATTAGAATTAATATTATTCATTACTTTCATTTTACTTGAGTAGACAGATGAAAATTTTTGGTTTTGGAGGAGAGTAGCAAGGTGAGGTGGTGTTGTATAGGTAGACAGTGTGCTGGCTGACACTAAAAGGGATTTTATTTTTGTCAGGGCCACAGAAATAAGTATTTTGGTGGCAGGGGAGCTTCGGAGCTTTGTCTCATTTCAGGGAATAGCAGGGGTGCAATAATTGCATAAAAATCTTCTAATTAAAAGAAGCAGCTGAGCTATTTAGGCTTGTGAACTGCCACTAAAATACTAATTATTTTGAGATGTGAGAACATCTGGAAAAGCTGCTTCATCAGGAATCATGAAGGTTTCTCCTGTTTAAATCAAGTTAATGGGTTATATGGAAGCCCAAAATAGTGTGGGCTGGGAGGGACCTTAAATCTCATCCAGTCCCACCCCCTGCCACTGGCAGGGACACCTTCCAGTATCCCAGGTTGCTCCAAGCCCCGTCCAGCCTGGCCTTGTTTTGTGTCTGGAGCAGCTGACCCAGGAACTGCTGCCCCTCCAGCCATGGGAGACCTCCTGCCTTTGTGACAGTGGGCAGATGTTTGGATCGTCTCAGGGCACAGAAAGTGATTTAGCAGCTGCTGCCAACTACAAGAATAATTTTAGAAGAAATGTCAGTGTCTGGTCAACTGAAAGCCTGTAGCTCAGTTTGGATGATTTTAACATTTGTATCTGTATTCACAGCGTCTACATTGTTCATTGCTGGTGTGGTCAAGTCTGGTCAGCCCCTGGGGGACAGTGCACGGCAAGGGTGGCTTGGTGGCTCTTCTCTAATTGGGAAGGGCAAAACTAAAAGCTGTTTGTTATTTCCTTTATCTTACTGAGGTCTTTTTATTCCTGGTCCTTCCAGACGAGTGAGCTGCTGCTTTCAGAGTGGGTTGTGCTCCTAGAAGAGATGCACATGGGTATGGAGAACAGCATCTTCAAAAATCCCCTTGTGGCCTCAAGTCAGGGCATTACTTGGGTAGATGTGTCATTATGGTATATATGGTATATATGGTATATATGGCACTGCTTCAGCTCATTCCTGAGGGTGTGTACCTGCTCCTCCTTTCCCAGTCCCATCAAACCTCCATCCTCTGATTAAGTCCTCCAGACTTGCCTGATTTGTGAAGCTGGTGGTTCTCGTGCTGTAAGTTCAAGTACTGAAGGTTTAGGCTGTTACCATCTCCTATGGGAATCACAGAATCATGAGGTTGGAAGAATGTGAATTGAAAACATATGGAAGTGGCTGGTGTTTTATGGAGGAAAGAGGACAAGTCAGCTGGCGAGAAGTTGTCTTTAGCTGAGCAAGAGATGCTCTCCTGGCACATTGTTCACCTTGTTACCTGAGCTGGCACAGGCATGACCCAGAGACCCTCTGTGGCTTTTTTTTTTTAGGTAATTCCTAATATTTCACAGCTTGGTTGAAACCTGGATTTAACCTTATTCAGGCTGTGCTGTGAACACTTCTGAGAGCATTAAAAATACACCTCAAAGTTCACAGTTACAGAAATACTCCATGCGTTGCCTCCAGACCCGTCCCCCGCCCACCAACACCCCGCTTCAAGGGAAACCTCAGCAGGATTAGCAGGGTTTAAACACAGTTTCTTCCACCCCAAACAACCTTTCTAGGTCTCAGCTGAAAATAGCCAGTTTACCTCCATGCTGAGGCTGCTGTGGAGGGAGACAGAGATGAACTAACAAAATCGGGTTGCCCTTAGAAACGCGTTTGTATCGGGCAGGAGAGTTGATTGGGGTTCTCTGGCGTTTGCTTGGGTGTGGGTCTTGCCAGCCCCCTGGAGCTCTGCACGGGAGGAGACGTGTGGGGTGAGGTGAGGTCTGGGGTGATTTAGTGTGGGTGAGCTGTCTCAGTGCTGGGTAATTTAGAGATGTAAAACTGAGCCTGGAAGTAAGGGACTCTAGCTAATTAGGTGCTTGTCTCTGCAGGTGGAACTATTGCAGCTGGTGCCCCCAATATTGCTAGTTTGTATTTGAAAGCATCATGCAATCAGTGGGATGCTGGAAATACAGATAATTTGCAACAAAGGAGGTTTTTTCTGTTACCTTCTTCTATCCCCCAGCTTTCCTTTGGCATTCCCGTTTGGCTTCACTGTGAGGTTGTCACACATGGACCAAAGACAGAAGGGAAAGGATGAGGGGAAATGAGCATTTTATACAGGCACATACTGACAAGACAAAGAGGAATGGCTTCCCACTGCCAGAGGACAGGGATAGATGGGATACTGGACAGAAACTGTTCCTTATGAGGTTGGGGAGACCCTGGCACAGGTTGCACAGAGCAGCTGTGGCTGCCTCACCCCTGGCTGAGTCTTGCAAGGCCAGGTTGGACGGGGCTTGGAGCAACCTGGGATAGTGGAAGGTGTCCCTGCCCATGGCAGGGGTGGGATTGGATGAGCTTTGAGGACCCTCAGAACCCAAACCAGTCTGGAATCCTGGGGTGTTTTGTGGAATGGATATTTAAAGTGATATAAGTTGGAGGATTTGGAGACGTGCTGGGGTATAAACAGGACATGCACTGTGACTTTGGCTGCTCAGACAGAAGGACTGGGGTTGTGTTGGGTGGGCTCTGCCCCTGAACTCTGGTTGCACACTTGGAGGTGCCAACACCCGCGTCCGCAGATTCCCAAAACGTGTCGGCACTCCCAAAGGGAGAGGAGCAGGAATCTGAATAGTGGCAGGATGCTGGGGCAGGAGAGGGACAGCTTGCTGTTCAGTGAGCATTGGAGGGTCACATTTGCCTTTCAGGCTGCAATTTGCGGCCCTGCAAAGCTTGTTTTCCGACAGGCATTGAGGTTCATCGGGATTTGTGTGCTCTTTCTCTTTGGAAAGCTCTCCCTGTTCCCATTCAGCTCTGTGCTAGTGCAGCTCAGGGGACATTGTGTGGCAGACAGCAGGGAAAGGCAGTGTTTGGGATTAGCTGGAAGCTGATGCTGAGATTAATGAGACATAATTAGGTAAAAAGCTCAAGATGTATTTCACGGCAAGTTTTGCTGGGATAAGCAGGGAAAGCCTGGCTGTGATATTTGGATCCAGACAGAGGCTGGGGAGGATGATTTAATGAGGATCACTTAATCTCAGAGGGATGGACAGGATGGTAACTTCCAGTTATCATCTCAGAGTTTGGTTGGGGAGCAAGGAACAAGTCCTGCAGTCAGGGATTTTGAACGAGGCAATAAAGGAGTGGTGAAACATCAACAATGTTTATGTAGGTGCATTTCTGGTACAAAAGGAGAAGATAAATACCTTATTTAAGGTTTTGTTCCAAGTATAAAATAGCCCATAAACAAGAATTTAAAGAGAGTTCAGTGATGCAGTTTAATACACAAAATACATGAAGGATTAAAGAGGTTGTTTGTACAAACACTTCATTGATCCACTTAAAATTTATGTGTCTGATAAATGGCAGTTGGGCTGTGAGCATTGACTACACATGTGGCACTAAGGAGCTTTATACCAGGCCATAGAACGTTGGAACAAGCTTAATATTGGCTTTTGCCATCGGATCCTTCTGGGGATAAGTCGTTCTGGAAAGCGGCAGACGCTGGAGGTTTGCGTCTCTTGACGGGGATGATGCACTGCTCCAGTAAAAATCTCAGTACTTGTAAGCCATGAATCCCAGTTTTTCCACTTTGCAAACACTTTTTGTTGTGTTTCTTTGTTTTTAAAACATTTTACTTGCCAGAAATTGTTCTTAGATCAGAATTAAGTATTGGTGTAAAGCTGCCATAGGCTTTTAAGGAATTCCTCACCTGCAGCTGTTAACGGTGACCATATTCATGAGTGCTCATGCCAGCAAGAAGTTATACTTGTTTTTCCCTGGTATAGTTACAATAAACACCAAACACCAGTGCCCCACTGGAGCTTGACCTGTGGTATAGTCAGGGCTCAGAATTGTGCTGTGTTTTGACATCCCGTCACATTGTACAAGAGCAGTTGCATCCAGCTGTGAAAACGGAGATGAAATCATACACAGGCCACCTCACTACTTTGAGACTCAGCTGAAAGGCATGATCCCCTTGTTGGGAATCCACTAGCAAAAAAACCCCTGAACAGACAAAAAACCCACCCAAACACACCCTAAAATAAAACATGATCTCTGCAAGGATGGGAGATGGGATATGTCATTGGATGGAGGCAGGGGAGTGGTTACAGAGGGTCAGCATTCTATTAGGTGTGGTCTTCAAATGTTTTCCAAAGTCCTTGAATTATGTTGACCTTGATTTTTGTACTATTAATTATCTTTCATCTATTATAAGCAAGAGCATCTCAGCTGTGAAGGGTCAGGGTGCTTGAGTCCTGTAATCTGAAAACTGAGGGTGGAAGGGAATGGGGGAAATCAGCATGGGCCTCTTTAATTAGGGGCTAGATTCTGCAGATTGAAGGAGGATTGAATTTTTGTCACCTAGGCAACATCAATCCTGCCTTTACCTAAGTTTAGAGTTACTTACTTTGTAACCTGAATTTTATTTTTCCTTGGAAGAAGTCAGTTCGGTTGTCATATTTCAGCATGGAGAGATGACGACACTGTTTTGATCTTACATACTTTAATTTTTACCTGGTAATGTGTCACTTGGTGGAGTTCGCTTTGGGATTTTGTTGTTGTTTTGTCTTCTAAAGGCTGTAGTTTGCTTTGCCAGCATTCCTTCCTCAGGCTTCTGAAACCTGATCTGTCAAAAGAGGGATTGATTTTGAAGGGAAAATTGATTGCTGAAGTAGTTACTAAGTAAAGGGGTTCGTGGTGCTAAGTTTGGGAGCAGCGAGATGAAAGCTGAGGGGAAACAAGCTGAAAAATTTCCTGCTGAGGAGTTTATGCTGCGATTTAATTCTTCTAATAGGGAGCACTGATGCTTTCTGAGCTCATTCATTGCCGTGCAGCTTTCCAAACCACTCTGTGCTGTGGGGGAGTTCATCTTTTGCCCTTATCCTTTCCTTTATAAGCTTGGCTGGATTATTTTCCCATATCAGCTTACTAAGAGGAGAATGATGCTGCCTCCCATGCCTTTTCTGTGCAACATGAAAACTGGGGAGGCAGTGAGACCACAGCCACGTTGAAGTGTTCGGGTAGCAAACCCCACGGAATCCCTTGTGCTGCCTCTTTAAGGGCTTGAGCTCTGCCTGCACAGGGATGGGCAGGAAGAGCTCCGAAGCCAGCCCAGCGTGGCACAGACGGGATGGGGCTGTGATGTGCCTGTGATGGGATGGGCTGTGATGGGATGGGGCCACAGTGGGATGTGGACATGGTGGGATGTGGCTGTGATGGGGTGGGGCCGTGGGCTTTGCTGATGGATGCAGGGAGAGGATGCAGTGCTGAGCCGGCTCGCAGCCAGAGCTCTCTGGGGTCTCCCTGACAGAAGAACTCTCTGGGATCTCTCTGCCAGAACTCTCTGGGATCTCTCTGCCAGAACTCTCTGGGATCTCACTGCCAGAACTCTCTGGGTTCTCACTGCCACAGCTCCCTGGATCTCACTGCCAGAACTCTCTGGGATCTCACTGCTGGAGCTCTCTGGGATCTCTCTGCCAGAACTCTCTGGGTTCTCACTGCCACAGCTCCCTGGATCTCACTGCCAGAACTCTCTGGGATCTCACTGCCAGAGCTCCCTTGGATCTCAGTGATAGTGCTGTCCAGGATCTCACTGCTTCAGCTCTCTGGATCTCACTGCCAGAGCTCCTTTGGATCTCACTGCCAGAGCTCCCTGGATCTCACTGCCGAAGCTCCCTGGATCTCACTGCTGGAGCTCCTTTGGATCTCAGTGATAGAGCTGTCCAGGATCTCACTGCTGCAGCTCTCTGGGATCTCACTGCCAGAACTGTCTGGGATCTCACTGCTGGAGCTCTCTGGGATCTCACTGCTGGAGCTCTCTGGGATCTCACTGCCAGAACTGTCTGGGATCTCACTGCTGGAGCTCTCTGGGATCTTTCTGCCAGCACTCTCTGGGATCTCACTGACAGAGCTCTCTGGATCTCACTGCCAGAGCTTTCTGCCAGGTAGGACTGAGTGCACTGAACAAAAGGCTTGACCCTATGAGTGGAGGATGGTGGAGCTGGGAAGGATGGGGTGATGCCAGGGAAGTTCGAGCTGCTGTGACTGGCAGCTTTTCCCTTTGAACCTTTTCAGAGCCGTGTGGTTTCCCAGCTGGCTCAATGAAGTGTTGCTGCTGTTGGGATGTTCACCTCCTGCATTTTAATTGTATGATGAATAGAGAAGAGGCTGCAGAGGAGAAACACGTTCCTGGAAAGCTCCCTGCCGTTACATCCTTGCATGCTTGGAGGGGTTTTATAGATTGCTTGCGCCAGAAAGCTGAAAGAAATGCTCAAATTTGATGTGGTTTCTTGCCCTTCTGTAATCTTGCTTGCCAGTTTTTCCTTACGGTTTTTAATGCACAGTTTCAGTACAAGCAGGGACACGTGGGGATTATATAACCCTGAGGAACCGGTGGGAGACTGGCTCCGTTTCTGGGCAGGGATGAAAATCAGGAGTTCTGGAATGATTTTTTGGAAGGTGTTTGCATAGGTGCCCGTGGGTGTTTTTATCCTGGGAAAAGGTGCTGTGAGCTGGAAGGGGAGGAGACGCCAGTGGTGCTTGGGGTAAAATGGTTGCTGGTTGCTGAAATGAACTTAGGTGAGAAGCACCATTTGAGGGAAAATGAATCCATTTTGGGAGAAAATGGAATAATGTTCTTTCTGTCTTCCTACAATCTCGGAGGAGCAGAGAAACCTGTACAAATTAGTGGTGGAAGGGCTGATTTTGGTGTGTGTTTCCAGGTCTGTAACAGCACATGGAAATCTCACAGAATCGCTGTTCTGTAGTATGATTGGAACAAGCAGAGAAATGTGATACGAGGAGGAGATTTCTGCAAGGGATTCCTGATGACTCTAATTTCACTCGGTGTTTGGCAGTGTCACTGATTGCTCCAGCAGCTCCAGGCTGGTTTTTTTTTTCCTTAATCGCTTTACAGAGCAGTCAGATATTCCTCTCTTCTCGGAGTGTGGCCATGGCTGCCTAATTAAGAGACATCCTTCTCTTTTAGGGAGATTTTTGGTTTCCAGAAAAATACTATTCGGTTTGCAGCCGGTGTTCCTTCTCCAACTGGGACTGTAATAGCTCCTGAAATTCCCTAGCTTGTAATCAGTGCTGCAACCAGATGGGGACTAGGTGGAACTCCCATTGCATCTGTGCCTGCATTTATGAATCTGCCAGAAGTATGTCACTTAGGTGAGATTTTAAATATATATTTCGTGAGTTAACGAGGAGAATCCAGTGTTGGTATTGCCAGAGTTGCCATCCTTCTCCTGGATCCTGGCATGATGCTGATGGAGCAGGGAGAGCTCTGAGGAGTCATTCAGCCTGACATGAGCAAAGCAGAGGCTGTAGTTCTACTTTACCAACCTTAATGGTGCTTTAAGAGGTTCTTCTTGGATTTAACAGGGTCTCTCCTCGTCTTTTCTCCCTGTGGGAGGAGCTCTGAAAACGGTGTGAGGTTTGGATTATCTTTGCTTCCCCCCCCCTTCCCACCCTCCTGGATGATTTTGGAGCATGGTTGCACAAATCAGTGACGTGTGTGGTAGGATATAGGGGAGGAGGAGGGAGAGGAAGAGGGAGGGCACAGAATGCTCCTGAATTGGATCTCAGCATGGCAGGGCAGTAACACGAAAGAGCTGCCTGAATTACTCAAGGTGTCCTGGTCTTCCTGGCTGTGGTGAATCCAGTGCTGCAGTGAGGCTGGGCTGGCTGGACTTTAACTCCTGCACTTGTCTGGGTGTGCTGGGGCAGCCTGAGGGCAGCAATCCCAAGGCCTGTGCTGCCCCAGTGGCACCAAAATTTGTGTGTGAGAGCAGATGAGTGAATGCCCTGGGGGTGGTGTGGGTGTGGATGTGCATGTGGATGGGATGATGCTGCTGAATGAGGTTCTGCTTCCCACCTGCCTGCCCTGACCTGTTCACCTCCCTTGGTGGAGTGTCCATGCTGTCACTTAACCCATTCCTAGGGAGAAGATGAACTTTGCTGTCACCCTGGCTCGCTTCTCCCACAGTAACAGCAGCTGTTACCCCAGGACAGGCTCCTTTGGCAGGTGGAGGGAGAGGGAAGTTGGTGATTCCCACTGGGGAGCAGAAACCAGTTCCAAGAAGCTTGGTGGGAACCAGGAGCCTTTCCAGTTGCCCAGCTCCTCTCAGGGAAGCAAGAACCTTTTCATTTGCTCAACTTCTTGCAGAGAGTCAGTCTGTGGATGCCACAACTTGGATACTGGAAATAATCACTTTCTCAGCCTTATTTCATTAAGGCTTACTGGAATTTAAGGTGTTTTGTTCCTATCAGTCTTGTGTCCAGGTCAAATCCTTTGGCAAAAAGGACTTAAAAAGTTTATTCTGGATGGGACAAGAATCATCCCTTTCTAGGAGAGATCTTAAACAGTGACTCCAGACTCTTCAAATCCATCTAAGCTGCTCCTTCCTCCAGGTAGCTCTTCCTGGGTGCAAAAAGAGTGGTTGCTCTGCTCAAAGGAGATTATTTCCTCCTGACTTATATAAGTTCTAAAATAAGAATATAAATCCCAACCTTGTCAAGGATGAAACCATTTTTCCAAACTCAGGAATGATCCCTTTTGAAGCAACCATTGCTTCAATGAATTGCCAGGAGTGCCTGGAGGGAAGTCTCAGGTGTGACACAAGGTGTTCTGGGGGAGAGGGAATAGTGCTACAGCAAGAAATTCGAGTTTTCTTTCCATCTTCCACTGTGTTTTTACTCCTCAGATTTTTGCTTTTCTGTTGTCGTTTTCCAAAATCTGGGGGTGAATGCAAGATCCTTGGGATGAAGGCTGGGAATAACTCTGTTGAAGTTTGTGACAAATCTTACTGCTGTTTGGCTAGATCAGGGTTTTAAATCCCATTTGGTTGTTAAAAACCTCTCTGTTCATCAAATGACACTGCTTGGGCCTGAGCTGGCAGATGAGCCTTAGAGCCTGCAGACGAATTCTTTGCATCCTTTAAAAAAGGTGAAAAGAGACGTGGGGTGAGTGAGCACCAGCCTGGGCACCAGCGGGGCTGCCTCCTGTTCCTGCTCCTCCTGCCCTGGAGCTGGCCTGGGCTGTCCCTTGTCACCTGCCAGGGTGACAGACCAGGGCCTCCCTGCAAAGCTGCTGCGAAGGTCAGGGCTGGGCTCTTCCCAGTATAATCCCATCAAGCAGCTTTTTATTGTGCCTGGTGCTCAAACATTGAATATGTAACAAAACTGAGAAGTTTTAGAGCAATTTCTGAGCCTGTTTGGTGAGGAGGAGCTTTTCAGTGGTGAGTTCAGAGCCAGAGCAGAGCGAGATTGTAAATTTGACTCTGTGTGTTTCTGATGCTGTAAATTTGCCTCAGCACTGCTAGAGGAGGAGCTGATCCAGCTGGGATGTGCTGTGAGCAGTTGGCAGGGGCAGAGCAGATTGTGTCTGAACAGTCCTTACTTCAGCCTTAACTTTTGGTCCATTTTAAGTTGAATTGTTGGGATTATGGAGCTTGGGGTGGCTGTTGAGTTGCCTCATTGCTGGCAGGGTCTGTCCTTGTCACTGTGATGTTTGTCCCTGAAAAGCTTTGGGCAGCAGCATTAATCTGGAGATCAAACTTGGGGTGCAAAGAAATTTTGACTCAAACTAATCTCAGAATTTAACTTAGCAATGTGTTTTTCCTTGTTAGAATAAAATTAAGAAGTGTTTTAATGACTATTTTCTTTTCAAGTGTCCCACCATGTTAACATATAAGATCTGTGTCCTTCCATGTGTGCAAGAACCTCAGTCGATCCAACTGTTTTCATTTCCCGTGAGATTTTGGTGTGTAAAATATAAACAGCAAAAAGGTGAAATCCGATTATGGCATTTAGGAAAATTTTTCAGCAAGTGCCTTTTCCATGACAGTGGGCATTGGGTATTGTCTAGATCTCTATGAGGCCACAAAGGTACCCAGTCAAGCTTTTTTATTCTTATGGATCCCTGTATCCCTCTGTTTTATTCCAGAAATAAATCAGATGCTGTTGTGGGGGGGGGGGGGTTTGTGCATTGTTTTTTTCCCTTTTTTTCCCCCTTCTATTTCCACAATGCCTTTACAATTAAGAAAACTCTTGCAATTGGCCTTTAAGTCACCCTGCAGCAGCTCCTCAAAAGCTCCCTTCCCTCTGACAGCCCTTTATTTTGAGGAAAGGAGTCACTGGGTGAAGAGAGGCAAACAAGGGAACAATTCCAGCAGGATTGCTGCGTGGTTAGCAGAACAGGAGCTGCCATTGTCCAGCAGGGCCCTGCTGAATGCCGAGGGCCTGTGCCTTCCAGGGTTCTTCCCTTTCAACGCTCTTGACAGGCCCAAGGTTTTGCGAGCAGTTTGTGTTGGTTCCCTTTCCTGCTGTGGGAGCAGCTGCCTCTGGAGGCCCTGAGGGATCCAGGCCGGGTGGGGTGTCCCTGGGGTGTCAGCTCAGCCCTGCCCTCCTGCTGCTTTCCTTGACTCGCTGTGTTGCAGAATCCCCCGAGGTCCCGTGCAGCAGCCCCTGGAGGATCGGATCTTCACTCCGACCGTCTCGGCTGTGTACAGCACTGTGAGTATCCGCCGGGGCTGGGCAGCCTGAGGGGCTCAGAGGCTGTGCAGCACCCAGTGCAGCCAGAAACTGCACTGCAAATGATGCACTGCCGAAAATGCAACTTCTTTTTGCCCCCTGAAATAAACGGTGCTCAAAAAGACTCTCGGTTGCATGTGAGTAGAAAAAGGAGGGGATCCCTTTGGTTCTCCACAACTCCTGACAGGGGGTGCAGCCAGCTGGGGGGCAGGGTCTGCTCCCAGGAAATGAGGACAGGACAAGGGCACAACTTCCACGTTGTGCCAAGGGAAGTTCACACTGGATATTGGGAAAACCTCTTCACTGAAAGCATGCTCAGACAGCTGCCAGAGCAGTGGTAGTCACACATCCCTGGAAGAGTTCAAAAGGTGTGTGGATGTGCTGGCACCTGGGGACGGGGTTGGGTGGGCATTGGGATATTGGCTGAACATTTGGCTTGGTCTCTGAGGTCTTTTCCAACCTTAATTATGGTTTTATGAAGAACCTTTTTTTGTTGCGTGGGAATAAGAAAGGAAGAAATCTTTGGAGGGCTTGTGGGTCCATTGCTGTTTTTAAGCATCCCTAGTTTTATTTAGCCTATTGGAGAGTAGGTTTTCCCAGCAGTGTCACTGGAACACTGTGACAGTGTTTTGGCCATGTTTTCACTTGGGCAGCTCCATCTCTTTCCTTTCCCCTGCATCTCACAGACTGATTTTTTTGTGTACTCTTGGCTTTACATTTCTAGTACCTTCTTATGAGAAAAATAATCAAGAAAGATTTGTTTTCACATGGAATATTCCAATGCACAGAGGAAGAAATATTTTGATAGTAAATAGAATATTCGGGATGGCTGCATTTGGTTCGCTGTCCTAGATGATTGCTAATGTATAATATTGATTATTGTAGCAATTTAGCTTAGAAACAGTGATGTTTATTTGTGAACATGATAGTCTTTTCCTTTTATTCACTTCTTTTTTTCCAGTGGTAATAGCTGGAAGCCTGGGGTTATTTATAAGCCTTGCTAAATCAGCACAGCCCTGGGAAAGTGATATTTTGCTTTTCTGGTTGGGATAGTGCAAATATTTTTAATGCCAAAAAACCCCACTTTTAAGTTGCTCTTTTAATTATTTGGAAAAGAGGAAGAAAAGCTGTAGATGGGATAAATTCTCTGTGTTTTATGCAGGAACATAAGCTGCTCATAGAAAAAAAAAAAAGCTGCTGTGCAAGGTTTTCTCCTCCTCTGTTTGCAGGAGTGACTGGGGATGGTGTTCTTGGCTCTGGCTCCCTGGGGGCACCTGGAGCATCTCCTGCCCAGAGCAGCTGGATCCCTGGATCTCTGGCAGTGTCCAAGGCCAGGCTGGGCTCTGGGTTTGCAGCAGCCTGGGACAGAGGAAGGTGTCCCTGCCCATGGCAGGGGTGGAACAGGATGAGGAGGATTGAAGTCCCTCCTAACCCAAACCATTCCATGATAATTCAACAATGATGATGATATTTAGCCTCCTCTACTGCAGCTGTCAGGGTTTCTAAGATAAGCTCTGGGCAGGATTAAAGGTAAAAGTGCTGCCAAGTGCCCCTTGGTCCTGGAAATGCAGCAGCTCAGGTGGCTGCAGTGGCAGAGCACTCAGGTGTGGCCATGGGAGCTCTGGTGGCCAGGGAGCCATGGGTTCCATCCAGGTGAGTTGGAATGGTTGGATACAGCTCTGACAAGTGCTGAAGATTTTGGGGTTTGTGGCATTGGCAGCAGTGAATCAACAGCCCTGAGCTGCAGGCTCTGCACACCCTCTGTTCTCAGTATCTGATACAGAAATGTTTGTGTGCAGAAAAGCAAAACCAAAAGAACAAATTCAGAAGAAATTCCTCCCTGTGAGGGTGCTGAGGCCCTGGCACAGGGTGCCCAGAGCAGCTGTGGCTGCCCCATCCCTGGCAATGTCTAAGGCCAGGTAGGACAGGGCTTGGAGCAACCTGGGATCGTGGAGAGTGTCCCTGCCCATGTAACAAGAGGAGCTTTTGAGATCCCTTCCAACCCAAACCATTCTGTGAACATAAATGTACAAACAGTTATAATAAATAATTCAGTTTATATTATCTTTTATATATCCCATTCAACACTTAAAAACACTTTTAAAAGTGTCTGAAGTCTTTTAAAGAAGGTTATTTTTTTCAGTTCTTTCTTCCCAAGATATAATGCAGATGCCTGTGGGGAAAATATGACTGTAAAAATTTAAATTAATGTAAAATAGAAAAGTAACTGTGAAGAATGACCTAAAATAGCTTTTCAGTGTGGAAAAATATCACTTCTTGCTATGTTACAGGAATAGAAGACAGGGCTGGGAATATCTCAGCTCAGGATTTGAGAATGCACAAGTTTGAGGGAAAATGTCATGTTTTGGGGAGAGAAATTTCTCATCTGGGTTCCTTTCAGGCTTCCATTTGAAGCCCCAGGCAGATTTCAGATTCAGAGGGAGTCCAGGGAAAATGAATTGGGTTGGAAAAAGCACATCATGGGAGGGCCCTGACAAATTCATTCAGGAAAGGTCTCAGTGGTTTGTTACACAAGTAACAGCACCACGTGTTTAAGGCCTGGTTTGCATTGAGCAGCTCTTTTTTATTTGATTAATTTGATACAATTTGTCTAGATTTTACACAAATTCCCTAATTGAAGGTGAGGGAGCAGTATGAGATCATAGAATGGTGAAGATTGGAAAAGGCCTCCAAGATCTTCAAGTCCAACCTTCAAGTGCATCCTCAGTAGCCAGGGGCTGCTTTTTCCTGTTGGAGTTTTATTCACTTGCACATCCTCAGTGGGATTCATGTGGATTGTGGATCATCATTTCCAGAGATGAGTCTTTGTCAGAGCCTGGCTGGTGTGGGAAGAGGTCTGGGGCCATAACCACACGTGGTGACTCTGAGCTGCTTCCCTGTGCATCAGGCATGGGGTGGGAGGAGAAATCACTTGAGATATGGAACACCCACAGCCCACCATTTTTAGTTAGATAAAGATGAAGAATAATTCAAATATCCATTCCATGCCTTTCCACGTGCATTATCAGGACCTTGGTTGCACATTCCAGGATCTTCTTTTCCCCACAGCTACCAAAATAGGAATTGAAAATCATGTGGCTTCCACTATGAGCCCAAATAATAAAACTGAATCTGAGGAACAGTTTTCCTGTAGTGCAGAGATAGGAGGTGAGGAAGAGACCAAGTGGGATGAAGTTTGTCTGAGAACTTGGAGATCCTCAAAATTCACAACAAGGCTTTGGTAGAACCTCTTTATCAAGGAAATCATACTGGTATTAAAACGAAACCCACCTAAATTCATCATAAGTCATCTTTGTTTATTTGTTGTTACATACTGAGTGGATTGTTGGTTTGGGTTTTTTAATAATTAAATCCAGCAGTAAAATTATTTGAAAGCAAACCACAGTTGGAAATAATTATTTCAATGATTTAACCTTGTAATAATTTTCCCTCATCAATAATGGAGAATGTTCTATTGCAGAGCTACTTTTGGACATAAAGATTTGGGGATTGTCCTATAAACAGTTTCTTGCCTGGTGTTTCCTAATCTTCTACACTGCAAGAAGTAAGGGTGATTACTTGTGTGGCATCTGAAAGATCCCAAACCTGCTGGGTTCAGAAGGGGCATAAGAATGAAATTCTGTTTCTGTTGTAAATTATTTCAAAGAAATACATTCAAGAGAGTTTTTTGGTTTGGAGTTTTTTTTGAAAGATGTAGACCTCTGATGGGATGGGAACTGCACACAAAGTGACTGTAAATCCCACCAGCCACCCCTGTCCTGTGCCCAGGGGAATGGGGCTAAATCTATGGAAAATGAGATTAATGAGCAGAAGCAGATATGCTCTTCAAATTCAGCTTGAGGCACAACTCTGGAATTGGATAAGAACAATAACAGTGTTCGTGGACATCCAGTTTTTGCACAAATAACTGTTTTTGGCAGGTTTTGGTGGAGGTTTGTAACTGCTTTAGTAGCATGTTGTGATTGGAAATGCTGAAGCTTGGACCAGAACTCCTCTGGGATAAACTTCCATGGGCTGAGAAGCAGCACTGATGCCCTGAGCAACCTGGTGCAGTAGAAAGTACTCCTGCCACTGGAATGGCATGAACCGAAGGTCCCTTCCAACCCAAACCATTCCATGCTTCTGTGAGCGACTTCTGGGTGAGAGGTGATGAGGAGTGAGTGTAAGCAGGTGTGTTTGTGTGGGCAGAAGTCACTGGGTCGAGTGCAGCCTGGAGCAGGCTCCCTGTGCAGAGCTGGATCCAGCACTCCTTGATGCCACTCGTTCATTGCTGTCCCCCATTGGGTGCTGAAGAAGCCCCTTGTCCCAGATTTTCAAGGACTAAGGGTTGACTCCATCATTTGCTCTTAGGGTGTTTGGTTGTTTCTTGTCCTGGGGCGCCCGTGGGTCCCCCCGAGTGTTTCTCGCCCAGCAGAGGTTCCATGATCACCTTTGTGTCCTTTAAAGGGATCTTCCTGCAGTGAAGAGAATCCTGTAGAAAAGGGATTAGGGAGGATCAGCTGCTCCAGCACCCTGTGCTTAAAGGGAGGATCTGGGTCAGGAGGGCGATGCAGTCCCTGCCAGCTGCTGTGGAACGTGCAGGAGGGAAGCTCCGTTCCTCATCCTGTCCCAGCCCAGAATCATGGAATGGTCCTTAAAGCCCGTCCAGTGCCACTCCTGCCATGCACAGGGACACTTTCCACTACCCCTGGTTGCTCCAAGCCCTGGCCTTGGACACTTCCAGGGATGGAGCAGCTGCAGCTTCTGAAGTACCTGAAACCAGGGACTTGGATGGAGTAAAGAGAATTCCCAAACTTGTAGAAGATGCTAAATGCAAAAGGTGTAAAAGATCTCAGAAAGAAAAGCAAGAATTCCAGACTGAGTTTTTATTTTGTATTTCATTACCTGCTTCCTCTAAAATACAGGATTAAGGTTTCTGGAAAACTCTTGCTACTCAGGGAAAATAGAAAGTGATGCCCTAGCAAATTAATATGTAATTTTGCGCTTCCAGTTTTAGGAGAACAATTTAGCCTGTAGATTTAAGGAGGATATTTGCTTCTATAGTCATCTCAGGCCATTTAAGAAACAGCAAACCACACCCTGGGCTCTACAGGGGCAGGTACCTCAGGAGTGATGAGCTTAGACAGTCTCTACCTTTTACCTTTGTTAAAAATTACTGAAAAAAATCACAAACTCAGTAAGTTTGTCTTCCTTTACTATCTGTTTACATTAAAATCAGTATCTTCAGTTTATTCAGTATATTCAGTTTATTTGTAAATAATTTGTTGTAGGAAGAGGAAAGTGTAGCTGCTGAGGAAGGCTCTCTGTGCTTTCACCTCTGCTGGAATGAACAGCAGTCCTTGGTTTGGGTGCCCTAAGCTAGACTTGGCTAACCTTAGGAGGTCCTGGAAAATCAGTGGTAGGCTCCTATGGGTTAGTCTCCAAGTGTGCTGTTGCCAGACTATCAAGCTGGTGCAATTTTATAATTGTTCTGCTGCCTTCGTTAGGCTTTCAAACCAATTTTAGTAGACAGGCCTCTGTCTGTTGTGTCTGCATGAGGATATATCATGGACTTACTGAAGCAACTGCAGTCTTCCTCTCAGCTCAGCTTCCAGATTTCTGACCCAATCATCAGAGTGTTTCTTGATGTCTTTTAGTAACCTCCAGCTTAGGTTATTTTGCCCAAGGCAGTGCTGGGGTCACCATCTCTGGAAGTCAGAAGGTGTGGGGATGTGGCACTTTGGGAACGTGGCAGTACTGGGTTAGTGGTTGAACTAGATGATATTGGAGGGCTTTCCAGCCTTAGTGATTCTGGGATTCTGCTCCATGATTCTATTTGCATGTTACAATTTCTGAGGAGGAAGAGACTGCTGGATGCTCACACTGACCTGAGGCATTGGTAGTGCCCCTGTCCCCTTTGTTAAAGTCCCGTGTGGACTTTGCTGCTGTTGGATCAGAGGATTTTGGATGGCTCCAGCCTTAGCTGGAGCAGTGTTCGCACTGCTGAGAGTAGGAAGGTGAAAACTGGCAGTGGTTGAAATCCCACAGCTGTCACAAAATAACCTCTATTCTCCCCCAAGAAGTGCCATTCAAAGAGAGTGGTAGTGAGGAGCACGGGCACAACCTGCCACTGGGGCTGTTGATAGGAGTGATTTCCTTGATTTTGGGTTGCCTTTGCTTCCTCCCCCTCCCTGACTTCATTATTTGATATCCACCACAGTCCATGGTCACCTCTAAGCAGCAGGTGCTGCACAACTGACATGGCAACTCTGAGAGAGTTGATACAGGAGTCATTGGAGACACTTGAATTTTCTCAGGGATGTGGCAAGTTTTGTGGAGCTCTCTGTAAGGCTGGCTCTGATTCAGCTGGGGCTGCGTGCGCACACCTGCCAAGAAAGATCAGCCTGAAAAGGAGATGATCCATCCCTCGGGAAGGGAAGGGCCCAGCTGGGGACAGAGGATGAGGTTCTGTGACTGAGCCACCCTTTCCTCTGATGAGCACTCGGGGGCTGTAAATCTTGCCCAGTGAAGGCTCCTGGCCCATTCCCCAGCCTGGAGCTGTTCATGTTGTGATTTTGTGGGATTTCGGTGCTGGCGCAGCTGCTGCGGTGGTTTAGGAGCTGTAACAGCAGGCATGGACACTCCAAGTGCAATAAAGTGACTTGGAAAAAGCACTTGAGTGGTGAACTCTGTGACTTCTGCTCTCTTGAGCTTGGAGCTAGTACTCCATTAAAGGAGCCAGGAGTTTCCCTCTGCCTTCTTTACCTTGCTAAGGACATCATTGCACACTTTGGCCTGCACAGTGCCAGTGACCTCTGTGGGCTTCAGGTGCCTTTAGCTCAGACTGAGGAATGTTAGACAGGATATTGGGAGGGAATTCCTCCCTGTGAGGGTGGCAGGCCCTGGCACAGGTGCCCAGAGCAGCTGTGGCTGCCCCTGGATCGCTGGCAGTGTCCAGGGCCAGGCTGGACACTGGGGCTGGGAGCAGCTGGGATGGTGGAAGGTGTCCTTGCCCATGGCAGGGGTGGCACTGGATGGATTTAAGGTCTCTTCCAACCCAAACCATTCCATGATTAAATGGTGCTTTTCAGCAAACTAATAAGTGAGAAAAGGTCAGTGAGAATCAAATGCTGGATTTCAGTAGTGTGAGTTTTAACCCAACCTGCCAAAATTTAATTGTGTTGAATAGCCAGAGGTGTCACCCAATAGTTGTCTGACTCTTTTTTCCTGTGATTCCTCTTTTTTTTTGGTATAGTCACTCTCTAAAACATATTTAAAACATTACCATCATGGAGATAGTAAAACAGAGCAAATATTTGTGTGCCATGAAAACATTTTTCTAGTATTTTGCTTAATGTGTTTTGCTGAGTATAAGTTGAGAAAGGAGATAAACATATGCAAGAATTGCTTTGCTGTTTCATTCATTGTTTGTGCCAAGCCTTGCAGATACCATGGCCTCTCTGCAGACCTTTATTTTTCCTTTTTGGAGGGGAATATGCAATTTTACCCCTTACTTTGTTGCTGGTAATCTGTATCCCCTTAAAAAATCCCAATGTTTTTTGATGTGGCTTCTCATGGAGGGATCAGAAGGTCTCAGGCCTGAAGGCAAAGGGATCCCACACATTTCCACCAGTGACTCCAGCTGGTGATCTGGTTTCTTGATCCTTCCACATTTTCCTGAATCACATAAATAGTTAAATAACTTGTGCAGTGTTTCACTTAGATAAATATATATTATTTTATCTCTCTAGATATGTACAATGGAGTCTCTGCAGACTGATGACTAATGTAATGTTTTACTAACAGTTTATCTCTACACAGGTAACACAAGTAGCAAGACAGCCGGGTCCTCCTGCCCCATCCCCTTACACTGCACATGAAATAACTAAGGGACACCCAAATCTGGCTGCAACGCCACCGGGACATGCTTCGTCCCCTGGGCTCTCACAGGTAAGACCTGGCGTTGGAGCAGGGCATTCCCAGCCTCCCCCTTTTCCTCCTGTCCCATTCTCAGCTGCTCTGATCAATAAGTAACTGAGTTGTGTTGTCTGTGACCAGTGTAGAAATAAAGTGAATTAAGGTGTGGCTTGAACTTTGCAGTGACCTATTGGCAGCACTTCATTAGCACACCAATACCATAAATTGGTATTTATAAATTAAATACAAGTTTATTAGACATTAGTTCCTCATGGAGTCTGTAACATAAACTAAAAGCAACTTGAAAAATTAGAGAAAATAACCGTGGATGAGGAGGAATGTGTTTTGCTGTTGGATCAGGCAGTTTGAGGCATGGCCTGACTTCCAGGTTAAACATCCTAGAAGTGCCCTGTGTCCTCTCAGGGATTTTACAAGAGGAGTTTTGTACAAAATGGTGCAGTTCTGTAATTCTGAGAAATGGGTCAGGAAAATGAGTTGCACAAATGATTTCTCGTAAAAGAGATGAGACAAAGGGCTGGTTACAGAAAAGTCCAGAATAGGAGATAAATGGGGGTTATGGGAAGAATGGAGAAATAGAGTTTAGTGATACATGTGAAATGAATTGGTCTCTTTGTAGCCTCTATTAGATAAATATTCTATCTGATATTCTAATATTCTATCTGAATATTCTATAAATATTCTGCAGGACTGACTTGAGAGTGGAGAGGCTTAACTGAAAAAGGAGGGGGCAAAAGAAGCAGGTAGTGGGGTGAGAAAAAGGGGAGATAAAAGATACTGGGATGGGGAAAGTGGGATGTGCAAGGAATGAGGTGTGAGATAGAAGAAAGCCTGATGTTCCCTCTGCTCTTGATGAATTTATACTTCTGTGGATCAAGCTGGAAGGCCTGAGCAGGTCAGCTGTTAAGGAGAGGGAATTTGTTCTGAGGAAGGGAAGCAGGATGAGAGGCTGAGGGTGGATTGGGAATGAGGAGGTGATGAGGAGAGCCTTAAGTGGATCCAAGCCCCCTGCCAGCCTCTGAAACATTAAACTGCAGTTGACCTTCCAGAGCAGGACATGCCTGGAAACAGGTCATGGAAGGAGCACTTCACCTGAATGATGAACATTTTAGATAAAACATGATGGGGAAAGTGAAACTTGTGGTTGTGTTTGGGACTGTGCAGATGCTCGTTCTCCATGGCTGGGAAATTCGAGGCTGGAGTGTTTCTGGCAGGCATTAGTGGTGTTGGAGCTGTTCTTGCACTCTTGCTGTGTTTGGTTTTCTTTAGCCTTATCTAAACAGACAGAAACAGCTGGTGCTGTGGTTGGATGGCCCTCTCTGCTACTCCTCCAGTGTTTCCATCTGACATAGCCAGAATGAGAGCAGGGCTCCCTGTTCCACCTCCTCTGGGGGCTTTCCTGACAGAACCCTCCAGCTCTTTGCTGCCCTTCAGGGTCAGTTTGTGCAGCACTATGAGGAGACCTTGACAGCAATGTGGAACAGTCCCACACCCCATCTTTGCAGCAGCAGGCAGCATCTCTGCTGCCTAAATTCCAGGGCCTTGAAATCATAATGCTGCTCTCAGGAATGTGCTGAGCTCTGGCACAGGGGAATCTGCAGCACATGCTGCTGCAGTGATGTTATGGCCAGATGTGGCCCCAAGTACATAAAATTTCATATTCCTGTTGAGTTTTGCATGTTTTTCCCTCTTTCCAACAGGGAGAGGAGGGGCATGGCCCCTCTACCTCCTCTCCTTGAGGCTGCAGAAGGGGCTGGTTAAGGGGCTGGTTTGACACAATTCCCTTTCTCATTGTGTGGAGGAAAGGAGAAGCCATTGGAAAAGCAGCAGAGCAGTTCCTCCTTGGATGTGGCTCCCAGAGCAGGTTATCCAGGGCTCAGTAGGCCTGGATTGACAATCAGGCACCATGCTGTGATGGATGGGAGAATCCAGAGCAGGCTGAGAGCATTCCCAGAGCCCTTAACAGAGGGCAGCTGAAACACTGTAAATCTGCCCCATTCCAGTGTGCCTTGCACTCATGAATGGGGCAGCCATGGTGGGATGGGATAGTGGGAAAGCAGAGCACTTACAGAGCAGCTGGGCTGGGAGCAGCAGGAAAGAGCTTCCCTCTGTCCATGGAGTGAACAGAGCAGGAGAGGGCTCCTGCAGAGGCAGTGTGCAGAGCTTAGGGCACCAGGAGAAGAGTTTCATCCCCCTTGTGACCTGGGAGTGTTTTGGAGGATCCCAAGGAACAAGTGCAGTGGGTTCTGGCATGTGAGGGTGAATGGTTTGGAAAAGACTCTTGGCTTTCTCTGCCTCAGCTTTAGAACTGCTGGCTCCAGTGGGATGCTGAGGGATTCTCTTTGTCCAGGCCCACAGTTTGGAAGCATCAAGCAACTACATTTGGAGCAAATTGCCAGGAATTTCCTCTGTACCCAGGGATAGCTTCAGCTCTCATTAAGAGCACGCTGTGCACTGAACAGATTGGCGCTGCCTGCCCATGGCTGCCTCTTGGAATGGGCTGGAATGCTGGAGCTCCAGGGAGCAGAGGATCCCACAGCACAGATGGGGACCTTCCTCTGGGGCTGTTATAGTTGTGGACATCCCTCACCTGCTCCTAAAAAGGTTGAGAATACACCCGAGTGAACAAAAGCACAAGAGGGTTGGATTTTCTGGATCTTGGTGTGCAGAGACCTTGACTTTTAGGTGGCTGATTTAAATCCAGAACAGATTGTACCAGCTGAAACTTGTTACCATCTGGTTCTGTGCCTGAAGTGAAGAGAGTTTTGTGGTCTCATTCTGGTCCTCAAAAATGTCACCATCGTTAAATTAGCATTTGTAAAAGCAGAGAGACATTCCTTAGAACCTTTGGGTCTGGGAACGTGTGCCAGGAAGCAAGTCTGCCTGCCATCTGTGGCATGTTTATTAGGCAGTCCCCAAGCCCCTCTTCTATGCTCTTCCATCCTTTCTACAGGAGCTGGAATAATCCTGTTAGAACCATGATGTTTATTCAATCCTTCCATCTTCTGCAGCCCAATTTAAGAAGCTTTTAATAAAAGGAGTTTATTAAGGGATTGGAATAGAAATAGGGATGTAATTTAATTTTAACCTCACCCGTTGGTACCCTGGGGTCAGTTAGGTGCCCTGGGACCTGGGGAGTGTTACTCCTTGTTCTCTCCTCATGTTGGAGGCAGCTGTCTTTGGAGTCTGGTTGCTACATATTTATCTCACCTGCCCCCAAATTCTGGTGACCAGGTACAGGACCCAGAGAACAGCTGGAGCTGTTGGGTGGGTTTAGTCTGGAGATCAGGAAGGGCTCTTCCCCCAGAGGGGGCTGGCACTGCCCAGGCTCCCCAGGGAATGGGCACAGCCCTGAGGCTGCCAGAGCTCCAGGAGCCTTTGGACAGGGTGGGATTGTTGGAGTGTCTGTGCAGGGCAAGGGTTGGACTGGATTGTCCTTGTGGTTGGCCCTGGATGGTTCCATGTCCATGATTCCTCATTATTTGTGTCCACGTGTGTTTAGCTAGAAGGAAGTAGTCAGCAGAAAATCAGGTAATAAACTTGCACTGCCCCTGGGGCATGGGGTCTCCCAGTTTTATTGTCTCATTCTGATAAAACCCCTGTCCATCATTTTCTGTGTTCAGGAGCATCGTTGTGGATCCCTTGATCTGAGTTGGTCTCTAAGCTTTGCAGGGAGCTCTTCCCCCAGGGAATTTCTCTGTGTAGAAACTTCTTGTTTTGTGCAAGGTGCTGTTATAGCTAATTCACTGCTGGTTAAAACCACCCAGCATCCCTGACTCTTAGGGTTGTCAGTCCAGGGTATTTATTCCTGATGTAGACACAATGAAAGATTAAACTCTCCTTGTGTAAATGAAGAAATTGGTGCTGGACCAGCTGAGGGAAAATGTTGCTGCTCCTCCAAGCAACAGATTCCAGTTTCTTGGATCTTCTATCCA
The DNA here is from genome assembly GCF_029582105.1 of Oenanthe melanoleuca. Classification (NCBI taxonomy): domain Eukaryota; kingdom Metazoa; phylum Chordata; class Aves; order Passeriformes; family Muscicapidae; genus Oenanthe; species Oenanthe melanoleuca. The sequence goes on from NC_079354.1 coordinate 335,074, forward strand.
TTCTAGATAGTGAGAATACAGCAAATTTAAACAACTAAACTCCTGATAGTGTTTTGTGAACAATAAATCTACCTAAATAACCAGATTAATATGTAGTAATGGATTTTTTTCTGACCAGTTAAGAGTTTGACCTCTTTTTCTTCTCACTTCTTTCCTTGTGCTTCCTTCTGTATATCCGGGTCAGGCTTCATCCCAGCACATTTCCAGTGCATTTTGGAAATTCCAGGCTTGCAGGAATATGTGACTGCAAGTGGAGATTTGAAACTGTGAGTTATTTAATAGCTGATAAAGCCAGAAGTGTAATCTTCTTTTGGCCTTTGTGTTCAAGACCTGCTGGAAGTGCAGCTGAACCCTCTGGTTCGTAATAGGATTAGGAGGTTTTTGATTGGGTTAATAATGCTGGCAATATTTCCTCCTAGAATGTATTTCATTATTTTTGCTTCATTACTGTGCTTTTTACCTCATTAAGTTACATCTGGGCAAAACTGGCTGGAGATATCAAACATATCTTGTGTCTTGGTGCCTTTGGGCTTTAGGGGGCTTTTGTGTGGGGATGCTCGACTTCATGGGTGTCTTCTAATTTGGGAAAGCATCCAGGTGTAAGAGCTGCAGGAAGGGAGACTTGGGAGGGCATAATGTAGCTTCAAATGGTGATTAACACTATTTTAATTATTTAACCTTGCAAGCAGTTGGCTTTCATAAGGCGCAGCACAGGAGGGATGTATGAATTAGTATTTGTGCATTCCAGAAGGATAGAATAAGCCTTTAATTAATTTTTTTTTTTTCTAGCAAGGAAAGGAAAGAAGGGAAGACCCATTAGATTTTTATCATGTGTGCAAAGAAAGAATTACAGCACAAATACTGAGTCTAGTTGGGACTACGTCTGCCTTTAGACCCACCCCTCATCTGCCTCATAGAATCCTATCATAGAATCCCAGGGTGGTTTGAATTGGAAAGGATTTTAATCTCATCCCATTCCACCCCCTGCCATGGGCAGGGACACCTTCCACTATTCCAGATTGCTCCAGGTTCTATCCAGCCTGGCCTTGGATGCTTCCAGAGATCCAGGGGCAGCCACCGCTGCTCTGAGCACCCTGTGCCAGGGCCTGCCCACCCTCCCAGGGAGGGATTCCATCCCAGTACCCCTTTTATCCCTGCCCTCTGGCACTGGGAAGCCATTCCCTCATCCTGGCACTCCAGGCCCATATCAAAAATTCCTGCTCTGAGAGGTGTGTTTAATCCTTCTCCAAGCAGTCTGGTTTACCCAGTGGGGAGAGAAGTGTTTTTCTGCTGCTACTTGAGCTTTTCCTCTTGGGAGTAGCTGTGACTGGCTCTGAGTGATCTGTGGCCCTCCCACCCTGTGCAGGCTCAGGGATTTGGATTGGGAAGGCTCTCAGTGGGTGCCTTGGCCACACAGCCCATCCTGGCTGCTGCACCAGCTGTCTGGCATGTGACATTATTGGGAGTGAAAAGCACTTTTAAACTCACCAGTAATATGGTTTGGGGTGGAATGAAACAGCATTTTTAATAGAAAATCAAACTTCTCTGTAGCTGCTTAAATATTCTCCAGAACCCTTTCTTCAGGACTCTTCATGTATATTTTCTGTTCTCAGAGTCATGTGCACTGGGCTTTATTTTGGTGCTTTGCAGACCTTGCCACTTGTTGAACCACATTTTTATTTATAATGGAAGTAGAAAAAACAATATGAGGCAATTTGCCAATTTCTTACATTTAATAATTTCAATTCTGGAATTCCTTCTGCAGTAGTACCTTCTGTTCCATGCAATTTAATGGATGTTTCCTTGCATGCTCCAGAAAATACACAGTTTTTAAACAAACACCATGTGTTCCATAAAGCACCAGAGTCAGCACAAAAGTCAGAGCTTTACACAGCCTGCATTTTGTTAGCACAGAGGGCATAAAATATCCCTGCAGGCAGAGAAACCAGGGAGATGGAGCCCTGGATTCCTGGAGTCCACTGCTAGCTGTTGTGTCAGACTGGGGAACAGAGGAATAACCTCTGCAGCAGGGACAGCCCCATTCCAGAGGTGAGGCTTTGAGTCCAAAACCAGCCTTGTTCTCCTGCCAGCTGGGCTCTCACTGTGCTGTTTTCCACTGAACCAACAAAGGTGATGGAGCTGTAATTCAGCCCCTGGAAGGGCTGTGCCTGTGCTCTCCGCAGATCCCTCCTTATGGTACCATTAGAAACTCATCATTTATTTCATTCTTTTAACTTTGTGCAGATTCAGACACTTTATATGTTGGGTATTTTTGGGCTTCAGTGTAATTCAGTAAAACTTGAATTTTTTTTCTGATTGCTGCCCTCACATAGGTGAAAGTTGGAAGAGACCTGGGATTGTCAGGTCCAGGTTCCTGCTCTGAGCTGGATCAGCTGGAACAGATAGCTCTGGGCCACCTCCCCCTGGGCTCTGGGTATCTCCAAGGATGGCAGCATTCTCAGAGATGTCAGATGATGCAGTTTTGGAGCTTCTGTGAACTCAGGGGTGTTTCTGCACAGTCCTAGCTCTGCAGTGGAGTTGCTGGAATTTCTACCCTCAGCACACACATACACTCCATATTGTTGAGAACCTTTATTACAGAAAATGCCAATTTACTAATTACATAATGGTCATTAGCAGACCACCCCAGGCTGCAAGCCAGGTGCAGCCAGGGCAGATCCTGCAGTTCAGTAAGGAGCCACATGAAGCCATAGCAGCATTTCCAGATGTTATGGAATGATTTCCTGTGACATTATCTGTGGCTCACACCCTTGTTAGCAGCAGTTCCATGCTGATGGATTTAAAAATGACTTTGGGACAGAGCAGCCACGAGCAGGACACCTGCTCACCCCCATGACTCAAAATCACACTGGTTTAGTCTTTCACTCCAGGTCCTGCATGGACTCCTGGGCTGGAGCCTGACCTAGGAAGGAGGAAGATGATTCTTTCCTCCCTCCCTCCCTCCCTCAGGCTGGGTGTTGTGTTTGCCTTTGCACTGTGGTGAGGGACACACACACCCAGCAGAGCTGAGGAGAAAACCACTGAAACCCAGAAGGGTTTGGGCAGGCAAGATTTTAAAGCTCATCCAGTCCCACACCTTCCACTACCCCAGGCTGCTCCCAGCTCCCATCCAGCCTGGCCTTGGGCACTGCCAGGGATCCAGGGGCAGCCCCAGCTGCTCTGGGCACTCTGTGCCAGGGCCTGCCACCCTCACAGGGAACAATTCCTTCCCAACATCCCATCCAGCCCTGCCCTCTGCCAGTGGGAGCCATTCCCTGTGCCCTTGTCCCCAGTCCCTCTCCAGCTCTCCTGGAGCCCCTTTAGGCCCTGAAGGGGCTCTGAGCTCTCCCTGGAGCTTTTCCTCTCCAGGTGAACACCCCCATCTCTCCCAGCCTGGCTCCAGCCCTGGAGCATCTCAGGACTCACTCCAGCAGGTCAGGAATGGTCCCTGGCACAAACAGTCCTTGTCCAGGGAGCAGCAGAGCAGTCCCTTCACCATCTTCCCTTGGAGACAATCTCATTATCTGTGTTAAAGTAGCTCTCTGGATGTTACCTGGGACTCAGTTTCCCTGTGCCTTGCTGCTTTGCCCACTCAGAGGTGAACACATGTAAAGCCATAAAAAAGTTTGTTACAAATTTGGCTGTGCAGGTAATGACACAGGTGATGTCTCCTGAGCCAAACTGCTGCAGAGGAAAAAGGGGAGAGAGGGGAGTAATTCCTCCTGGGTCAGGAAATGTGTGCCCTTTTAAAGGCTGAGCTTAGTCACAGAATCCCAGACTGGTTTCAGTTGGGATGGACCTTAAAGCTCATCTTGTTCCACCCCCTGCCATGGGCATGGACACCTTCCACTAAAATGTTAATATATTTACCAATAAGAGGAATTCCCTGAAGGCTGGGCTTACGGAAAAAGAATGCACTGGAATAAACCAGTGTACTTGTCAGGAGAAGGGCAATGAGGATGCCAGGTACTTCTCTGCATCTTCTACTTGTCTGTAATTTGTTAAACTCCTAAAATCAGGCAAGACACCTGGAGCTGAGTCCTGGCATTTCGAGGAAATAGCTTTAGAAAAAGCCTACGTATTTAAATAAACTCTCTGAACAGTCACAGTTCCTGTTTATTATGGGCCTTCACCCAAATCCAAACCTCAAAACTTCCCAGTAACTCAAATGTGCAGAGATTTGGACCGTGTCCCACCCTGGTGCCAGCCCAGCCCCTCCATCAGGAGCAGAGTTTGCATTGGAATTGTGTTCATTCGGATTTTTATGTGCAAGCTCTTCATCTGCACAATGTTTGGTGTCAGAGAAGAGCTCTGGTCCTTTTGTCACGGATTTTAATGGGACTTGAATATTCCAGATATTATATACCAGTATATGCAGGAAAACTGTTTCTGTGGTGCTGATGCACCCTGCAGGGGAGCAGCCCTGGCTTAGAGAGGCAGAAAAGTAGAACTGCTGCATATTTTTGTTTTGCAGCATTGCCCTGGTGAGGATGAGCTGATTTCAGTGATTCTGGATAATTTGCAAATGAGCTGCTTAAAAATGTGTCATCCCTGGTGAGATGGGTACCTAAAACCTGCATATTTGAGCACGTAGCTAAGAATGGGGACTTGTGTTCAAGCAGAGGGTCTGAGAGTGTGTGAGGATCATAGAAGTATCATTGTAATAATGAAAGGCAAACTGGGAGCTTTTAGAGGGGAATTGTCCTTGTTTAGTGGTTTAATCATTTGTTCTGCTATTTTTAAAGCTGGAATAATTCACAGGAATAGTGGGAGAATATACTTTATGTATTATTTGAGGGGTGCTGTATAAAAAAGGCTGAAATTACTGAATTTACTAATTCAGCTTTCTCCACCATCATCTGTAGTATTTGCTGATGAGCTGGATCTATATATTGCAGATACTCTGGAGTTTTTCCTGCCAGCAGCTTCCAAATCTGTTTTGTTGAGTGCAGAGCACACCAGGGAGGAAAAAAAGTGATGTAGACTTGAATTATGTGGTTGCTGAAGATAATGGTGACATTCAGATGTGTCCAGAAGAGGTGCAGGAGCAAACAAGGCCCTGTTTGTGGTCAGATGCAGGAGGTGCTTGAGGCAGATCCTGGGCATCTCCAGAGCTCAGTGACATAGTTACAACGTGGTTTATTTTGTCCCTTAGTTCTGATTTTAGGTCAAAAGCTGCTCTAGCCCGTGTTCAGTGATCTCTGCTGCAGCCCCTGGGAATGTGGTAAGGGAGACAGGGAGAGCAGGAACTTCCTTGTGCCTTTCCCTGGATGCTGCCTGTGTTCCTAAGGCAGCCCCTGGATGGAAGAGGAGCCTCTCACTGGCCACGTGTCTGGGGGAGGAGGAGATTCTGGGCTCTTCTGGGATGCTCTGGCTGAGGCTGTTCTCTCTGCCTTCAGTAACACAGCTTTTCATATCAGACCAAAGTAAAGTGTTGCTGTAACCTTCAGTCTTGCAGAAGTTTTGTGCATTTTCACAGGAACAGGAGCAGCTGCCTTTGGGGAGGCCAGGAAAGCTTCTTCCCCCAGCACTGCTGCACCTTTCTCAAAATCCAGGGCAGAAACCAAAGCTTGGGGGAAATCAAGGTACTGGGTATGAGTGAGGAGGGACAGCCTGAGGAGCTCTGTTCTGGCCTGTGCTGCCTTTGGGGAGTTCATTAGGGAGAAATGAAGATGCAGGGTTTAAATGATAATCCTCTTACTTTCCAAGAGCTGAATGCCCAGAGATTTCCCTCATTGGAGGGTTGCAGTTGTTTGGGTTGCAGTGATTGAGTTGTCACAGTGATTGGATTTGGGGCTGTGGGAGGGCAGAGCCAGCCCAGCTCCACAAAGAAATGATGATTCACAATTAAGAGCCACATCATTGCTGTCGCCATTGCTCCATACTTGTGAGCAAGGTGTTGGGCTCTGCTGCTGTGGGGGATTTCTTCACCTGTGTCTGAGGCCAAATAAATTCCTGCTGTCCAGGCCAGTGGCCCAGGGGAAAACTCTGCAAAAGCAGCCTCAGGGGCTGTTGCATCTACACAGCTGGTCCCATGCTCCCTTTGTGGTTTCTGCTCAATGAAAATCGTTCAGCAGCTGGAAGGAAAAACCAAGTCTTGTTGTTAAAAACAGGGATAAAGAGGAGACTCCTGTGCAATGACCTCCCCTTCCTGTACCTTGCTCCGGGAGCAGCTGCCTTTGGTCTTGGGTTCTTGTGTGAGTGAGAATTTATAAATCTAGGGACAAGACCCTTGTGACATACAGTATAAAGAACACTAACTGTGCCTCGGAGTGCCCAGCTGGGGGGATTGAATCAATATTTAGCATTTAACCAGGTCAGGGACTGGCTTGGGAACAGACCAGTGCAGGCTTTATGCAGAAATCCCTGTACTACAGGAGAAAAGGGGGTGGGATGGGGGTGTTGTGTTGTTTGGGGAAAGAGATGGATCTCGTAAGAGTTTTTTCCTGTTTCCAGCCAGTGCATATTTTTGATATTTTATGTCTTGATGTTTAATAGAACAAGATATTTTTTAAAATGTGTGTGGTGGCACTTTGGTTAGTTTTTAGCTGGGGGCTCTTCATCAGAAGTGTAGTGATACATGAGATATAATGAGATGTAAAACCACCTGGACAAGGGATTGTAGTTTTTATTCCCCTGCAGCACCACATTGGTCTGTGGCCATGCAAAAAAAAGCCCTTTGGGGCTTCTGGGGGACAGCCAGGCCTGTGGCCCCAGCAAGCCTCGTGCTGTTCTGAAGTTTGCTTTTTCTGTCACGTTCCTCCCAAGGGATTTAAGCTCTGTGCTGGTGTCCAGGGGGAGCCGGAGCCGTGGCTGTGCCGTGGGGCTGGGCAGTCACTGGGAATGCCAAGGTTTGGACTGGGCAGTCACTGGGAATGCCGGAGTTTGGACTGGGAGTGCCAGGGTTTGGACTGGGCAGTCACTGGGAATGCCAAGGTTTGGCCTGGGCAGTGACTGGAGTCCCGGGGTTTGAACTGGGCAGTGACTGGAGTCCCGGGTTTGGACTGGGCAGTCACTGGAGTCCCGGGGTTTGGACTGGGCAGTGACTGGAGTCCCGGGTTTGGACTGGGCAGTGACTGGAGTCCCGGGGTTTGAACTGGGCAGTGACTGGAGTCCCGGGGTTTGGACTGGGCAGTGACTGGAGTCCCGGGTTTGGACTGGGCAGTGACTGGAGTCCCGGGTTTGAACTGGGCAGTGACTGGAGTCCCGGGTTTGGACTGGGCAGTGACTGGAGTCCCGGGGTTTGAACTGGGCAGTGACTGGAGTCCCGGGGTTTGAACTGGGCAGTGACTGGAGTCCCGGGGTTTGGACTGGGCAGTGACTGGAGTCCCGGGGTTTGGACTGGGCAGTGACTGGAGTCCCGGGGTTTGGACTGGGCAGTGACTGGAGTCCCCGGTTTGAACTGGGCAGTGACTGGAGTCCCGGGTTTGGACTGGGCAGTGACTGGAGTCCCGGGGTTTGGACTGGGCAGTGACTGGAGTCCCCGGTTTGAACTGGGCAGTCACTGGAGTCCCGGGGTTTGGACTGGGCAGTGACTGGAGTCCCGGGGTTTGGACTGGGCAGTGACTGGAGTCCCGGGGTTTGGCCTGGGCAGTCACTGGAGTCCCGGGGTTTGGACTGGGCAGTCACTGGAGTCCCGGGTTTGAACTGGGCAGTGACTGGAGTCCCGGGGTTTGGACTGGGCAGTGACTGGAGTCCCGGGGTTTGGACTGGGCAGTGACTGGAGTCCCGGGGTTTCCTCCCCAAGGTCAGGGCGGGGCCGGAGCCGCCCTGGGGCTCCTGAGTCACGGTCATGTGCTGGAGCTGCCAGCCCAGTTCTCCCCGAGTGTGACTTCAGTAAATACAGACCCAGCAACCTCTTCCCTGAGTCCGGAGGGGATTTGGGAATCAGCCACAGGGATTAACCCCTTCCCAGCCAAGCCAGCCACAGAGCTTGGCAGCTGGCACCTTTCTGCCTGGGGCTGGAGGGTTTTTGTTCCCAAAAAATTTTTCCAGAGGCAGAGCTGGGTGACTCAGCTCTTTTGAGCCTGATGTATGTACTTTGCTGTTTATTCCCAGGACAGGGAGTCCCAAGGGAGTCATATTACACTGCAGGCTCAGTGTTTGTTAACCAGCTCGGGTCCTGAGCTAAGGATAACTTTTTCAGTTGTTTTGTTAATAGTGATTATTTTTTCCTTGCTTAGCACAGGCAGTAGCTCCAGGGGGAAACAGCCCAGAGAAAGGGTTTTCCCAGCAAGTTGTGGGAATGCATAAACACTCAGCTATTATCACCTTCCTGCCCTGAACAGCCACAGCTGAAATAGAAAATTAGGAAGGTGAGAGCTTTAAGGGAAGCAAATTGCTCTGTCTGAAGTGGAGCAGCTCAGCAGCGCTCTGTCCTCTTCCAGCAGTTATTTGGACTTCAGGGATTCAATCCTTTAGATGCTTCAGAACCAACATTTGTCTGCAGAGCAGTACTTGCTTCCCTGCCTTCCCCTCCGTGGGGATTTATTTAGGGGATTTTTGCAGCATTTCCTCGCTGGTTTCTTCATTCCCTCCCTCCAGCACTCCAGCCCCGGTGCACAGAGCCCTGTGAGCCCTGTGTGGCTGCATGTGACCATGTCACTCTCTGTACCCATTTAGCTGCTTGGCACAGAAAAAAGTCCTTTGACAGATGAATAGATGCAGTGCTTTAATCAGCTGGTGTGTATGAAAAGCAGCAGAGTGCTGTGATTTATTCTGCTGGATCTTTGATAGTTTATTTAGGCTCCCACAGCTGATGTGAAGTTAATACCTGCAGAAATTTATAAACCACTTTTCTCTCCCTTTTCTTCTCCCTAGGATGGTTTTAACATAAATACCAGTTAAGGCAACATCCCATTGGTTGGAAACTTGTGGAGCACAAGCATTTGTTGTTGTGCAATAGTTGTAAAACATGTTTATTTAGCTGATGTTTGTGGTCTTCAGTAGGATTTGTATTGCACTTGTTCCTTACTTGTGACCTCACACCCACCAGGGTCATCTGTCCAAAACTGCCTTGGTTGATGACACCTTAATAGCACAGTTAATGGCCTCTAGTTAAGCCTTTATATGCTTTTTTCTTTATAACTTAATGCTGTGCTCATTCTGGTAGGGCTTAAATACTAAAGCAAGTTTAACCCTGGGTTGTGTCAGTGTCACAAGCTGTGTCACCAGTGAAGTGCCTTTGGCACTGTGTTTCCAAGTACCTGTTTTATAGTTTTGCTGCTAAAACTCAGAGGACTTTTAGACTTAGTGATAGCTGTGCTCCCTTTCTCTCACATTTCCTTTGGCTTGGGTGATTAAAAGAGAATGGGGGCTCTTTGGAGGTGGGTACAGACTTTGGGGCAGCATCAGATATCTGACTTGCCCTTTGGGAGTCATTGCAGAGCTCTGCTCTGTCACATGCAATTTAAGCCTGAAGAAAATGTTTTCATGAGCCTGAAGATGGGGAGGAATAGTAGATATTTTCCTCTCTTGTTACTGAGGTGCTGTGGGAGCAGCAGTTTGGGATGAGGTCTCATCTCCTGAGATGTGGAGCTGGAGGCACAAGGAGCCAGTGATCATCTGGTGCATTTATTAGTATTATTTGGTGTTATTATTTATAAGTCACCTACCCTGTATGCTCACTGCTGGCTGGTGGGAGAGATACAAGGGAGAATGGCTTTAAACCAAAAGAGAGTAGGTCTAGGTTGGATATTAGGAGGAAATCCTTCCCTGTGAGGGTGGGCAGGCCCTGGCACAGGGTGCCCAGAGCAGCTGTGGCTGCCCCTGGATCCCTGGCAGTGCCCAAGGCCAGGCTGGGCAGGGCTGGGAGCAGCTGGGACAGTGGAAGGTGTCCCTGTCCATGGCAGGCATGGGACTGGATGAGGGTGATTGAAGTCCCTTACAACCCAAACCCTTCCATGATTCCATGATATGAACAGCAGCATCTGGACCTTTGGAAGAAGTCCTAATCTCACATTGGGTGGAGATCCCAGATGCAGAAAGTCAGCAGCAGGATACTACAAAGGCAGGACAACTTCTCCAGGTTGTGGATGAAAAGAGTTTCCCACATTTCCTTAGCTTTGGGTTATTCACTCTGGAATGACACTGACAGCACCAGCTCCAGCAGAATTGTATGTTTCCTTTTTTTTTCTCTTTCTTTTTATTTTTTTTCCCCCAAGACCAGGGAATACCAGGTTGAATTGTTTCCAAACTATATTTCTATATTTTCGTTTCCCTTGTGCTGCACTTTTGTCAGCAGATGATTAGTCCAGGGATGGAAGAACAGAAAAAAAAAAAGACAATGCAGACTGTACCCTTGTGCTGGCACTTCTGGGGCATCTCCAGTTCTGGGGCAGTTCTGGGACCCTCATTGCAAGAAGGACACTGAGGGGCTGGAGCGTGTCCAGAGATGGGAGCAGAGCACCAGGAGAGGCTGAGGGAGCTGGAAGGGGGCTCAGCCTGGGGAAAAGGAGGCTCAGGGGGAACCTTGTAGCTCTGAACAACTCCCTGGCAGGAGGGGACAGCAGGGGGTCAGGCTGTGCTCCCAGGGAACAGGGACAGGAGGAGAGAGAACAGCCTCAAAGTTAGGTTGAAAAATTCCTTCGTAGAAAGGGTTGTCCATCCCTGCATAGACTGCCCAGGGCAGTGGCAAGGTCCCCATCCCTGGGGGTTAACAGATGTGCAGCTGTGGCACTTGGGGATGTGGTTTAGGGGTGGCCTTGCCAGTGCTGGGGAGCAGTTAGGCTTGAAGATAGAGAGCTTTTCCAGCATTACCAGTTCCATGATTCTGGGGTTCATGAGAGCAAAGGCTGTTGCAGGCTGGAGGCTGGTTTTTGTGCCATTACAATAATAAACTATTTCAAAAAATACTAATGTAAATGGTAATGTTTTTGTTCAAAAAGAATAAGGAAAAAGGCACTGTGAAAAGTTGTTTCTAAATGTCTCATTAAAATGCGTCACCGGCAGAGCTCCACAGCTCCAGTTTATTGTTACTTTGGGCAAGTAACACTTGGGGAGAGCATCTGGTGGGATAAATTGTTATAGCCCACAGAAATGGGTGGAAGGAGGAAAAATGTGCAGAGCCTGTAGCCATGGCCTGCCTTCCATCTGGGATGATTTGGGGCTGTTCCATTGTGTTGGAAAGACTTTAATGGAGCAGCAGCATCTGTTAAAAACACGAGGTTGTTGCTTGCTGTTGGTCTGATTTTGGAGGATTTATTGGCATCATCTACAGTTGTGGCTTTCCTTGGAAGCTGGTTCAGAGGAGGCTTTTGGAAACAGGTGGCCAGGCCTCTGGACATGCAGGGTTTTGGTGACACTCCATTGGGGCATGTGTCTTGTGGGTCGTTTCCCACTGCAGCACTTGGGGAGCTCAGGTGATCAATAGTGGCAAACTGACTTACAAAATAGTAGTAAACTCTGACTAATAAGGAGTAATGCAGCTGTTACTTACAGTGGAGGTGCTATTGGAGCTACCACGAGAGGCAGTGTTGATGAACTGGACCTTGACAGAGACAGTTTCTCCATTGCAATCTTTTCACCTTTGTCTCCATGTCAGTCACTTCAGCTGATAACGTGTTCTGCTCCTGTTTTTTGGGATGAATCACGGGATCCACTCACTTTGCTTTCCTTGTTCCCTGGCAGGCTCCTTATCCCTCAGGACAGAATGCAGCTGCAACCACGCTGGTGTACCCTCAAGCCCCCCAAGCAATGAGCACGCAGCCCCAGACCCGCTCGCCGGTAAGGAGCCCACGCTGGCCTCGTCTCTTTATTTCCTCCTCCTTCGTGTGTTCTCTGTCTGTGTGCGTCTCTGGCACATGGCTGGTCCTCTGGAAAGCCTGATTTACTGACCTGGGAGCACATCCTGAACAGCAAACCTTGATTAAGTTTTTCAAACACTATCTTGGTAGGATAATTTTCCTTCTAAAGTTCTTAAAGAAGCAGTGGAGAGATTCTCATCTACCTTCAAATAACACCGTTTATTTTTAGCCTAGTTGCTTTCAGGTTCACTTCGTTATAGAGTTCAGGTTCATTGCCAGAATCTTTCTCTTATCTTATTTTTTTTTTTTTTTCTTTTTATTTTTTCTTTAAGGATGCCTTTTATGCAGGGACAGCAGGGACAGACCAAGGATCAAACACAAGCAATTCTCTGCAGCAGCACTTGGTCTCCAGTGGCCTCTGGGCTTTGCTCCCAAATCAGTGCCACTGATCAGTTCTAACCCTGGAGGTGGTCACATGTAGCCTAGAGCTTCTGTGTACTCAGATCTTTTTGTGCTGAGCCCCTTTTTCATCCAACTTCAGGTTTGATCATCCTTCACAGTCTATTTTTGGGGGGTGGGTGTTTATTGTGATACCGCTCTGCTGTTGTAGGACTTAAGTTCCCCAAACCTGGTACTTTCTGGGGATTCTCTGCTTGTTCCACATGATGTTGGAAGACCCTTCTAGGGCATCAGAGGCTTTGCCCAGCTTCTGGAGGCGTGGTGGCTTCCCATCCCCACATCTCAAGGCTCTGTCAGCCGAGAGAGCAGCAATCCTGCACCTCCTTGTTGCTCTGTGTCAGGACACCTTCAGGCTGCCCATAAACCCCTGGTGCCTTCCCAGCACTCTTCTCTTTTTACAGTTAGGCAAATGCTCCTGAAGCTAACTGAAAGCCTCTGGGACAAAGGAGTTTGTCCACAAAACAGGTGTAAATACAGATATACCCAGGATAGAATCCCCAAACCTGCAACATCACTGGGGCACTTGCCCAGCTCTGGAGGTTCCCCCTCCAGGACATGCCAGGGTTTGTTCTGAGGCCCCTTAACCCCTGCTGATGAATGAGCCAGGCAACACTGGCTTTGAAGTTCTGTGATGTGGACAGCTAGGAATTTGTCCTTAGTGCCTCATTCTAGTCAGTAATGCAGGACACTGCTGGTAAAACTCTTTCCTCAGTAAGTATAATCATCTTTCTCTTTAATTGTTGCAAAGCACAGCTAAGCTGGAGCAAAAACTTGACTGAAGAGCTGCATCTCTAAACCAGTTTTTTTGACAGCCCAGCAGAACAGTGCCAATACATTGCACAGAAAACTGGAAGAGGAGGAAGGTTTTGGAACAGAGTCCGGTTTACAGGTCCCTGGCTGGAAGAGGCTGGATAAAATACTGCATTGTAAGCAATATAACAAACTGTACTCCTTCTTGCAGGCAATTGTGCCCATGGCACTGTTTTTATTTCTTCTTTCTTTCTTTATTATATATTTTTTTACCACATCCTTTTTTGTTGGCTACAGAAATGCACTGATTTTGCTTCTTTGCTGAAAGCACGAGCTGCCGTGGCAGCCTCTGCCAGGTGAGGTGGTGCCACAAGGGCCCAAAGCTGAATTACAGCTGGGAGGTCTGCCCTGGAGTAGGACAGAGAGCAGGGCCCCTTGGGCTTTGTCACTCAGCAGAGAGAGAATCTGTAGGAAATTTGGCCAGTAAATGTCAAATTTTGTAGGGTTTTGGCCCTGTAACTGAGGAGATCCTGAGGAAGAATTTATCTGCACCTGTCAACCTTGTTTGTATTGTTTTGAGCTCTCCTGTGTGCAGATTTTGCCATGTGTTCTGCTAGTGCCCATCTCACCCCATGACTAAAAGCTGTTCCCACTCATCACATTTCATTCCACCTCCCACCCCAAAGCAAATGCAAGACTAGCCCAGGCCTGAGCTACTCCTGCATTTGGTTCTTTGCTTGATTTATTTTTAATGATTCTTTTTTTCTAGTTTATTTTTTAACAGTCCCATTTGGTGGTGAGGGGAGGGTGAGCAGGGGATGAGGAGGGTGGCAGGGTGGCTTTGCCATCCCTGATTTCTGTTTGGGTAGGCAGGACTGATCCAACCCCTGTCTCGAGCCAGAACTTCCTCCATCCTGTTCTGCATCCAAGGACCATTGGAAGTGCAGAGCTCAGGCTTTCTGTTCCTCCCAGGACAGCTGATTTTGCAGTCCAGACAGCCTCGTGTTTGCTCCCTGTTAGCATCACTCCCGGAGCGGGAATTGCAGAGCTCCAGCTGAGGAAGGAAAACAAATCCAGGTCCTTCAGCACTGCTGGACATTCCCCATGAGCTCTTGGCCATGCCAGCCCCGAGCACCAGGTGATCCCATCGCAAACAGTCCCATTTTAGGACTTGTACCAAAAGAAGATATGCTGGAGAGGGTGCTGGAGCAATCCAGGATGGGTGAGGTGTGCCAGCCCAACATCCACAGGGGAGAGTCCATGGAGCAGTGGGCAGGACTGTAGGGAGTGGGGGGCATGGGGCAGGAATGTTGGACCCAGGATTTATCAACTGTCTTCATCAAACAGGGAAAAAACAACACAAAGTGTGTATTTTAAGCCAGCAGTGACTACAGTTTGTTCTGTTGCTTACAGTTATTAACAGGAATAATTCCTATCAAACAGAATTTAAAAAAAAAAAATTTAAATCAAGAGCCAGTGGTGACCAGTGCAAAATAGATGAGGGCAATTTTCATGAACTTGGAGCTTTTATTTTATTTCTTATAACACACATTACTTTCCACCATGGAATAAACTTTGGCTTCTCCCAATATAAACTTCCAGCTCTTGTTTTAGGCACAGTGAGAACAGATCTTTTCTGTGCATCAGGGATGAGAGAGGTACCTTGGCCCTGAAGTGAAGTAGTACAAGGTTTCTGCATCCCAACTTTCTCTTTTTGGCTGTTTTCTTTCATTGCTATCTAACACAGAACATGCAGTCCCACAGAAAGGCTCAGCCCTTCCAGGGTCCCTTTAGTCCCTTTTCCCAAACACAAGATATTTGAGCTGCTTTAGGGGAAATTCTTGGGAAAATAAGGACTTGAAGTGTTTTTATCTCTGGAGACTCATCCAGGTTCCTGTTTCTCCTCCTCCACAGAGCCACTGCCCTCCTCTCCCCCGGGCCTCAGGAGGATGCTGAGAGGCTGAATCCTTCTGTTTTATTAGAATAGAAATTATAGCTTTTTAGTTTGACAAGGTGACCATGCTTTGCTTTTTATCCTTTAATATAAGGCTTAGGGAAAATTTTCCCGGATGAGAAAACTCTTTGGTGAACCAGTGCAGATCATTCTCTATAAACTCTTGTCCCAGGAACAGTCTGTGGTGTCTGTATTTACTCACTTTTGAAGATTTTTATGACTTTCATCCAAATGTCACCAAGTGCCACCATGAGGTGAAGGTAGAAGGAATATATAATCACCAGAATTAGCAGAGTAGTTCTTGAAAATCATTAAATCTAGGCAGTTTAAGTGTTTATAGGAAAAAATCAAATTGAACAGTGAATATTTATGGTTTGCTTCATGTTTGGTGGCATTAGAGGAGCTGGAAGGGTTGCAAGTGAACCCTAAGCCCATTTTTCCTTATACAAAAAAAAACTTATTAATAAAATCACTAATTAGTAGCCTAGTTTTGATCACTGGCTACTAATCTCAGGCAGAAAGTAAACCACAGTGAGCCCCTGAGAAAGCAGAGGTGGCTGTGCTGAGCCATCTCAGCAGAGGCACACAGTGGGTAAGATCCACTCTGGATGCAGTTGTGGTTACTGCAGTTAATTATTGGAGCTCTTATCAGCAGAATTCTCTGCTCTCATTGTGGAGCTCTGCTCATTACACTGAGAATTAAGGGTTTCAACACCTAACTCAGCTCTGGAAGTGGGTGCCTGGTCATCTTTATTTATATTTTCCATTTCTTGCATTCATTTTTTATTTCTATTTTAACAATCAGTTCCTTATTGGGACATGCTTTTAATGTCAACCAAGCATGTGAAATTGGGATTATTTTTCTCTGCATGTGGCCCAAGTGAGTGGGAAATGATTGAGTAGCCTGAGCTCAGGTCTGGGAACCAGGACCTCCAGTTGTCCCTGCAGGCGCCCCGGGTGATGCCTTCAGCTCCCGGGATAACCTGATCCTTCCTTTCAGAGAGGTGACCAGTCCCACTCTTCCAGAGGGTGGCTGCCATCCCAGTGGAGGAATGAGGCTGGGAGTGCAGCAGCAGGATGGCTGCTCTGTGCCTGGCAGGGAGTGCCAGGGCCCTGTGCCTCCTGGCCCTTCCCAGCCTCCATCCTCCGCTCGACCAGCTGCTGTAACCATTGACCCACCCTCAACACTTTCACAGTCTCCACTGCTGCTCCTTTTAAGTTGGTGTTTTGGTTTTGTGTTTTCTTCTGCGGCAGGGTAAGGAGTGCCTGCATCCTGAGTGCCCTTGGGTCCCGGGCAGCTTAGGCTGTTTCCCCCAGCACAGTGCCTGCAGCGATGTCCACTGTGGCACCTCAGTCCCTGTGTGTCGCTGTCCTGCAGCAAAGCTTCTGACTGTGTCCTTATTTTATTTTCTGTGGGTTTATTTTGCATAGAGTGTGACATTTTGGTTTGTTGTGGTGTTTCTGACTCTTTGTGCCTTTCCTTTTGTGTTTGTTTCTCCCGCCTTTCCTCAGTTTGCAGCGGGGCCTCGACCTGCCCATCACCAGGTACAGTACCTGCCCCTTCCTTGTCACCCTGCACTAATTGGCTGGGGGGGGGTGGAGATGACTCACCCACTAACTGAGTGGAGGAAAGCAGCTCTGTAGTAGCTACTGGCACGTGCATAACCCTGCTAACACACCACTGAGTGACACTGACTTCACCCCAGGGTCACTGCTCCCACTAACCACTCCCTGCCCCCAGGGGAGGAGAGCATCCAGGAGCTCTTGCCAGGGATTTGTGGGATTCCCTTGCCTTCTCACAGCACTAGAAACTTGGTCTGAATATTTCCCAGACGAGTCGGTGGACTCCATTTCCTGAAGATGTCACCTGAGAAAGTCCTGCTTTTCCAGCTCAGAGCAAAGCAAACTTCCCAGTTCCTGCATTTGTTGTGTGATACACCTGGTTATCTGTCACCATTGCATTGCTGAATGTCGTTTGCACTTAGCCCACAAAAGCCAGAGCTGTAGGGAACTTCTAGTGTTGCTGTTGCACGACTTGGGCTTTGTAAGGAACCACTTCATATTGACAAGGAGAACTTGGAATAGCTCTGGCTCATGGAACTCAGGGTGGCAGAATTGGGATACATGGATACATGGGCCTGTCTGTCCTAGCCAGGGTGTCTGGAATTGTCTTTTCTTCAGCTCCTACACTCCTCTTCCAAAATGCTTATCCTTGGGAACTGATTTTGATGCTTCTTGTAGGTTTTGAGGGAGCAGAGGTGGCACTGCTGGTGGTGAAGAGGAAGAGAGGCAGGGCAAGACAGGAAAGCTCTCCCAGAGCTCTCCTGGCTTGGAAGAAGCAGGTTGTTTCTACAAATTAATAGGAAAAAAAATCCCATTAATCCTGTGGTGTCAGGACAGGAGCTTGAGGCATGGAAGATTTGTTCCAGGGAAATATTTTGTTCTCACTTCACTCGTGTTACTGAGCAGTTGAACACTGGGATGAGCAGCCTGGGGAGAGTTCTGTCTAAGGACAGCAGGTAAGTTAGCTGGGCACTGACATCCCAAAATCCACATCATCCTTGTTCCTTCCAGCTCAGGGAGCAGGAGGGGAGCTGGAGCCTTCCAGAGCAGGGCAAAAGAGAGTTTAAAGAGTTGAGTGGGACATTTGCAGTTGTTTGCTCATGGGCAAAGGTGATATGGGATGGGGCAGTGGTTTCTGTGCATGGCTGGGATGGTGAGGACAGACAGTAGTAGAGGAATGTTTGCAGGATGACTGGGCAGCCTGGGCAGCAGTGGGATCAGGATCTTGGTTAGATACTTTTGTTCTTGACCTTAACTTCAGGTCAGTGTTTATACTGCACAACACAGAGAGTACATTGCTGCTCTGCAGCTCCTTAGTTCCTTCATGGGTCATTCTTAAGGGATATATTCCCTGGAAGCCATTTCCTGTTCTCCTAAACTTTACTGAGCTCTCTCTGAGCAGGTTTTGGCACACAAGTCTTGAGGCAGCACAGCCTTGGAGGAGATAATTTCCATGACTGGGGGCTTTACTGGTGGGGCTTTGCCACCAGTCTGTCAGAATGGAATCCAGAGCTTTCCTTTGGATCCAGTTATGGCCCCACTCTGACTATGCTTGTAAATCTCAATGTTTTCCCAGTTTTATCACAGTTGGATTTTTGTCTCTGTTACATTTTAATCCCCTTTGAATTATCTGTGAGAAGCTGTCACCATTAGAAAAATATTCCAGGCTTTATTTCCAGTTACATCTGTCATGTGCTGCATCAGGACAGGCACAGAGAAGCCTGGGCTGTGGATGAGCTGTTTGTTTCCTTTAATCCAAAAGTTGGGGGTGGAGAGAGAGATTTGGCCCCTGCCTCGTGCAGGAGGGTCAGGGCTGTGGGAGCAATTTCATCCTGAACCCAGCACTCCCAGGATGCTCGAGACCAACATAAATAATTATTGTCACATGAGCGTTTTTAAACTTGATTAAACTGTGTAACACAGGCTGAGAGCTTTGAGACTGAGGTTTGGAAGCTAGAAAATGCTAAATAAGTAAATTTGCCTCAGCAGGGTTAATGTTTACTGCAACAACTCCACATTCTCTTTGAAGACAGCAGCAGCACCGTGGGGTTTGCAATTCCCTGTGTCCATCCCAGCTTTTAACATGTGCCTTGTATTGATTCTGGGTCTCCTTCAGGCAAATAATGGATTGTTCTTTAATGTTACTGCCTGTAATTATTAGATCTTTAAGATACTCAAATGAGCATGGTTTAAGCACCTGAAGTTGAATGGCTTTTCCTGGATGGAGAAGCCTGCCCTGGAGTTGGACAGTTATAGTGGGAGTTGATGGAGCCAGTTAATGCTGGAGAAAGTGTGACCACACTCTGTCAGAGAAAACAGCAGAGATTTAGGGTGTTAACAATAGTGGCTGAAGGAAAATTAAATCATTGCAGCAGTTCTGACTGGAAGTTCACTGTGCATCAGTAATCCCTGATTGCACACTGAGAGTCTGCAGGAAAACCTCACTTTATAGGAGACAGAAAACAGCCCCTGCTAAGTTTTTTGGGCAATATATTTAAATAACACTGTCAGCTTATGTTTTTCCCCAAGTGCTGTAGCACACACACTGCCTGGAATTGCTGTTCCATTTCCCACTTTGTGCACTGAGTTTCTTTGTTTTTTCTTTCTGAGTGAGGCTCTGGAGTCACTTTGTTTCTTCTGATCCTCACAAAGCACAGCTGAGAACAGAAGTTTTCGTCTAACCTGAGCCTCAAAATGCAAATTTTTTTTTTTACATTTGAATCTGCCTAAAACCCTTCACTTATGAAGTGACTTGGGGAGTGTAGAGACTAGTGTAATTAAAAACAATTGGGGTCCAAGGGAGCACTCCTGGCACTGGGATCCATGGCCTGGAAAGAGCAAATAGCAAATCCATGAAGAACAGTGGTGGGTGATAGGACAAGGCTGAGGCTCTCCTTGATCTCTGCTTTTCCTAGATGGCATGTTGGTCATTGATTTTTTTTTTTTTTTTTCCTCTGGGCACAGAGTGATTGTGGAAGAAATGAAGATGATGGTAAATAAAAGGATTTGGGAGGGGGTTGGGGTATGTGAGCAGTGACTAAAGGGAAAATGGCAGGAAGTGCAGAAGGGTAGGCAGGAGGTTTGGAGTGGATTTCCATAAAATTGGTGTTAATTCCTCTGGCTCAAACAGTAGGTATGTGTCTGCAGCAAATTTAGTGAGCTGGACAACAGGATCAGCACAGAGGGCTGGCATGGCAGCAGGTGACAGCCAGCCTGGCACTTAGTGCCAAGGAGAAGGTTTAATTCATGAAGTGAGAGCTCATCAGCTGAAATCATCTCTGCAATGCAACCTTCAGCTAAAGCACTGCAGTTACTTCAGTTACAGAGTTTTGGGAAGCACTGAGGGAAACCCTGTGTGGAGTGAGCAGTTCTGCTTTTTAATTTTCCGGAAGAACTTCCTTGAGCAGGGAGGGAAGGGCTGCTGGGACAAGGAGGGCTCAGGGGATGCACAGGCCAAGGGGCTGAGCTTCAGGCAGCTGATGAAAGCAGGATCAGGGGCTTTGCTTGTGCTGCTCGGGCACTGAGAGGGAGCAGCCCTGGCTGGAGTCAGTATTGCCCAGGTGATTGACCCCAAGGTGATCCAAGAAATCCCTCCCTGACAGACTTGGGCAGATAAGGGATGAGATACAACTCAAAGACCATGGCCCAGGTCCTCACTGGTTGCTGAACAACCAAAATTTGACCATCATTAGACACAGCAGGGCTTAATTTTTGAAGGAAGGAGTCGAGGAAGGGCTCGTGCAATGCAGAGTTCCTCTCAGAAGCTTTTCTGTGGCCCAGGGTACCTTTGCTCTGGTCCTGGGTGTTCTCCACTCCAAATCTTGCACTTTCTAGAAGAAATAGAGACCAAATCTGTCAGATTTTCACTTCCTGCTGTTCTTTCAAAGGACATGGTTACTGTTACTTGAAGGTGTTGCCTGTGTAGACATCTCTTTGACCTTGCAAGGCTGATTTTTTAGCAAACTGAATAGCAAATAAAGTAGCAAGAAGCAGAAAAAAAACCCTAGATGAGTGCCCATCTATTTTAGCAAATCAAATAGTTAAACATTCCTGTGAACTCTGCTGGCTGAGCTCCTGAGGGCCAGGGGTGAGGATGGAGCATAAAGCAGTTTGTCAGCCAGGTGCTGCAGGTTTTCCCAGGTCAGGTGCATAGTGCTCCCATACCAGATTTCCTCCAGAATCCTGGCTTTACTTACAGGAGCTGGAGCAGCTATAAGTCATTCAGACTTTGTCAGAGAGATCTTAGGTTGCCACTTCAAAAGCTTTGATAGTCCTGATAGTTGTTTGGGATAATGGATCTGCTGTTCTTGCTGCTAGGGGTGGAATTCTCCTCCTTTCCTCCCCACCCCTGAAGCTGAGCCAGCTCTGGGGTGGTATGGACACAGGGGGTCTCAGAGACCCCCCTGCTGTGTGGAGCAGCTGTGTGGGGTGTTCAGTGCTGGTGGGAGAGCAGGGGCTGTGCTTCCTTCTGCTCAGCTGGGGACAGCCTGGGCTGTGTCCCAGAGCCTCTGGGGACGGGCTGGGGGTGCTGGGGGCCAGCAGCTGCCCATGGGCAAGGAGTTCCCAGTGCTGGCAGTGCTCCCTGCATGGCTCCCTTGATGTGAGCAGCTTCTGTAGCTGCAGCAGGAGCCTGAGGAGCAGGTTCCACAGGTGGAGCCTCCCCAGCTCTGGCACTCAGGCTTTGCCTGCACTGCCTTGTCTGTGATGTGCTCTTGATAGAGAGAGGTCTCACTTCTGCCTCCAGCCCTTTTCACTCTGCATTAACACACCCCTCTGGAGGTTATTAAATTTTTCCAGCTCTCTCTCAGTGAGACACGTGCTGCAACATGCTTACAGCTTTAAAATGATCATTACTTAGTGAATGGCAGTGAAAAAGGAAAGACTTTTACACTTTTTGGTGTGTTTGGATATCAAAAAATTACTAACTAGTGATTCTCACCATAAATTCAGCACCTGTGTTTGGTTCATGCCACACTCCTGCATCTCCCCACATCTCACAGCCACGTGGTTTTATCACAGCAGGACTGTGGCAGGCTGTTGTTCTTCACATTTGCTTTCTCCACCCTCACTTGCAAACTTTTCTCCACAAACTGTTCCCTCCCCCTTGTTCAGGTCACATTTCCAGTGTGCTGAGGGCAGCTCTTCATCCAGGTTGAGAGGGCTGGACATAAAATCCTTGTGCTCCCTGTAACAGGGTCTGGTTATGTGAAAGAGAGTCATCCAGGGCTTTCCTGGAGAAATGGTTTGCTGTGGGGAGCAGCTCAGGTCTAATGAAGTCTTCAGCAGCACCAGAATGGCCATTTTAAGCTTGTTGTGATGTTGAGCATAGAGACATCTCAGCTTCCTTCTGTCCTCTCCCATCCTTCCCAAACCTGGGGTGGATGGTCCCAGCTCATCCCTTCATTCCCCTCTCTCTCATTCCTGGCACAGTTACTCCCTGTAGCACATCACTGCACAGCAGCCAGCAGGATTCAGTGGGATATGTGGTGGCCTAATTATTATAATTATTTTCTACTTAGCAGTTAAATATGTGGCATTTTGTCCCCTCCCAGACTTGGTGCAGAAAAGGAGGGAAATCCATGATTGAAGCCAGAGTTTCTGCTTTTTCTACCCTCTCTGTACCAGGGAAAGAGACCAGAAGGAGAAATATTTGATGTTTTAGGAACAGAGTAAACATAAAATCTTTCTGTAGTGTCATATTTCATGCAGTAACTCGTGGTTTGATTGGGTTTTTTGTTTGGGTTTTTTTTAAACTTCTATGCTTCCGTATAAAACTTTTCTAGGAGAGTTCTGACCCTGTGGGATTCTGGCAGCAGAGTCTGTGATGCCACTCAGTGTCTTTTCCTGGCCCTTTCTAGAAGGGATGAGTCAGAGCAGGGCTGCAGTTGGCTGGAATTGTGTGCATTTAGGGTGCATGTTGTATCCTACTCCTTCCTGTTGATCTGTAAGCTGTTCCATTGGCTTTCTTTCTGTTTCCTGCTGCTTTCTTGCTTGAAGGGAGGATTCAGACCTATACAGGTAACTCTAACTCCTGGTTCTGCATGGCATCAGTGTCTCTCACCTGGTGACTCCTCAGTCAGTGAATGCCTCGGTGTCCAGTGCATCTCTCAGCTGCTGAGCTGTGGATGAGATGCAGAGGCAGGGCCAGCATGGAGCAGTGCCAAGGCTTGCTTGGTTGCCTAGGCCTGGCCCATCTGCAGGGGCATCACCTCATCCCAGCGTGGTGCAGGGCTTTGGGACCACCCTGGACAGGTTGCCACCCTTTGGAAAGCAGGGCAGGACAAGTCACCTGTATGTGAAGGAGAGACACCAAGTGCCCCTGGCCTTTGTGAAATTCTGGATTTTTAGCTCTTCTGGAGATAAATTGGAACAGTTGCCTTGATCTTTTATTTTCCTGGGCTATTTATAAAGGTGGAGTTTTTTTAGCAGCCAACCCACCTTATAAAAAGAAAATTAGACAAACTCATTTTTCTGAAGTTTGCTCTGAAGGTTCAGCTGTAAAATTCAGGTGATGCAAACTAATAATAATTACATTGTAAAGTTCTTGACTGTTTCTGCCTTGTAAAATAGAAAGCCATAGATGGCTGTGCTGTTCACAGAGGAACACGGACTGTCCTGCAGTTTTCTGGAAGTGTGGCAACCCCTGGAAACTAACACCATAACTATAATATTGTAAGAATATTTCCAGTTCTTCCCTGGAAAGCCTGACCAGTTCTTTGTTTTCTCTCCTCTCTCCCTTCCCTGTCCTAGTTTTTTCAGAGGCCTCAGATCCAGCCTCCAAGAGCCACCATTCAGAACAGCAGCCCCTCCATCCGTCCCGGAGCTCAGACCCCGACTGCCGTGTACCAAACCAACCAGCACATCATGATGGTGAACCACCTGCCAATGCCCTACCCCATGCCTCAGGGCCCCCAGTACTGTATCCCACAGGTAAATCCAGCATCCAGGCTCCTGAGCACCTGCAGAGCAGCGTTTGCTCCATGGGGGTTATCTCAGGACCTGCCAGGAGCACGTGGGGATGTGTCTGTGGAGTCAGGCTGGTGGTTGCATATCATGTGCCAGGGCAGGTTTAGATTAGATATTGGGAAAAATTCCTTCATGGAGAGGATGATTGGGCATTAGCAGAGGCTGCCCAGGGCAGTGGTGGAGTCACCATCCCTGGAAGTGTCCAAGAAATGTGTGGATGTGGCATCTGGGGACAAGGTTTAGGGGTGGGCTTGGCAGTGCTGGGGGATAGTTGGACTTGGTGATTGTAGGGGGCTTTTCCAGCCTAAGTGCTTCCATGATTCTGTGGTTCAGCCTCTGTCCTTTCTCTATATGAAGTATTTGTTCTTCTGTGCATGGAGGCAGTAGGAATCAATCACCTTTTTCAGGCCTCCCTCAAACACAGTAGGAAACCAAGCTCTTGGAAAATATTCAGTGCTTTAAAAATACCTAATTTGGTGTAACAGATCCACAGGCACTCCAGAACCTTCAGCCTTATAACACAGAGTGTTGCTGCAATCAGGGTGTGACTTTGTTCTGCCTCAGATCCTGTGTCCTCCCTACCTTGGCTTTACCTTGTTTTGGCACTAACATTTCGAGAGGTTTAGGTGGATATTAGGGAAAATTCCTTCATGGAAGGGGTGGTCAGGCACTGGCAGAGGATGCCCAGGGCAGGGGTGGAGTCCCCATCCCTGGAGGTGTTCAGACAGTGTGTGGATGTGGCACAGTGTGTGGGGACGTGATCAGTGGTGAGCTGGGTTGTGGTGCTGGTTGATGGTTGGACTCAGTGATCTTACAGATCTTTTCCAGCCTTAACAATTCCATGATTCTGTGGTTCCCAAAGCTGTAATTAACCAGTTTAGGATCAGATCCCTGTTGACTGGGGGGGCTCAGTTTCAGGCTGCCCAGGTCCTTGTACAGTGATGGTTGTTTTTGTCCCCCCAGTATCGTCACAGTGGCCCCCCGTACGTCGGGCCACCCCAGCAATATCCTGTGCAGCCCCCAGGACCAGGACCCTTTTATCCAGGCCCAGGTCCTGGAGAATTCCCCAATGCCTACGGTAAGTTCTGCCTGGAGAGCTCTTACAGTCTTTTCTTGCTGTGTTTTTCTGTTGTCAGCTGAAGATTTATAATAACAAGCTGGATTAGCATTTGTTTGAACTTCAAATAGCTGCTAAATTTGGTGGTGTCACAGCCCTGATTATTCACTCCTGAAAAATCCCGAAGTATTGTTTGTGTGAGTGTGTCAGGAAAGGCTGCAGCTGCCCAGACTGCCTGTGAGCAGGAATGGGGCTGTTTGTCTTTCAGTCCCAGCTTTAGGTTGCTGCACCTGTGGAGCCTCAGTGGGTGAAGCCAGAGCTCTCTGTCCTGCAGAGTTTTCCAGGCAGGGAAGGCTTCACCAAGGATTTGCCTGTACTTACCCATCTTTCCCTCCTGTCATTCCCTTGCTGTGGATGGGGACTGGGAATGCTCAGTCTCTCACTAGGTGCTGCCAGGTTGGGGAGCAGCTAAATCTACAGTCCAGGCATGGAAAACGCTGCTGACAGTGCCTTTTCTATAAACCATAGGATTTGTAGCCAGTGTGGCTGCTGGATATCAAAATCTTTGTAGTTTGGCAGGATCTGAAGAAGGTGATGAGGGAAAATACAATGGAAGACAAAATTTGTGAATATGGACTGCAATTTTATAACTCAGTTGTGCAGTTTATCATTCTCTGATATCAGAGAGTTTCTGTACAACATTGGGGAAGACCTTGAAATGATCAGTGTGAAGGAGGGAGAATGAAAGTTGGGTGCTGGAGAACTGGAAGGGATCAAAGGCAGGAAGCAGAGCAGAGAGTGGGGCACTGGCAGATGCACTTGGCTTGTCACAGAATCTGTTTCTTCCCAGAAGTTACTCTTTTTAGGATTTGGGTTTTTAAAATACTTTTCATAAAGGGAGAGTCATTCCCTGAGTACTGCTGGAGCTGCTTCTCCAGCAGGGATCACATTGCAGGTGATGTGGTTAGATCTGGTTTCTAGGAATCTACAAATGAAGGGATTTCTCCCATTGCAGGATCCCAGGCTCCTCCTGTTCCCTCACCTTACCCAGGCTCTGCTTGGATACCTGCTCATCAGCAGGGTTCATGGAATCACGAAATCCCAGGACGGTTTGGGTTGGAAGGACCTCAAATCCCATCCAGTGCCACCCCTTGCCATGGGCAGGGACAGCTTCCATTATCCCAGGCTGCTCCAAGCCCTATCCAGCCTGGCCTGGGACACTTCCAGGGATCCAGGGGCAGCCCCAGCTGCTCTAGGCAATAAGTTTTGATTCCCAGCCTGCAGAGATGCTGATAGAGACTTTGAGGCCAGATCTGAAGTGGCTCCACTGACCCTGACATTCAAAATGAGACATTTCTTGAATGATTCAGCCCAGCCAGGAGTGTCACTTAGAGCTCCTCAGTGCCATGCTGTGATCTCTGCTTGGACAGGAGAAGATTCCCACTCTGAGGATGCAGACAGGGAGCCTACTCTGAGCTGGGGCTGTCCAGCTCTCACTCAGTAGGAGGAGTGCATCCTTGGAAGTTGCAAATCAGGCTGTGGTGTGCTGGTTTAATGTGCCTTCTTGGTTTTCACCCTTTGCCTGACACCCCGTGACTTCCCTGTTGGGTTACAGGCACAATCCAGATTTTCATTCCCAGTTAAAGCTTAGTTCAGCTGAAGAATAGATCAGATTGTGCCAGCAGCAAGTGCAAGCACTCAGTTCATCCAGTATCCATGCCTAGAAGGGAGAACAGCCAGCAGCACCTTATACATTCCCCTGACCCCTGATCCATGGGCAGGAGGCAGGTCTGCTTTGCCACCCGATCTCTGGCGTGGTCTAAAGCACTTGGTTATTTATTGAGCCACTCTCTTGCCACTGAGAAGACCATAATGAACCATAGTGGCTGTTAGGAATGTGATCAGCTCCATAGTGGGATTCTGCACTAATCACTGTGGTCGTGCTTTTTGTGTGTTGCAGTATGAGAAGAAGGTTGCTTGCAGTTAAATTTTCTGGTTATGCTTCCAAATAGGTTGCAGTTGACGTCACAAATTTTTTGTATTTGTTAGACTGAATTTCTCTACAAAGGCAGAAAACCTGTGATAAACCAGCAGCAAACCCAGCAAAAAACCATCCTGTTTGTCAGGCAGAGGAGCCCAGGGATGGTCTTGCAGTGCCTCTGTGGTGTCCAGAGCCTCTCAGAAAGGGATGATGTATGTGGCCAATTTTTGGTCATGGAAATCAATAAGAAATAGTGGCTGAATCTCTTGCCTTGATAGAGCATCAGCTTCTGTTCAGTGGCAGTGCAGCTGAGCAAATGCAGCATTCCCAGACAGATGTTGGAAGTTCTGGCCAGTGGTACATCTGGTGCTTGATCTTGTGTCCTGAGCTGACCTTGTCCCTCTGGTCTGTGTCGTTGTGCCCCAGGAACACCCTTCTACCCCAGCCAGCCTGTGTACCAGTCTGCACCCATCATTGTGCCTACGCAGCAGCAGCAGCCGCCGCCTGCCAAGAGGGAGAAGAAAACGGTGAGTCAGGCCCTGGGCAGCTCAGCCCCCAGCTCTGTCCTGCCTGGGAGGTCAAGGACATGAATAATGTTCTTAAACCTGAGCTTTGCCTTCACTGGAGGCCCTGGCACAGGGTGCCCAGAGCAGCTGTGGCTGCCCCATCCCTGGCAGTGTCCAGGGCCAGCTTGGACGGAGCACCCTGGGACAGTGAAAGGTGTCATTGCCTGTGCTTCAAGATGAGCCTTAAGGTCTCTTCCATCCCAGACCAGTTTTGTGATTCCCAAAGGGATGAAGTGTAATTAAACATTGCACAGTGCTGCAATGGTGCCTTATTTTCCATTTTTCTGTGGCCGCTCTCCACTCTGAGTTTGTAAAATTTCAGCCAATCAAAAAGGAAAATAATTTTGTTGGTTTTAAATAAACATAAACAAAAGCAGCATGGTCTCGAATCCTCACCTGTGCCTTAGAGTGTTCCCAAGAAGCCAGGTGGGAATGAGTGAACTCAGCAGTCTGGGAGAATGTTGGGAACTGGTTCAAAGTGACAAATTAGAAATCATTGAATATTATGCCTTGAAAAAGATGGGAAACCACTAAGTTGAGGACATATTTGCAGGCCTGAAAGAGCCTGACCACATTATCAAGGTGGATATGGGTTTGGAGAGCATATTCCCTCTCTTTCTAATTCACTGGGGGAAATTTGAGAGTGGCAGGTGAATGGAATTTAAACCCTAGAGGTGGATGGTGGGGAGCAGTGAAGGTATATGGGATGAATGTAAGGTTTAACCAGGAAAAGATGATGGGGGCTTGAATTTGTAAATGAATCATTTGTAAAGGACTGAAAAGGAAATTACAGCAGTATTTGTGTTAGAGTGTTTTGGAAACATTAAAAGAACTGTTTCCTGGGGGTAGAAAAGAATGAAGGGACTTGGATGTTTCAAAATGCAGAATATTTGAATCTTTGGAATTTTGAGGGTGACCTGGGGTGACACTTGATTTGGGAGACCGGAAGAGCTGAACAATGTGTGAGCTGAGCTTGAGGGAAAGGCCTTTTTGGTGGCTGCTCTCAGCAGCTTTTTTGTCACCTCTTCAGTCCCCAGGAGTCTCTTTTCAGCATCCCAAACACGACATGCCAGGATCCCTGATGCCATTGAAATGCAGAGTTGATCAGACACGCTCAGCTGGGATTAAGGCAGTTCCATGCCTGCCAAGCTGCATTCTTTGAGGCAGAAAAGAGATTTTAAATGCCCAAGATGCTTCTCTCTGAATGTGCTGTTTCAATTTGGTAATTGGTTGCAACTGGAGAAATGAGAAAAATTAAAGTTAAATGTATTAATGGGCACATGTCCACATCCATGAGTTGAGTATTTGAGTGCTACAAACTTCCAGGCAGGGAAATCTTGTTTTTAATGCCATTGATTCTGTGTCAGGGGGAGGAGAGGGCAGGAATTAGTGCCAACTCTCAGGTCCTTGTTGCTGTAGTTAATGAAATATTTTAGCAAAAAACTCCATCAAAAATAAGAGAAGCCCAGACTCAGCATCTTGAGTACAGTATATGTGTTTGTGTATTCACAGCCCAGACTGAAGCCACCATCCCACCAAACTGAGTTTGGCAAATCACAAAACCCTTCTGCAGTTACAGGTTTTACAGCCCAGAATCCAGAAGGGTTGGCTCGGAAGGACCTGAAAGACCATTCCCACCCCCTGCTGTGTGGCACTTACAGGGGGATCTCCAGCAGAATTTTTGTTTGATTCCCTCTGTTTTGGTGGAACTTGGGCCTGATTTGCTGGTTTTCTTTCCCCCTTTCCCAGAAGCTGGGCTGGCAAAGTCATGGTGTTTCCTGCCAGGGTAAAATACTGCCTTTTCTCCATTCTTGCCGTTTCCACTACTGGGCAAGTTTAAACTCTCTCCCAAATTTTCTCAATTGCAGGAAACTCATGTTCCAGCAGCAGAGCCTGTATTTTGAATTACAGGGTGCACATATTTAGACTGAACTGGAGTGGTTGATGATTAAATTAGGTTTTTATTAAATTAGGTATTGATGAAGGGATGACATGCCATGCATTCCAAGCCATGGAAACAAGCCACATCCCAGTGTTCCTGCTCATCCCAGAGCATCTCCTGCTGGGTGTGGTGGGAGCATGTGCTGCCCATGCTGCTTTCCACAAGGACAGCAGTACCAGGAACACTTGTGGGAATTATTCCTTTGTTCTTATTCCAGTTCTTTCAATCCTGTAGATCCGAATCCGGGATCCAAACCAGGGAG
Organism: Oenanthe melanoleuca; assembly: GCF_029582105.1. NCBI lineage: Eukaryota > Metazoa > Chordata > Aves > Passeriformes > Muscicapidae > Oenanthe > Oenanthe melanoleuca. Next base: position 364,318 of record NC_079354.1, read on the forward strand.
GCAAAGACATAACAGAAGAAATCATGTCTGGAGGGGGCAGCAGGAACCCCACGCCCCCCATCGTCAGACCCACCTCCACCCCGACCCCACCTCAGGTAAGGAAGGGCTGCATTCCTCCCCTGGGCCCTTTGCCTTGCTGTGCCTCTCCCTTACACTACCAGCCACACCTCTGACCACCTCAGGGACCTGGCTGCTCCTAAATTATCAATATTCTTCAGCGATTATTTTTTCCCAAGTTTGATCATTCTTAGCAGTCCATAACTCGTCCATGTGGAGCCTCAGTGCTGCTGCACATTCCCCCTCCCTGCTTTTCTATCAACACTAGATTTTCAGAGCTTTTCAGTGTTTCAGTGTTAAAGGAGGAGCCAGACTATCTGTAGGAAAGGAGGTGTCTGTTAAGTCTTGTGCATCTGAGGAAAGTCCATGTCTCACATGTGCTTGATTATAGACCTTCAGTTGCATCCCTGTTCTTTCTGCCTTTGTGGAGCTGTTTTAGAGTCACCAGAAGATCTGGAGCTCAGGAATTTTCTCACAGAACTGTAGTGAATTTATCACACATTTGGTCTCTGGGTGTTCAAACTTAAAAATGCATTTTTCTGATGAGAGAAAAATTATAAATATTCCAAATGATTTTCCGTGGCTCCTAAATCCTGATGAATTCCTGTCGTACACCTTTGAGTCTGTCAGTCCCTGGTCAGAGATCAGGAGGGTTCTCCAGGAGATGGCTGGGCTGTAGAGCAGAGCTGGTGCTGGGATGTGATTTCTTCTTCTTCTGCTTTCTTCCCTGTTGGATGTCAGTAGCTTTTGGCAGCTTTTAGGTGAAACAGCTTTTCCTGAGCTCAAACCTTCCTTTCCTCTCAGTATGGGAGTGGATTTTCTTCTGAAAATCCTGTGCTGAGGCAGGAGCACAATGCTGTCTGGGAGCACTGGTGGTGCTGGAGTGGGAGCTCAGGATTCCAGGGATCATTGAGGTGAAATGAGAGCCTGGCCTAGAGACCCCTCCCTGAGGATTTCAGCTTTCAGCCATTCTCAGCTCAGTCAAGTCCTTGTGTCTTCTGAAGGCACCACATTGTGCTTTGTCACCAATGTTCTCCTCTGGTCCCCATCGAGGACAAGCAGCAGTAAGGCACCTTCTAAACTTCTTTCCCTCTGAGAAGACATTAGAGATGCCAAACATGGGAATCTGGTGAGATCATCTCCCCATTTCTTCTTGCTACCTGACTTGCCCTGTTGGAAGTGGGAAGAGTTGGAACCAGCTAAGATTTCCCGTGGTATTCCTGCACAGTTCAGTGAATCCAGGCACTCCACTGATCATTCTTACATCCTGAAATCTATTTTAAGGCACTACAATTAAGTCAAACAGAAGGAAATAAATGTGTTTCAAGAGGAGGTTAATACGCCTGAATTCTGATCAGCTGTAATTTATATGCAGAACACAGCAATGATGTCCAATCATCTCCTCCAAGGTATGCAAATATTCCATTGTTTAATATCCTGCCTTCCCTTTGATTAGGTGCTTGGAACCACTTTTGGTAATCACAGAAGAGCTCTGAAATTGGGTGAACCAGAATAAGTTCATTTGTGTAACATAACTGAAAATTTAAGCCCACTTAAGCCAGGAAATTCAACATTATTGTCCCAACAGCTTCCCTAAAACAAGTCTTGGGAGCACATTTAATATCTTGGGTGAAATTAAATAGTGCCTTAATAACTGTGCTCAGGAGTTGCAGTAGTGGGGGTGGTACTGTTTTGAACAGGCTTGAGTCAGTACATTTTTGATACTCAGCCATAACTATTGAGATGCTCCTGACTTGGGGCAGCACCTGCAAGAGTGCAGGGGGAGCAGAGCTGCTGTTGTTTGTTCCACCTCCCTGAACCAAACCCTGCTCACCTTCCTAACCAAACCCTGCTCACCCCCCTGAACCAAACCCTGCTCACCCTCCTAACCAAACCCTGCTCACCCCCTGAACCAAACCCCACCCTCCTGAACCAAACCCTGCTCACCCTCCTGAACCAAACCCTGCTCACCCCCGAACCAAACCCTGCTCACCCCCCTGAACCAAACCCTGCTCACCCCCCTGAACCAAACCCTGCTCACCCCCCTGAACCAAACCCTGCTCACCCCCGAACCAAACCCTGCTCACCCCCCTGAACCAAACCCTGCTCACCTTCCTAAACCAAACCCTGCTCACCCCCGAACCAAACCCTGCTCACCCCCCTGAACCAAACCCTGCTCACCCCCTGAACCAAACCCTGCTCACCTTCCTAAACCAAACCCTGCTCACCTTCCTGAACCAAACCCTGCTCACCTCCTAAACCAAACCCTGCTCACCTCCTAACCAAACCCTGCTCACCTTCCTAAACCAAACCCTGCTCACCTTCCTGAACCAAACCCTGCTCACCTTCCTAAACCAAACCCTGCTCACCCCGAACCAAACCCTGCTCACCTTCCTAAACCCTGCTCACCCCCTGAACCAAACCCTGCTCACCCCCCTGAACCAAACCCTGCTCACCTTCCTAAACCAAACCCTGCTCACCCCCTGAACCAAACCCTGCTCACCCTCCTGAACCAAACCCTGCTCACCCCCCTGAACCAAACCCTGCTCACCCCCCTGAACCAAACCCTGCTCACCCCCCTGAACCAAACCCTGCTCACCTTCCTAAACCAAACCCTGCTCACCTTCCTAAACCAAACCCTGCTCACCCCTCTGAACCAAACCCTGCTCACCCCCCTGAACCAAACCCTGCTCACCCTCCTGAACCAAACCCTGCTCACCCCCCTGAACCAAACCCTGCTCACCCCCTGAACCAAACCCTGCTCACCTCCCTGAACCAAACCCTGCTCACCCTCCTGAACCAAACCCTGCTCACCCCCTGAACCAAACCCTGCTCACCCCCTGAACCAAACCCTGCTCACCTTCCTAACCAAACCCTGCTCACCTTCCTAAACCAAACCCTGCTCACCTTCCTAAACCAAATCCTGCTCACCCCCTGAACCAAACCCTGCTCACCCCCTGAACCAAACCCTGCTCACCCCCCTGAACCAAACCCTGCTCACCTTCCTAAACCAAACCCTGCTCACCCCCTGAACCAAATCCTGCTCACCCCCTGAACCAAATCCTGCTCACCCCATGAATGAACTGTGTAGTTGGAGCCATTCCTGTACCTTTTACTCAGCAGTTCTGACCAAAAAGTTCTTTAGGTGGAGTTTCCCAGTGCCTCTGCAGTGTATTTTAATTGCCTTTGAGCAAATAAAGTGCTTTAAAGTTCCTGCAAGAGAGGCTGGAGGTACATGGAGATACGATTTATCTATTTCTAGCATGACACTATTTGCACTTCATTTTTTGCTGGGAAGAGAAAGAAAACCCAGGGCCAGAATCTGATCATGATATTTCCTCAGCATTGGCTTCCACAGAAGATCACTTTTTAAAGAGTGAATGCTCTTGTTTTCTTGGCAAATCTTCCAGGTCTCAGTGAGTTTGTCAGAGTTGTCTTTGCTCAGTGTCCAGGCTGTGGTGGGGTAGAATAACCCAGAGCAGCCCTTGGACATCATAAATCAGGAGCAATTTTCAGTGGGAATTTTTTCCTAAGAATTCTCTAATTGCTCCATTTTGCAGCTGCAAGGCTCAGTGCATAAGGACCATTTCTTCATTTGCAATATAATTTCCACAAAATAAATTAGTGTTTTCCACATTTCTTAAGGAAATACACTTCCTTACCCAAGAAGTTCCTGGGCTCACAGGTTTCTTCATCACTGGTCTGCTTAGGTTCCTGTGGTTCTTATCACGGTTTCCTTTCTCCACACTGCATAAATTTTCATATAAAATGAAAATCCTGATCACTGAGGGTGAGGGGAAAATGTTCTTGAAACCTGCTCATTTGTAAAGCTGACTTTTCTTTGGCTTCTTCCCTTTGACTGGAGGCTGGGCTGCAGTTCTTCATCCATTCTCCAGTCAATCTGTCAGGCTCATTCCTGAAAGAGAAGCAATCCCAAATAAAACTTCAACACTTCACCCCCACTTAAGTCTTCATTCTTATTTTTCCAGATGTGTTTTTTTCCTGGTCTTCCTGAAATGGTGAAAAAATACTGTCTTGGAGATAGTTCCTTCTTTATTCTGCCCTGTTCAGATGCAATGGGGAAAAAGCTGGAGATGGGGAAAAAAAGTCAAGAGTCTCAGGAAGAGAAGCAGGTTGCCAGAGCATTTCTTTTTATAGGGAAATAAGTTTTGCATGGATTTCTGAGAGCCTGTCTGCAATCAGGAATTAGGTACCCATGTCTTGAACACTGATTTACTTGGATTGATGAAAATTCCTTTTCCTGTAGATGTTCAGAGAAGTTCATGGATGTGGAACTGGGTGAGAGCAGACACCTGTGGGCAGCTGCCTGGCTTTCCACTTGGCATTAAGAAATTAAAATTTAGCCCCATTTTCTTCTGTTCCTGGTCCCCAGTGTGTGTTTAAGGTGATTTTGTGACCCGCTGCCTTGCCCTGTCTGTGTCCACTCCAGCAAGTGTGTCACCTTCAGCTCTGGGACACTAACTTGGTCTTCCTTAAATCCTGAGACTAAATACAAAGGATTTTATCAAGCTTCCATGAGCACAAGTGAGTGTTTGGTGGGAGAGAATTAAAATATGCGTGTCTGCCACTGGCTGGGGCTCCCTCAGTCTTCCTTCAGTCTTTGCAGGTTTTTTTGGTTTGTTCTTCCACACAGACAATCTCAGTCCGTGTTCTTTGGGAATCTGCTCCTCCTGCTCTCCCTCTGATTGCTGCCCAGCTGGTTTTATTCTCCTCTGGCCCTGCAGGTCCCAGCCCCCAGGCTGCTTGTGGGCAGTGCTAGGGGATTTTTTTCATCCAACCACTCCCAGTCTAGGATGATTTTCCTCCTGGGGTAAGGAGTGATGTGTGTGCAGACATCTGTCTGCCATTCATCCCATCAGCACACATCAGCTACTGATAAATACATGAGAGAATAAATCAACAGATTAAAATCTCTAATGGGGTTGAAATAATGGATCAGTAGAGAGGGGAGTCAAGTTGCAAAAGTGAACTTATTCACAGAGAGATCCAAGAGCCTTGGTGTGAGCAGCTCCTGGAAGAAGTGTTGGTAGAGCAAAGCCTGTTGATAATGGTGCTGTGCTGTCCCTTCCTTGCTGTTCTTAACAGTGAGCATCCTTTTCCCCTTTTCCTGCTGCCTTTCCCTCCCTCCCATGAACTCTTTGGATTTATCCAATTGCCCTGTGTATCTTTTCTCTTTATTTTTTCTCTTTGTTCTCCCTGCCTTTGGTTTCTCCTCTCTCTCCCACCCTGCCTCCTCTCCCCCTTGCCTTTGCTCCCTGTTTCATGTTCCCAGGCTCACCCTGTTGTCCCTCCCCCCCAGCAGGTGCCCAGCCAGGTCCCCGAGCCCGTTCCCTCGGCGTTGGGAGCCGTGGAGAGCTCCCAGCCCTCCGGCAGCGCCGCCGGCACCGCGGCCCCCGCCTCCAAACAAGGTCGGTTCATGGAGATTTCCTCCCTCCTGATTTTCAATCCTTTATTTTTTCCCTTCCTTTCTTGTTTTAGTTGGAATATTTTTGGCAGGGATACCAGCAGGCAGCAGAAATAGGAGGGGAGGAACTTCTCTTCCTCCAGTGGAACATTTTAAGTGTGTTGCTAAGGCAATTAATTGGAATTTGCTAATGTGGAACCGGTTAAAAATAATTGTCTTCAGTCTTCTGTGTCCTAAACGTTGTTTCAGAGCACACAGAAGGATGAGACTCCTCTCACCCAAGTGCCATCCTCCAGAAACCAGTGTGTTGTCAGGGAAACCATTTAGCCAGAGAGGCTTTGGATCACTTGGATAATTAGCCACAGCAGTGGCATGGATCCAGAGGATCATATGGCTTCCCCAGAGCTGCTTGTCCAGTCCAGTAGGAATGGGCAACACTAACTAGGAAAAAAACCATTAGTATGCCAAGTATCTCATAAAGCCCATGGCAGATTTTGCTGACTTTGGTAAAAATGGCACAGATGGAAAAAGTTTCTTAAGATTCCATTTCCTTGGACAGCACTCTCAGGCACAGGATGGCATCCTTGGGGCCTCTGCACAAGGCAGGAGTTGGACTCGATGCTCTTGATGGGTTCCTGCCAGCTCAGGATATTCCACAATATACATTGGAAGGGAGATTTTTTTAAACTATTCAGGAAATTGTCCCAGGAGGCTGACAGAGCAGCCCAGGCTGTTCCCACACTAGAATTTGCAGCCTTTGAAGCTGTAGTTCCTGATGTGTGGCAGCAGAATGGGTGCTGGGGCACAGAGCTGACAGCACTGTTTGCTTCCCAGTTTTACCCTGTGATGGCTTCACAGCCTCCTGGGCTCAGCCTGGAGCAACGTGTATAGGGAAGTCATGGAGTGCTGAGATTTTTAATTCAGAGTCACAGAATCGCCAGGGTTGGAAATGCCCTCCCAGATCTTCGAGTCCAGCCCAGCACTGCCATGTTCAGTACTAACCAAGTCCCAGGTGTTGTCACTCCACACCTTTTTTTAACACTTTCAGGGATAGTGAGTCCACCACTGCCCAGGTCAATGCCTGGCCACCCTTTCCATGAAGGAATTTTCCTGTAGTCCTACCTAGACCACCCTTGGCACAACCTGAGGCCATTTCTTCTTGTCCCATTGTGTATTCCCTGGGAGAGTTTTTCTAGCAGAAAGCCAAGCCCCAGAGCAGCACAGCTCTAGAAAAGGGGACAAAACCCACCATCTCTGGTGCTGTAGGTGTCCTCGATCCCAGCTGCAGCACGGTTGCTCTTAGAGCCACAGCCTGGACATCAGGGTTTCCATCTTCAGTGCTGTACCTCTGAACTGCTGCAGTGTCTGGAAAGTGGTTGTAAAAGACTGAAAAAGGACTTTTGGGGCTGGGCTGGTTCCATCTCCCACTTAAATGCAGGCTGTGGCTCCATTAAGTAGATGCAAACCTTCGATGTCCCCAGTGTCACCTGAACAAGGCATGATGTCCTTTGCTCTGCCTCCCTGTGCTGCCTGAGCTCCCCTGGCTATTTGGTGCTGCCCAGCTCTGGCAGAGCTGCTCTTCCCTGTCTGTGTGCCCTCTGCCAACATTCCTGAGGCCCTCTTGCTGCCAGAGACATTCTCTGAGCACACCACATGCTCACCCAGTAGCACTGGTGATCGCTGAAGTGCATCTGCCCTCGGGACAGAGCTGGGGCTGATCTGTAAGGCTGTGGAATCACAGAACATCTCCAGCCAGAAGAGACATGTAAGGATCACCAAATCCAGGCCCCTGCTCCTCACAGGACCACCTACCAATAAACCATATGACAAGAGCTCCTTGAACTCTGATCTCTGAAAATCCAGCACTTTGCATCACAGTATTTCATCTCTGTGTATGGAAATGTAGATTTCCAGGACAAACTAGTCTTATCCCTCTTCTCTCTAACTTAATCCTTTGTAGGCAGTTGTGAGTAAACTGCAAGTAAGTGTGTTTGTTTAGTTACACAGCTCTGACAGTGATAGTTTAAACATAAAGCAGGGCTCGACTGGGGTTTAACACCAATGAACTTCTCTGTGTTTATCTCCGTTCCATCCCAGAAAGAGTTAAACATTTGTTCCAGTCCAAAAATTGCTAAAGAGCACATTTATGTAAGCACTGCAGGGAAAGCCCTGGAATAACACCTGACTGGCTGGGGGGGCAGAGCAATGCAGGGGTTGGTGTCAGTAATCAATAGACCCCGTTACTAATATTTAAACTGAACTAATGACTTTTGGGGGGCACGTCTATTCAGAATTATATGCCAAGGTATCAGAATTATTTTTCACTTTGATGTTGGAGGTTTTTTGCCTCCAGAATAAAAGCAGTGACAGATGAGGCTGCATGGCTGAGGTGTTCATTAATAGCAGTGTGGTTGTTTCTCCAAAGTCCCCTCTGCCATGTTCATTCTGTGGTTCAGATCCTCCCCGTGCCCTTCCTCTCCTGTGCCCCTTTGCAGCTGTTAAAGATTGGAATCAGGCTTTCATTGATTCTCTGGCACCCAGTGCTGCTTGTGAAGCTGCTTCTCACTGTGAGCAGCATCCTGCTGGTCCGCTGGGCTCGAGTCGGGACTGGGACCGGAGCCATGTGCTCTGCCCACAGACCAGGACCTGCACTCCCTGTTGACTTGGGCTGGATTTGGGCTTGCATTATTTATATCTTTGCTTAGTTTTTCTTTGAAGACAAGCCTTTGGCATTTTGTATAGTCCCAGAATGGTTTGAGTTGGAGGGCCTTAAAACTCCTTCCGTTCTGACCCCACTTCCATGGACAGGGACACATTCCAGAGGACCAGGAATAGGAATTGCTACTATAATACCTTGAAATATCCCATTATTTAGGTGGAAATTCTGGTTCTTGTAGATGCCCCAGGTATGTCCACAGTAGGGGAGGATACTGCTAGAGAATCCAGGTCAAGCCATGGCTCAGCCTGTGGAGCCTGGCTGCAGGCCAGGCTGGTACAGGAGCTGTAGTGGGATAGAACTGCATGGAATCAGAGCTGCCCATGTTTACTCTGCTTGCAGAGGTTCAGGGGGATGTTTGGAGTAGTATTATCCTCTTTTTAAACCTCTTTCCAAATCTTGCAATGTATCAGACATGGAGAATGTGCAGCATGGTTTGTGGAAAACAGATTAGTGTCAGACCCCGGAGTGTGGAAAGCTCCAAAGCCCCTCTGCTGACACTGAGTCAGTCCCGGTGCCGCCTCGTGAGTGTTTGCATCAGGACAAAAGATGGAAAAATGGCAGCCAGCCCAGCAGTTATTGTCAGATAAACACCACAGAGCAGGAACAAATTCCAGTAAAGTCTTCCTCGTGCCCTGGCCAGTCTGTGCCACTGGGACCACCCAGCGGCCCAACAGCAGCTTTTCCATGAAGGAGGCAGCAGAGTGTGTCCCACTGGGTATGTGAAAGGAACAATTTGCAAAAATTGTACTTACCAGGAAATTTAAAAAAAAAAAAAATCTCTTGATATTTCCCCTGGAGCAGCCAGTACTTCCTGTAAATACTTTCTAAATATAACATGAGGAATGATCTCAGCATATTTAGGAAGAGGGATTTGATCCAGTTGGGATGAATTGCATTGATTTTTGTTTTCCCTCCCCAACTGTGAGTTGTTCACGTGACTCTCTGTAACAGTTGGCAGAGATGAGTCCTCCTCTGCCAGGACTTGGAGATTTGTTCTCTGGGATGGGGGTTCAAGTTCAGATTTGCTTCTCGTTAGCCAAATCTGCTCCTCATTGTCTGAAATCCCTCCTCAAACCACTTTTCTCTGGGATTTTGCACACACAGCCTGTATCCATGATGAGAACATTGGCCAGTCAAGGTGTGATTTGAAGGAAGGGAGTTAAACCTCTAGTTTCAAACACAGCTGTGGATTTGTGCTGGTTATATCTCTCAGAATTATTTTCTTAACACTTGCAAATGCATTTGGTTGGGGTTTTTTTGAGCATTCTTCTTTGACTCAGGGAGAGAATATCCAGGCAGTTGTTTATAGTGAGCTGTAAATGTCAGGAATGTTCCAGGAGTTCCTGCAAAGGATGTTCCAGAAATCAGAGGTGACGTGTTTTCTTTTTCCAAACCAGTTCCTGCATCCTTTTTCTTCCACGGAGCTTCCAGAATCAAAATCAGCTGTTGGGATCCTCTTTCCCATCTCTTTCCTCACTTGTCATCTTCCTCCAAAGCCATGTCCCTGGGTGCCTCATTAGGTTGATAAACTCCTGCTTTGGCCATGGGCCTCTGTAATGCTGCTGGGGCTGCTCTGCTCTGCAAGCGGAGTTTGCTTTTTGCTCCAGCTCTTCCTAAAGGTGGCATTGGATGTTCCAGGCAGCTTCAAGTGAGTTCTCCTTCAAAAACCCTTTGGTTCTCCTTCAACAACCCTTTCCCTTCAGCTGAGCTGTTGAGTAAGCCCCAAATGTAAATCTAGCAGAGCCCAACCTGAATTTTGATGATTTGTGGTTGGTTGTGGCCTTTGACTTCCTAATCTGAAGAGTAGGTTTGTGCCTCTGGCTTTTCCAAAATTATTTTTGCTGGTCTAACAGTGTCCTGAAGAAGTTTAGCGTTCATGCAAGATTCTAAACTATAGTGGCTTGTAGTTTTGTAGAAAAGAAGTGGGAAGCAGCAGAGCTGCAGCAGAGCTGTGTGATGGTCATGAAAGGGATGGGATCACCAAGTCTGTTGCTAATCATGGGACAAGTGCAGGGACTTCTTTTCTGCACAAGATTTTGGGGGTTGTGTTGATATATTTCTTCCAAACATCTAATCTAAATCTCTCTTTCAGTTTAACCCGTTCCCCCTTGTCCTGTAAGTTTTTATCCATGTAAAAAGTTGCTTTTCTTGTTTTACAAGCCCCCTTAAGGCACTGGAAGGCTGCAATGAGTCTCTCTAGATGCGTCTCTTCTCAGGATGGCAGAGGTTGTATTTTCAAATGTGGATTCCCAGTGAGGTGCAGGGGCCTCTGGTGTCTTCCTCAGAGTTCCTTGCAGAATGCAGGAATGGGAACCAAGGGAGCCAGGGTGCCAGGCAGGAGCAGGGAATTGCCTCACTGTTGATAATGAGTTTTTTCTCCTTTCTCAGAAGAGAAGCCAAAACCAGATCCAGTATTAAAACCACCTTCTCCAGTCCTCAGACCAGAACCTACTGGAGAGAAGAAAGATCAAGCTGGGCAGATGAGCAAGGCCCTCACATCAGTGGAAACCCCACCAGAACTTCCTCGTCCTGCGTCCCCAGCCCCAGCCCCAGCCCCAGCCCCTCCTGCCGCCGCTGCTGTCGCCGTGCCCAGCAGAGCCGCGGCCGAGCCGGAGCACAGGTGTGAGCTGGCGTCCCCCCGGGAGGAGGCACTGCCAGCAGCCAGTGCCACAGGCTGCCCCGAGCCCGCGGAGGAGCCCAGTGCCACCGCGTGCCCCGAGCCCCGCGGGGCGGCGGCATCGCCCGGTGACGCCCCGGTGACGGTGACAGCGACGGTGACGGCGACAGCGACAGCCGGGCCCGGGCTCACCGACCACACCAGCAGTGCCAGGGCCGCGGGCGCCGAGCCCCTGCTGGAGGCAGCCCAGGCAGAAGCTGTAGCGTTGACTGTGGAGCTGGAGCCCGTCGAGGCCCCGGCGGGGGTGCAGAGCGCCCCATCTCCTCCCAGTGCTGCCCTGGCTGCTCCCTCTCCCCCTCCCAGCCCGCCCCTCTCCCCGCCGCCCCCGGCCCCTCCGCTGCCCCTCGCTGCTGGTGCCACTGCAGCTCCTTCTCCACCTCCTCTCCCGTCGCCGAGTGCCCTCCCTGTCCTCCAGGGAGATTTGGAAGGAGAGGAGAGCACAAGAACTACTCTTAGCGAAGAGGTAAAAGATACTGAAAAGAAGGAAGAGACACAAGCAGATGGGCAACTGGAGGAGAGCCGGGAGGCGCCGAGTGTGAACTCGAGCAAGAGTCCTGTCCCAGGTGGGTGCTGGCTCTGTGGGTTCATGTGGTGAACTGCAGGATGAAGGAAAGGGGCTTTTTCTTCTTACAACAAATGTTTCTGTTTCTGTCTGCAAAAGAAAAAAGCACGGTGGTGCTGTGTGGCTGCTGTGGTTGTGAAATGCTGGTCTTTGTTGGAAGGGATAGAAATCCATCCTGATTGTTCGTAATTGGTCACTGTCGTGGATGTGTGTCCCAGGCTGGGGTGGGCTTGTGCTTTCAGGGCTGGTGGAGAGGGAGTGCAGAGCACACTACTCTTCATGGAATTCCAGGATGGTTTGGATTGGAGGGACCTTAAATCCCATCCAGTGCCATTCCCTGCCGTGGGCAGGGACACCTTCCACTATCCCAGGTTGCTCCAAGCCCCAGTGTCCAACCTGGCCTTGGCCACTCCCAGGGACCAGCAGCCACAGCTCCTGTTCCCTCCAAGGTGAGTGCTTGGTCCAAGGGCCTCTGGCTCTGGATTTAGGACTCTGAAGCTCTTGGCATGAAGCCTCTATGTCAGCAATTTCCAGAACTGATGGAGTGGGGTCTTTTCCATCTGTAAAAATGTGTCACAGTGTTCGCAGATATGGGAAAATGAAATGGCCCGTTCACACTCACCCAGACAACTGACAACCAGAGTCTTACCAGGGTCACACGCTGTTGTCACCTCAGTGTCACACATCTCTACCTGCCCAGCCTTCATTAGTGATGCTTCTGCTTTTTGTTTGCAAAAGTCACACGTAAAAGTCACATTAAAAATTTTAAATTTAAATTCTGCAGTTTACAGTTTAAAATTCACTAAAAGCGCAATTTCTGCAGCTGCCTTTTAAAATCCAGCCTGTCTCTCCAGGTTGCCTGCCTTTGGTTTCAGCCCTGCCACATCTCTGGTTTGGCACTGTGGTTTTAGCACTCTGTGTTTCCTATGGAAAATGGCTTTTTTTGCAGGACTTCCTGGAGATAAGATTGTGAAAAAAGAAGTTAAATTATCAATTCCTTGTATTTGCTGCTGGAGGAGTGACAGGGGCTAAATTCACATCCAGCAGTGTTAAAGCATTTCATGTGTCACAGTTTCTATGCCCTGTTCTGCAGTTATTTCAGTTCCTTGGAACTTGGTGAAGTTTGGACAAAGAGGACAAACAGTTGTGATTTGCATCTTGTTGCTTTCATTTTGCTAAAGTAACATTTCATATAGGGTTTGGTTTTTTGGGTTTTTTTTTGTTTTGGTTTTTTTTTTTGTTTGTTTGTTTGTTTTTTGTTTTGTTTTGTTTTGTTTTTGTTTTTTGGTTTTTTGTTTTTTTTTAGTTTTTTTTAATAGATGGGAAATGGGTTCAGAAATCTTGGGCTCTGCTCTTAAGTGCACTGAAGGGCTGAGGTTGGCTCTGTTCCATGTTTGTGTGATGCTCAATATGCTGATTTTTAAATCCAGTATCTACAAATGAGAAGAAAGATCCCCTTACTACACCGACCGTGAGGATTTTCCCCTGTTAATCTTCTTCTATTTTTATTTCACTCGGGTCATTTCACTGCTCTGGCATTTGTTGTTCTTTCGATCTGAGCTACTTCATAACCCAAATTAATTTCCTTACAAAGGAGAGGAGAAATGGGACTCTGTAAATAAGGTTTTGCACAGGCAGGTTCCAGCTTGCACTGTTATTGCTGGCTTTGTAATGGCCTGTAGTTTAAATTTTAAAAAAATTAACTTACAGTGTTTGGGCTTTTAATTATGCAGAAGATTAATTTTAATGCTGTAATGTCATTATGCTCCAGAGCACACATTAGCCAAGCCATTGGCTTTGGCAACATGGAAACAAGGAGTTCTCAAGTCATGTAAAAGATGACTTGAAAGTCAGATTTCTATTAAAAGCTCAGGGCTTCAAAGAAAGCACAAAGCTCTCCAAGTGGTTTTGTTTTTTTGTGCTTTACCCCTGATTTAATGATCCCAAACTATTGCATTTCTCTGCCAGCCTTCTTTTCAGCAATAATTTTCCAGTTCTTTTTTGGAGACAGGAAGAGAGATTGAGATAACATCATCTGAGGCTGCCTGCTAATTCAGGAACGAGGAACAGCATGTCTGCCATATACATTGGAAAATCCAGATGCTGACCCTCAGGAGCAAGGAGAAGGGGTTATATTGTTGGGTTTTGCTTGGATTAAAGGCTGAGAGATTTTTTTTATGATCTCTGGAGTTAGGATTAAACCTGGGATGAAGGAAACTTCTGGAGCATGTGCTGGTAGCTGTGAGCTCTGTGACTGTGAGCAATATTTCTTTGGGGTTTTCAGCAGAATGGTGTTTTTATTACAGAGCAGCTTGGCCACAAATTGTCCCCCTGCTTTTCCTTTAAAGGGAGCCAAGCTGGGCTGGCTGGAGGACAGTGCTGGGACCTCTTGAGATAATCTCATTCCTGCAGCAGTTCCTCCTGCCTGTCTTTTTCATGGCTATAACCTGGCCTGCCTGATTTTGAGAATGAGACCTTCATCCCCTCCTCCCTGAGCTGCTGGGGCTGGGGCTGCTGAGGCTCCCAGGGGATCCTGTATTTTGCACTGGAGGTGGCAGCTTTTTGGGGATGAGCAAAGGGATTTGCCTGTTCCTGCAGTGTCTTACACCTTCTGTCCAACAGTCAAAGAAACCAGACTTGGATTTTTTGCTCTGTCTAGCTCTGTGATGAGAAAGAAAATATATTCAGACCCTTATCCATCTTTATCCAGCAGCAGTTCTTTTTTTACAGTTCAACAAAATGACTTTGTCAGTGTTTGCAGGGAGAGGCTGGGGCTGAGTTGATCTTGTGGGGATCCAGGGGAGCCTCCCTCCTCCTTTTCCATTTGCATTAGGTCTCTACCAGATTGCAAAGGTCAGAGGATTCCACTGGAGCACCCTCATTGTATTTTACACTGAATTCTGCCTACTCTGAGCACCCTCACAGCAAAACTGGCAGTTTTAATGGTTCAGTCTCTGTGTCTGTGAGTCACAGGATCATCATTCCCTGCTTGTCAGCATCACTGCTTGTGCATCCTGATGAAATGGGGAAGATTTGGTTTCAGAACATTAAACCACTGAGCAGTGCAGGATGTTGTAGCCAGGGGTGGTTTCTTGCTGCTGACTGTGTTCCTGGTCTGAGCTTCTGCCCAAAGGGGACATGTTCCCCCTGTTCTCAGGGCACAGGTTGTGTTCCTGCCTCCTCAGGAATCTTTGCCTGCAGCTTTTAGGACAGGCAGAGCTGTTATCTGCAAGGGGCAAGAGCACATGCTTTTTAAAGTAAGTAATTCCTACTCATCTGCTCTACCAGGAGAAAAATAGGTTATCAAGAGAGGACCTGGGGGTTCCAATCTGCACTAAAAGCATCATCCTGGCTAAAAGTCATCAACAACTGTTTTTTATTAAATTTTGGGTTTCTGTAGCTACAGTGAGGCACCAGCACTTTCCAGGCAACAAAACAGGACAAGTGTTGTTGGTGGAGTGGAATTTCTGCAGAAGGTGATACCAGAGACCTGAAGCCTTTGATGTCACCATTCTGTCACAGCTATTACAAGCAGCAGAGAGGAAAACAAGAGACTGATGTGTACACCAGACAGAACTCCTTGGAACTCAGGAAGCTGAAAGAACTTAATACACATGAAATTCAAAGGGCTGTTTCTTGCAGAGCTCGTTTATGAGACATATTTCTGTATTAAGTAACTTAACTGTGGTGAGTCCTGGAGTTTCTGAGCTGGGGAGGCTGTAATTGGAAATACCTTGGAGAAATTTCTCCAGCACTGAAACCTGGAGAGGCAGAAACATAAATCAGGTATCGCCTTTTTTCTTGATCTGCTGCCATAACCACTGGAATCTATTTTCTTATGAGCTGGAAGGCGATGGTGAATCTTTGCTTTGGTCTTTCATGGCATTTTGGATAATAAAATAAAAATATAAGAGCTGCTATTAATTTAGGCTTCACAGCTGGCACCACATCAGAGAGGAGAGGCCTCCTGTCCCACAGGATGGCTGTGAGCTCACGGGTGGCTAAATTCTGTGAGATGTTCCACCAGGGAATGTGACAGAGCTGGAGAAATGGGCCTGCTGAGCAGACCCTGCAGTGGTGGGGATATCTCTGGGAGTGGTGTCTGGGATAGTCTGGAATTAAGGGTTTGTTCCTCTTTCCAGTCCTAAAGCAAATCTGTGTTGTCACCTCTGTTATCTCCTTTGGCTTTGTAAGCCGTGATAAGAGCTCAGAGTGTTGGTTGGGTTTCTGGTGTTCCTTCTCCAAAGAATGAAATGAGCTGAAAACCAAGTCTGGAAGTGTGAATAGTGGCAAAAATGAACCTGCATTTGTGCAGGAATTAAACTGTTGGAGAGCACATGAAGTTGCCCAGTTTGGGGACAGGAAAATGGAAAAGAAGACCAGAAATGTCCGGAATTGTCCCTTTCCAAGAGCCACACTGGACACATTACTTTGTATTTCCTTCCAGCCTCACAGATGAAACTCCATCTTCAAATTAATAACACCATTGTCCTGTTGGATTTGGGATTTGGGAAGGTTGGCACCCAAACTTACATCAGTGTAAATTGTCCTTTGAGCTCCTGCAGCAGAAATGTGAACTTGACAGAAAAGAAGAAATCTGGTGTTTGCTGTTTTAGGGGGGGGGAAATTGAGGAACATCTCTGGAGGTCTCTGGAGCTCCATCCTGGGCAGCTCCATGACATGGTCAGGGGCTGCTCTGGCTGCAGAACCCCTGGGCTGATGGAAGCCGTGGGATTAAGGCAAGACTCATTCAGGAGGCTTGGCAGGATTGCAGCCTCTACAGAGCTTACTTTTGCCAAAAAAAGATGGAAAAAATGTATACTTTTGCAGCAGTAATGTTCACATCCTGATGGCTGAGGAAGGAAACACCCTAGAGCTTTGCCAGCCCCAAATCCATGACCCCTGCTTTTATTTCTGTGCTGTTAAAAATGAAACATGGTTTTGCACTGCAGATGGTTTCCACAGTTTGAGTTTGAGGGGAATGAAATTCTGTCAGATGAAGAATTTTGGGATTAAATTACTTGCCTGTGGCAAAATTTGGGTTGTTGCTTTACACAGCTAATCCCTTCTTGGAGAAATCTCTGGAAGTGTGCAAGTGACAATCCCAAACAAGATGACTGGAAACAGCACTTTGAAAACTGCTCAGTTTTCACTGAATTTGTAGCATTTTTTGATGGAGGAATTGGGGAGCCTGGCTTAGATCTGTGCTTTGCTGAATTCCAGAAGTTGCCATTTTCAAGGGCACTGATCATTCCCAGCCCTGGTTTTACCCCAGGATAGTGGGAATAAGGGCTGCTCTTGCCAAGGTGCCAGGACAAGCAGTGAAGGAAGCTGGGAGGTGCCAGTTTTGGGAGACAAAGCCATGCTGCAGTCTGGGCCTGCTGGGCCCTTCCTCTCCCCTCCTTTGAGCCCCAGAAATTCGGGATTTGTGCTGGTGCACTGCCCTGCCTTTAAAGCCTCTCCACAAGGAGACACAGTGGATGGGATGTGCAGGACCTGGATGATTTTTCCAGCCATTGGTTCTGTGAACAAGAGATGATGTTTGAATATTTATATAAGACTTTTCTCTTGTAATTAACTTTACTTTTAGGGTGTTCAGTCTGCAGGGAAAAGTCTTCCTTGACTGCAGGTAGCTCCTGTTGCTCTTTGCTGGGGCATGGATGTGGTGGTTCCCACGGGAATCTGTGGGTTGTCTGCAGGTCCATGGTCACTCCTTCAGACAGGGAAACACTCTGGAGAGGCCACGGAAGCTCGTGGGTATCCTTTGGGGCAGTGGGAACACAGCAAATCCCATCTGCTCCATGCCCTTAGGAGCAGAGCTGGCTTCTATTAACTCTTCTTATTTATCCATAGTGAAGAACCTTTCAAAATTGTATTTTATTGTGATAAAGGAAGTGCACACTGGGTTTTTCCACAGTATCTGCTGGAAACCAAAGGCCAGAGCTGGAAATCTGTTTGCAGTAAACTTCAGTCAGAAAATCAGTCCCATTTGCACTCTGTTAACTGTGCATGTGTGCCTGGGATCTGAATTTAAGATGGGAGCAGTTGCCACAAATTAGGAACAGATTGGATTAATGGGTTTGTCTCCTCTTAATTTATTGTGTGGTTTCTTCTACCCTTTAGGGGGAAAACATGATTGGAGTAAATCAGTGCTGGTCTTGGTGTTTCCCTTGACTCAGTTGGCCAGGGAGATCATTAATGGTGGAGATATGAACCTGCTTTTAAATTGAAATATAAATCCAGCTTGGAGCAGTGCTGCAGGGTTGAAGGAGTTTGCCTTTTGGATGAGATACTGGAAATTTGGGCTTGCTTCTGGTTAATATTATAATGATGTTAGAATTCTTGAGAAAAATATGTTGAGAACAACCTTCTCTACCCGCCAGCACCTACCTGATCTTTTGATTTCCTGAAGGCTTTTTCCCCTGTGTGATCTGTGTGCCATTTGGAGCTTGAATGAGCAACCTGTAAAACAATCCCTGTATTTTAATGTCATTCTAATGGTTGTTATTGCTGCATTGAAAGCCAAAGTGGTTAAATCAAGCTGGATCCTCCACAAGGCTGCAACTGCTTTGTTTTCCTGTGCCTCAGAGCAGCCTCTGAGAGGGAAGCTCATCACTTCACCCATGGCCACGTGAGCTCTGTGTCACTCAGTGTTGTAACAGATGCACATTTACATTGCAGCTCAAACTGCTGTAACTGCACCAAAGACCTGGAAGAAACCAAAAGACCGGACCCAAGCCACTGAGGAGGTGACAGAGGCAGAAACAGAGGTGAGAGGGAAACAAAGTCCTGCTTTACCCAAATTTAAAGGTGTTCTTCCTCTCTTGAAATTGTACTTTAGAGGCATTGCTTCCTTTCATTGTTGTCTCACAGGATCCAGGGCAGAGTTTTGGGGAGGAACTCTCCTATTCCTCAGCATCCTTTAGATAACAGGTGTCAGTCTGCTCCCTTTTAAAGCTCTTCAGTTTTCTTTGGGTTTGCCTAATTTAATGACTAATAAGTCACAGAATCACAGACTGGTTTGGGTTGGAAGGGCCCTTAAAGACTCACCTCGTTCCAACTGCTGCCATGGCAAGGGACACCTTCCACTAGAAGGTTCCACCAGACCTCGAGCAGCCTCCCAGCACTGAGGAACCCCTTTGTGAAGGGTGAGAGAAAAGTGGGTGTGAATCCCTCAGCACTGCCTCCTTTTGGTCCCAGGCCACCGTCCTGACATTTGGCAGGTTCTTCTGCGCGGGGATTTAATGGCAAAGGATAGTTTGCCTGATGACCAGCTGATGGAGAAGCTGACAAAGGAAAAAACCACCTCAAGAGTGGTTAGATGAGTAAAGAAAACCCCCCTTACTGCTGTTCTGGTAGGGATATTGCAGCAGGGAGCTGTGCTTAATATCCTGGGTCAGTATGGGGTTAGAATTAATCGAAAAGGGAGCAAGAGAGTAAAAATGTAAAAGTTGACTGCCCAGTGTGTGGATAAAAGCTGAGGTTGGCCAGATGTGATGCAGAGCAGGAGTGCAAAGGGTGTCACTGGGGCTGCAGCAGCAGGTTCATCCTCCACACTTTCCTCATCCTCCCTTGGAGGAGTCATGTCTCCTGCACCATCTGGCAGTTCCACTGAGGAATTCTTCAGAGAATTCCCTTGAAAAATCTGCTAGAAGCATTTTAGGATGTGGTGCCATCAGGC
Organism: Oenanthe melanoleuca; assembly: GCF_029582105.1. Classification (NCBI taxonomy): domain Eukaryota; kingdom Metazoa; phylum Chordata; class Aves; order Passeriformes; family Muscicapidae; genus Oenanthe; species Oenanthe melanoleuca. The sequence continues at coordinate 383,439 of NC_079354.1, forward strand.
AGGGAGGCGAAAGGATCGGGAGCCTCCTGCAGAGCATCCTCAATGAAGTTATTCCTTTGTTCAGTGCTAAGATGTGCTGGGATTTCTCCTGGGAGAAGCACATTCCAACGCCTCCTCGTCTGAATGCACAATCAGGCTGTGTCCTTGGAGAGCTCCAAAATTAACAGCCAGGGATACTATTAATACTTTTTCCTGAAACCAAGAAGCTGGAATTGTGGCTGTATCTCACATTGCCTTCCTTAGTGGTATCTGCTCCAGTTGGCAGCAGGCATTTAAAGGAAGAATCCCTCGAAACAAGCACCACGTGCCTTTTACCATCCCATTATCATGGATGGTAGGAGAAGAGGAAAGCAGAGTTGTCCTTCCAGGCTGGGATTGTTCATGGCTTAACAGTTCCCTCCATCCAATCCTGTAGGGATTTCGTGGGCAATGCTGGGTCTTTCCAGTTGCACCATTAATTATCAGTGTGTTATCCATGGGAATGAGCTGGTAAATCATGCAGTGGCTAAGTGTAGTGTTCTGTATCCCTGTGTAAGATGCATTTGGATTCCTGCTGCTCCCAAAAATGCCATGGGAATCCATGAAGAGCCATTTCACATGCATTGAATTTGTCAGGGTGTTTCTAACAAAACCTCTGCCTATGTCTGTGCTCCAGCTGAAGGAGGAGGAGGAGGAGGAGGAATCTTCAGGGGACAAAGTACTTGAATGTGACCAGGAGAAAATGAGCCCTGGACCTCAAGCAGAGAGGGAGCCCTCGGAGCTCCCTCAGGCCGTGAAGGGCGTGGAGGAGAACGGGGAGCAGGAGGCAGAGCCGGTGCGGAACGGAGCCGAGAGCGTCTCGGAGGGCGAAGGCGCCGACGCCACCTCGGGCTGCACGGAGAGCCTGGGAGAGGGGCCCACCTTCCAGTACAAACCAGGTAAGTGCTGCTCCACTCTGCTCTCTGCCTCCCTCCTGTAGGGCTGCTGACACCCCGTGTGTCACTGGGTATTCCCATGGGGGCTGGAAGGGGATTCGGTGTTCACCCTGCGCAGCTCTACCACATCTGCCACCCAACAGGCCTTGGGAGATCTTCAGGGGGGCAAAAGGGGAAAATTAGTTTTGTCTCGCTGATTGTGGTCAAGAGAAAATCCCTCATTCCTTGAAATTTGTGTGCATTTGGATACTGGCTACAGCACAGTGGAAATGACAGAGTCGATTCCTATGTAATCAACAGCTGGAAACCATCCAAGAAATTCCACATAAACCAATATACCTCTGAAATAAGAGGTGGTTAAATCAAAAATGAAAGTGCTCATTGGGTCCTAAATACAAATATGTATGTTCATAAAGATTTAATTTCCTGGCTAAACAGTTGCATGAATCTTTTGATTTCTAGAAAAGTAAGGAAAATAAACAAATTGTGATTTTCAATCCAGACTCTGCCCATCTCAGTCCCACTGATTAGAGTATAAGATACCTATAGAGTACTTTTGTTATTTATGAAGACGTAACCTTTTTGTTATTTATGAAGATTTTGTAATTCATAGTCCTGAGTCTCAGTTAATCCACCTTATTTACAGAAAACTTGAGGCCAACTTCTCAGTTGCTCCCAATTTTTAAGCAATTTCTTATTCAAGTGAAATTTCCTCCAAATAAAGTAGTCATTTCTTTAGGAGCCCAGAAATTAAAGAGTATAATAATAATAAAGAAGGACCTGGAGAACCTGGTGGACAAGGAGCACCACAGTTAAGGGACTCCACTGCAGTGGTTATTTCTGCACCACTTTGTTCTGACAAAGACCTCAATTGCTTTGATTTTATTAATTCAGCACAATGATATTGTGGCAGGGAAACACAGAGGGCTCTTGATAGCTCATCACACTCAGGGTACCTGACCAGTTCACTAGCCAAGCACTTCCTGAAGTTAATCCATAATTCATCAGCTGATGCAGTCAGAAGAATCCCAGTTGGGTGCAGATGTCCTTTCACTCAGCCAGAGGGGTTTGATTCATCCTGGGGAAAGCAGCACACATTGGACTTGTGTGGCAGTCCTCGATTTCGGCTCTACTTTTTTCAGAAAGGGGAATTTCTGCCTTTTGGAGGAATTGTGTGTTTGGTCCCTCTGTCTGCCTACATTGGGGATCCTTCCTGTGACAATGCCCAGCTGCTCCTCACATTAAAACAGTTCGTTGAGAGCTTTCCAGGAGAAGGCAGCTACACATAAACTGCTTGTTGTTGTTTTGGAGTTTTTCCATGGTAAAGGTCAGGTACAGTGGGCAGGCCAGGAATTCCAGCCAGGATCCAGCCAAACCATTTCTGCACCCCTGTATCCTGAAGCTCTGCAGAAATAAAACTGCATAAAGAGCTAAAGTTTGCACTTACTTCTGTGTATTTTCATTCCCAGTCATTAAAACCCATCATTGGAGTAAGTCCCTGCTTGTGGCGTGTGTGGAGGTGCAGATGGTGAGATCCCAGAGATCCAAAGCTGGGTGCTAGGGAGGGAAATGAAGGAATAAAATACCTGAAGGGCTGATGAATGCTGAGTAACACAGTCTGGCATGAGGAAGATCCGAAGGCAGCATCTCATGCAGATGTTTTCCTTCAGATAAAACATGTTTTCTTTCCTAATTTCAAACCAACTGTGTGGCCAGCACTGAAAATCCCATCTCCAGGCCACCAGAGGCTGACTTTCCTTGTGCTAAAGTGGCTGTAGGTTTATGCTGTGATTTGCACCAGGCAGAGTCCTCCACACCCAAAACACCCCCACGAAAAATAGGTGGAAAGTTGTAATTCCCAGGTCATGGCCTGTGGTTTGTGGCTTCTCTTGTTTCTGCTTGTTATCTCCAGCCTGACAGTTCCATGGTTTCACATTTTCAAAGGGTATTTTTGTTCCATGCTCTGCTCTCCTTGACTTCATGTTTATGACTCCCTTTTACACCGAACAAACCCCTTTAACTTCTGTACTTTCACACAGAAATAGGGGATTGTCCCCATTCCACCATATCCCACAGGAGAGCAGAAGTCAAATTTAGATACATGGGTTAGAACTGGAATTAGTGACTAGGCCTGGGTGTGGTTGCTCTGGACCGGGCTCTACACTCCCCATTATTCATGTCCCTTTAATGTTATGTATGTTGCTTTCCTCTCTCCCTTCAAAATGAAAATTAATTTAAATTGAAATTTCCCAGGCTGGTGCAGCAGCCTCTTCCCTTTGGATGTACCAGAACCACATCTGGGTGAGCAGAGGGTTTGTCTCCTGGGACTCTCAGGGACTTCTCTCCCTATAGAGCAGTGGAAGCCCCTGGACCCGGAGGGGAAGAAGCAATACGACCGGGAGTTCCTGCTGGATATCCAGTTCATGCCTGCCTGTATCCAGAAGCCCGAGGGGCTGCCTCCCATCAGCGACGTGGTGCTCGACAAGGTGAGAGGAGAACCCATCAAACAGGTATGTGCAGGGTTTTGATATAAATAAAGATCCCTCATGCCTCATTCCTGAACCATTTTCATGTCTGGTTTTGGTGGGAATTGGGCCTAGTTGGTCTCATCACAGAATTCTACAAATAGAGGTGTTAGTGCCTGATGAATGTGCACAGATGAAAGCAGTTTTGATGTTTTTTGTCTAGATTAAGTTATACCAGGTTGTTATTAATATTTGAAATTACCCAGCCATGAAGAGCTGAGAATCCAAGTAAGACTGGATGGAGAGGCAGTGGCTTCTATTAGATCAATTAATTGATCTATCAGATCAATTAAAAAACAAAGCTTTGGGGCAAACTGTTTTTTGATCTGAAGCAGTTTCTTCACTATTTATAAGCTGATCTGATAAAAGATCTTTAAGATGTCTATTCTCTAGCAGTTTGAGGATTTCTCTCCAGCCTCGTCTCAGAGCTGATTGTCTCTGCTGGAGGTTTGGGCTTAGTGAAACACTTGGGATTTCTGTGCTGCAAGGCCTTGTTCTGCTGTCACTGGCAACTGGGGAGTTCCTAGGCTTTGATGGAGCCATGACAGATTCACTCTTGAGACTCAGGGATGTGGGTGATCCTTGTGTGCAGAAACATTTCCGCTCTGAATTTCATACCCAGGCAAATTGTAAAACACAGCTTTGTTCCCAAAATTATTTCATCTACCTTCTACTTTCCCATGATTGTTTATGACTGTTCTGTGTTTGAGTTTCCTGGGCTCAGTTGCCCATCTCTCATGTCGGCACAGAAGCCATTGCTTTGAGGGAAGGTAGCAGTTTCATGCTCCTGAACCAAGACAGACCCGTGTTACCATGATTTTATCCTCCATGATCTTTGAAATGTTTCTGAACTCCACCTGTTTCCTCAATAGTCTCCAGAAGAAGATGTATTTTAAATTAAATGCTTACTTTAGCATAAGTGTGAATGCCTAAAACTTGAGCAGTTTGTTAAAAGCTTTAATTGGGATGTTAAATATGTTAAATGTGACTATAATGGTTTAGCAGATGTTGTCTGTAGGCTGCATGACCCTGAGCAGCCCCTGTTTGTGTGCTCTGCTCACGGCACAGGTCAATCAGCCGAAATTGCCGCTGCGGACTCTGGACCCCCGGATCCTGCCACGAGGCCCTGACTTCACACCAGCCTTTGCTGATTTTGGGAGGCAAGCCCCCGGGGGAAGAAACGTGTCTGGAAGTGTGAGTTTACTCCAACTTGCTCATTTGAAAACTGGCCTAGCACTGATGAAGTTCCTCCTCAGGCTTTTGAGCCTCTTCCAATGCGCCGATTGTTCTGGTTTTGTCAGGATGAACGCAGGGGTGATTGATGTTTGCTTGGCTGACAAAATGTAGGGAAATAGGAAATGGTTGTGGGTGTTTGTCACGAGTAAGTGTTGTTTGGGAAGGGTTTGATCTCCTTCCAGTTTCCTGTGTGAGAGAGTGGAAGTGTTTCCACACCAGGACCCGGCAATCGCGTGTGCGGTCGCGTGTTCGTCGTACAACAGACCCGGCGTCAGCGCATCAGCCTGGGGGCTGTGCTGCAAAGCACACCAACAGAGCAAGGAGATGTTACTAACAAGCAAAATACAGCAGCACCTGTGTGTTCCTGCTTTCTCTGTGCTTCCACGTGTTGCTTTGGTCACTTCATTCCTTGTTTTCCCACCTTTTCCGCTGCTTTTGTTTCACTTTCCCTTCTTCTCCCTGTGTCTGGCTTTGCCCACACTCTGAAATCCCTCTGTGAGTTCTTCACTCATGCATCTGCCATGTCTTTTCCTGGGGCACAGGTGCCCCCAGCACGTGCTACCCCATCAGTGCCACTGGAGGAGGACAGTGCCGCCGTTAGGGGCAATCACTTGTTTTCAGCTATTGATGTGCTTCTGCTGTGTCCATCTGGATGTGTCTAACGACACAGCCATCATGGAGCTTTTGAACCTGCTGGTTCCAGAAGAGTTCCCTGAATCACTCCAACTTCCAAGTGTGCAGGTTTCCAGGAGTCAAACCCAGCAATTTTGGGTCAATGTAGTATTTCTGCTTTGAGAGCAGTCTTGTGGCCGGTGCCTCAGTTCCGAGGTGCACATCTGTGTCTTGGAGTTGCCTCGGTGCCACAGTTTCTCCTGGAGCACCACCTGGTCCACAAAACCTCGTGAAGTCGCCAGTGCTCCCCACCTGTGGGCCGTGCAGGCTGTGCTGTGGCGCCTCCTCTCCTGCACGTGCTGATGTGGCGCGCCCTGCGGCTCTGGGTAACGCGCCTGTCGCTCTTTGTCTCTCCGCAGGCCTGCAAAGTGCAGAGCACCCCTGGATTGCCCTCCCTGGCTCGGTGTGGGCCCCCAGCATGCCCTCTCTTGGTCTCGCCTCACCCACCATTGAGGAACCTGCCGATAGGGGTAAGCCAAATCCCCCCTTCTCTCCCCAGACTTTGCACCTTTTTGTAGAGTTGCCTTTTTTCCCCAACACCCACTGTTGATAAAGAACGACTGGCAGAAAACTTTACAAAAAGGTGCAACCTTGTTTAAAAAAAAACCGAAACAAGACTTGCATTGTACCCCTCTAGGCAGTCTTCAGTGGTGGGTGGGACATCACCAGCTGAGGGCATGCTGGGACGTTGGCCTGAGCGGGATCCGCGAGGGTCTGCACTTTGCAGACCTGTGGAAAGGGGGAGAAAAGGTAAGTCCCGCTTACCCCGTTCATTTGGAGCATTCAGCACATAACATACATCTTACATTTGCACCTTTGCAGAGCAGAGCCTCTCCTTGCTTTGTTCTGGAGGAGGGCTGGAAGGTGATGTGGTTTAACCAGCCTGTCCTTGACGCCTGCGGTTGTAGGATCAGAGGGTTCTGAGCCCAGCAATGCCAGACGTTCCCCTTGTGCCGCATGGCAACCCTGCGTGTGTGCTTCCTGCCCCCATCATCCCACCTCTGCACAGGCCATGTCATGAACCATCAAACCACTGCCTCTTCCTGCCCCAAATAACGTCAAGCAGCTCAGTGCTAACCGCTTCCAGCACGTTCAGTCTTTTGTTTCGCTTCTTTGGCTTTTGTCTTTGTTTCCCTCTTTTTGCTTGAGCGTGTTTTGACTGTTTCTGGCACTAACCAGTGTTGCATCAGATGGCACAGGGATGGAGTTGCACAGAGGCAGAATGCAGCTGGGAAGGCTCTTTGGTGTAGGCAGGGTTAAGTGTCTGTGGCAGGTGAGGAAATGCATAGATGTGGGGCTGGAGCGGGCAGGCCTGTCCCTGCACAGGATGCATTTGCTTTGTCCTTCCTGAGAGGTGATGGACACCGAAATCTCCTCAGTTCTTGTTCCTGGACAGCACAACCTCTCCCACCATCGAAGACCAATTTCACTGTCTGCATTCAAAGCCTCTTATAGAGGGAGAAACACTTCCTTAATTCCTTGGATGGTTTCTAAAGTATTTCCATGACTTTCCTGAGTGGGAGCACCAGGTCAGTCTGTGCTGAGTCTTGGCTCCTCTGCAAGAGTCTTGTACCTGTGTCTTCCTGCTTTCCTTTCCTGCATCTTCCTCCAGAAGAGAGGTCATTCGGATTAATGCAGGAGCTCCTGGTAATTGCCCCATGCCCCAGAATCATCATTATTTACAGGAAGCCAGGCCTGAGCTTAGGCACCTCTTTAACTTGCTGTATAAATCTGGAGCAAAAAGCCCCAGACCCTAGATAATTTCTGTTAAAAGTTAGATCCGTCTATTATTTTATTACATCTTCAAAGGAGGTTTCTGTTCACTGATTGAAAACCTAATCACACAGTTGGAGCTGAGTTGGTTCACAGATATTAAAATCATACAGTCTCAAAGAGTCTTTGTTGTGTTGATGCCTGGAAGGTCTGGGCTCAAAGGCAGTGGGATGGGAGGAGGTGACTCTGGCACGCTGGTGCTCCCTGCACCCCTCAGTTTGCCAAGGGAGCCCCTCCTTCAGGGGTGGGTGTTTGCTGACGAGGAGCGTTTGCATGGACCCGTGCCCGAGGCAGCGCCGGCTCTGACTGCGTCCTGAGCATCCAGCCTGGAGTGTGTGGGAGTCCCTCAGAGCAGAGCTGCCTCTGGGCAGGACATGGGCTGGCTGCAGGTCACCTCTCCTTGGCTTTGCCCTGTTCTGGGCGGAATGGGCTCAAAGGTTTGGGTTTTCTGGGCACACTCCAGCCTGGCTCTGATTACAGAGCTGTCCACAGGCAGGAGGTGTGTGGTGAGCTCTGGCATACATGGCTGTGGCCAGTCAGTTTTCTGTTACATCACTGTCTGGTTTTTCAGCCGGATGAAAGTCTCTTCTCTCCACGTTTGCAGCATGTTGAAAGCCTGGGCAGCAGAACTGTGTGACACCAGAGGTGGGGTGTGAAGGCAGGGCTGTTGTCAGGCCTTGCTGTGCCAGACCAGTGTCAGTCAGGGCTCAGGGTGGAGCAGAGATGGGACATAGGGAGTGTTCAGTGTCTGCTTTAGGAAGGTGTCTAACACACAAAAACATCCTGAAGGCTCCCTTCCACTGTTGACTCCTCAGGAGTGATCAGCTGGTGCAGTTGTACGATCTTGGAGATCTTTTCCAAGATAAATGATTCTATGAATTACAGCATTAATGAGGCTTGTTCCCCTTGCAGTTTGAACAATCTGCTGGGCTATTTCTGTGTGTGGCAGGGGATGTTAACAGGGGTCTTTGTGAGCTGAGGGGAGCCCAGTGACTCCCTGCCCCTCGGAGAAGGCTGTGGCATGAGGTCATTGCCCTCTGACAGCTTCTTCCTCTGTTGCTGTTATCCCATAATGAATCCCATAATGAAGCACTGCTGGTGTTCCTGTTCATTTGCACACATTTACCTTGTCAAAGGCAAGTGGTTCAATTCCCTCCTGCCTTTAAGAAGGATTTTACCTTTCACTAACACAAACCCAGATTTGTGGCTGATGTATGACATAAGAGGCATCAGCCAAGAGCCCTTTTCTCCTAGTCATTGAAGCTCTTCAAGTAACTGTAGTGGTTTGGCCTTTTTGATGCTCATTAAAAATGCCTTTGTTGAACAAAGTAGTCTTTGAAATAGCCCATCTTCCATGAGTGGCTGCTGAGCAGATTAATTACTGCTGTGGGAAGTACCAGGTTTGATAATGGGGTTTTGTTGTGTTAATTTGTACCTCGAGGTTGGCCATTTGTGATAAATGAGTTCAGAAATGTGAAAGAGCTGGGGGAAGAGCAACTTCCCAACATCACCTGGTACCTTTAGTCCTTAATCAGAAGCCCTCAGATGATAAAGAGGAGGTTTGGGGGTGTCTTGTGCCCTGCCACTTGTACATCTGGTGAAAAGCTCCCCAGGTGTGGCAGTTTTAGTGCCTGTTTGAGAGGAGCATCGAGTTACACAGGATTGCAGAGTTGCTTAGGCAGTTCCAAAGCAACCTGATTCCCTTTCTCCTGTGAAACCCAGAGTTTGTCCCATATCTGTTAGGATCTTTATTTTTAGATTGCAGGAGCTGCAGTGATACTCCTTCACTGTTTACATCGTTCCCATCTCAAAATGGCTTTGTTGGAAGCAATCTCCAGTAGAACTTAACATTTCTGGCAGAGCTGCTAATTTATCATTGTCTGAGTGCTTAGGATGGCATGTTTGAAATATGCCTGTAAGGGCTCCACACCTTGCTGTGATGTCTCAGTTCTGCAGTTTCTGACTCCCCAGAGGCACCTTTGGCCAGTGGGGTCAGTTCTGCCCTGTGGAGCACTGCCAGGTTGTGTAGGCAGAGTCATCCCATCTCTCAGTTGGGAAAAGCTGCCCAGAGAAGTGTGTCTGGTGCCTCCACATTCCTGTGAGCAGCCTGGAGCAGTTCTGAGTCGGAGGGACTCCTCGTGTCCCAGCAGGATGTGCTGGTGGCCAGCGGTGCCTGGAGCGTGTTACCCAGCGTGAGCCTGAAGTGGGAGATAACAAGGAATGTTTTTGTCCTAGTTGTTGAATGTTGGGCCGAGGAGATCTCAGCCAGGCCAGAGGAGGGAGCCCAGGAAGATCATCACTGTATGTGTGAAGGAGGACGTGCACCTGAAGAAGGCAGAGAATGCCTGGAAGCCGAGCCTGAAGAGGGAAAACCAGACGGAGGACCCGGAAAATGTCAAAACCCAGGTGAGGGTGTAAGCAGGTCTGAGGGTGCATCAGCTGCACCAGGTAATGATAATTGCCTTCCCTCTTGTAGCAGAGAGTGAGAAAGGGCAATGAATTGCAGTTGGAATCCCAGTTTTCCCCTACCTTGATGGTATTTTTTGTATGTTTATTCTTGACCTGGCTTTTAAATGCCAGACCTGTATATTAAGCAGAGAACACTAGACAAGCTCTGATTGCTTTCCTGCTGCTGTTTTACTGGAATATTTCTGCCTCTGTTCTAAAGTGAAGAGCCCTACATTCCTACAGCACAGAACTTGATTTTCATTTTTTAAACCACATTTCTGCCCTGAATCCTCAGCAAGACTGAGTTTCCTCTGTGAAATCCTTCACTTGGTCCTGCCCAGTTCAGTGGTGCCATCTGAAGCTCTCTCTGTCCTTCTCCCTCTCCTCTTCTCCGTGGGGTACTCGCTCTGGGAGGAGGTGTTTGTCCGGTAGTCAAGCTTGTAATTTGTAGGATAAGTTTGGATGGTCTTGAAGAGCACTGGAATTCTGTTCTTGGAGCTAATGGTGGCATTGTTGACCTCATTATCATCCTGGACAGCAAAAGATAAAGTGCCTTAAAGTGAGTTATAGGAGAGACTGGTTACCTCTGGCTGAAGGAAACAGAGGTCACTCCTTGTTAATTTATATCTCATGGATTAAACTGATATAAAGAAGAGTATTTCTGATAGGAAGGGCTTTGTGCCTCTGTTGCACTTAATAAAAGCACTTGGGTGTTTCCAAAACTCTTGCCCTGTAGTCTTGGTCTTTGGTAGCCAAGTGAGAACTGGGGTTGGGCTGTGCAGAAAGGTGTGGTGTGTCCCTCAGCTTGCCAGACATTCCTACAGGATGTCTCCATTCCCTGTGGAAAGCATCCCCCTGCAGCACTTGTGCCTGACCTTGCAGTGTTTCTGTCATTCAGGAGCTGTTCCGCAAGGTACGGAGCATCTTGAACAAGCTGACACCCCAGATGTTCAACCAGCTGATGAAGCAGGTGACAGACCTGACGGTGGACACGGAGGAGAGGCTGAAGGGAGTCATCGACCTGGTCTTTGAGAAGGCCATCGACGAGCCCAGCTTCTCCGTGGCCTACGCCAACATGTGCCGGTGCCTGGTGACGGTAAGAGTGCCAGGGAACTCCCTGGGCAGTGACACCAACTGCAGAGAGCACAGTTAGATGTCACTTTCTGAGTGTAAGAATAGTTAATGTGGAGTATTGGTTTGTTGGCCATGCCTGAGGCAGAGGGATTTGCTTAGAGCAGCTGTTGAGAGTTGAGGGCTCCTTGTTCCACTTGGTCACAAGATGAGTTATGTTTGGGACATTTGTGGAATCACAGAAGCATGGAATAGTATAGGTGGGAAAGGGAACTTAAAGTTCTTCTCATTCCACCTGCTGACATGGGCAGGGACACCTTCCACTATCCCAGGCTGCTTCCAGCCCCATCCAACCTGGCCTTGGATACTTCTGGGATGGGGCAACAACCACGGCTGCTCTGGACACCCTGTGCCAGGGCCTCCCCACTCTTCTGTGTCTGTCAGTTCCGAGGGAGCCCGAGATGAGCCGGGCCTTGCACAGATCGTTCTCATGTAGTGAATTTGGGACAAAAGAGCCCCCTTTTCCCCAGGCCTTTCATGACATGCAGTGAAGGAATATGGCTTAAGCCTTCAGCACAGAAGAGGAGTGTTTTTAAGCAGGAGGTGTTTTTAAGGAATCCTATGGATGGAAATGTAATTCATCCCCCAGGCGGAGGTGGTGTCAGCCAAGTTTGGAGTGTGACTTTACGTCTGCAATGTAAAACTGCACTGGGAATCTTGATGTGAGTCTTTACATTCACAGCCTTGTGGAGCTGCGCAGCTCAACATGAAGAGCAAAATAAATTGTCATAGATGACCCCTCCTCTGTGGAGTTTATCCCTATTTCTGCTGATGTTTTTCTTCCTTCTCACTCCAGCTGAAAGTGCCCATGGCAGACAAACCTGGGAGCACAGTAAATTTCCGTAAGTTGCTGTTAAATCGCTGCCAGAAGGAATTTGAAAAGGACAAGGCTGATGATGATGTCTTTGAAAAGAAGCAGAAAGAACTCGAAGCTGCCACCACTGTAAGTGGTGTTTTTCTCTATAAGATCTCAGATCTCCCTCAGAAATGTATTTCCTTTTGAGACAGCCGATGATTTGGGGGGATTTTGGAGTTGAGACTTTCGTTCTGTCACTATGCCTGAGGATAATAAAAAATATTTACCTTGATGGTGGGTTTATCCCAGCATTTTCCTGGACTTCAGGAGATAAAGAGGGAACAGTGTCTATGGACATAAAACTGGATCTTTCAAAGAGTTCTGTGCACTGGGAACGAGGTTTTGCAGAGCTGTTTTCCTGTTTTGCAGCCAGAGGAGAAGACGCGGCTGCACGATGAGCTGGAAGAGGCCAAGGACAAAGCCCGGCGGAGATCCATCGGGAATATAAAATTCATTGGCGAGCTCTTCAAGCTGAAGATGCTGACAGAGGCCATCATGCATGACTGTGTGGTGAAGCTGCTGAAAAACCACGACGAGGAGTCCCTCGAGTGCCTTTGCCGCCTGCTCACGACCATTGGCAAGGACCTGGACTTTGAGAAGGCAAAGGTAGGGCAGGAATGGGAGCAAGGGATGAGGCTCTCTGGGCAGGGCTGGAAAAATGGGTGTGGGGTGTTTTTATTTGAAGATTTGTTTTTTTCTTCAGGAATTTCCATATGGATGAGAAAATCATCCACTCTTTGTGGATGTTTTGTCATGACCTGGCCTTGCTCCCTGCTCTGTAATAGATTCTGTATCATTTTCACAGCAGTGTTCTCTAGTTGTTATTTCCAAAGATTTTATCCAAACACACAGTCCAGAAATGCTCAGCATTTACTTTTTCCAAGTTGAATGTCCTTCTTTCTTTATAGTTCCCAAAACATATTTCCAGCTGAAGGTTTATGTTTCCTACAGAAGCCACCATGAAATGTGTTGTTCAGGTTAAATCTAAAACACCCTCATTAACCTGTTCAAACCCACACCTGAGCCTCAGGGGTGCCTGTGTTTTGTGTCACCCTTGTCTCCAGTTGTGCTGGGACGTGGTAGCTGTTCTGCAGCGCTCCTGCATCCTCCTCCCCATTTTCCAGCAATTATATCTATAGCACGGAGCACTGCACACTCCAGGAGCTTCTCTTGGCACAGACAGTCTGCTGCTCTTCCACAAATGCCAGGCTTGGGATGAAAAACTGGAGGGTTCTGCCAGGAATCAGTGGGACTCAGCTCTGGAAACAAACGGAGCTAATTGTGTTCAGCTGCCCCGGGCAGGGAGTTCCCTCTCCACTGCTGGGTCTCAGGGATCAGGGTGCATCAATCCTGAGCCTTAAGGGGAAGGAATTTCCCAGGCTGTATTGCCAGCATTGACCGAAACAATAAGGTTTATCAGCAGTCCCAGGCTAAATGCCCCGTGCTGTGTGGGATTCAGTTTCTCCATGTGCTTTGGGAAGAAAACTGACTTCCAAGCTGAGGTCAGGCTGGACAAGGCCTGGATGCTGTTTTGGGCTTTTTGAGCACTGTAAAAGCCAACATTTTGCTGGTTCTGTACCCTCAAGCTGGGGCATGGCAGGACATGGAGTGAGGGAGCAATTCCAGATGCCTCTGTCCTGTCTTTGGGGTTGGTTATTTCTGTCAAGACTGAGAGAATCTTTCTTAATGGGGTAGACATTTTATTATGTGTTTTTATTGAAGCTGAACTGTTAGTCGTAGTTCAATTAAAATTCCAAACAAAGTCCATTGGAAGTGTTTCCCCATCATCCCTAACTTTGGAAATGTTTGCTCCCAGAGCTGGAACTTTCCAAGGCAAGATGGACTTCTTTCTTGTTTATTTAACAAGGGTTTAGCTGGTTTTTAGTGAAGAGAGTGGGAAACACGGTAGGAAACTGCTCTGAAACTTGTTTGAAACAACTAGAGACTCTATTTTGAGAAAAAGGCTTTTTAGAGCTTGGTGAGCCAAATTTAGACCTAACAAGAGCTTCTCTGCTGATCTCAATTCATGTCTTAGTGTGAACCAATTTGGATTGCACCACATCACAATTTTCTGGATGAGAAGGAGTTTGTGGGGCTTTTTCCCACAGCTGAGCTCATTAAACTGTTCTTGCAGAGAGACCCAGAGCTGCTGCTCAGTCTGGCTTGGCTCAGGTCGGGGGATGAACCATGGAATGATGTGTCTTAGGCTGGTTTTGTACCCATTTTGTTTCCTGAGCCAGTTTTTCTTGGGCTGAGGTGAGCACAAAGCTGATTTGAGGAGGTGAAGCTCATATTGAGGCATATTTTTGATGGAGGTAATGTTTATTATTAGGTATGTGCAGAGGATGTAGATGGTTTGTGTAATTAAAAACCCAGAGAAAGTGTGTGCCTGTGTCGTGCCTCATCTCCTGCACGTGCTGCCCTGTGCACCCTCAAATCCATCCTGGAGCAGTCACCTCTCTGGGGAGCAGCCCTGTGTGTCCCTGATGTTTCTGGTACAGAAATTCTGGAATGCAGGACCTGCTGGGTGTCCATGGAGGGAGTGGTTTCATTTTTCTCCACAAGGTGCTGATGATGTTTTTCTTGTCTAGCCCCGCATGGACCAGTATTTTAATCAGATGGAGAAGATTGTGAAAGAAAGAAAAACCTCCTCAAGGATTCGCTTCATGCTTCAGGATGTAATAGACCTAAGGCTGGTAGGTCCTGGCTCCAGTGAGTTAAAGCATGAAATCATGGAAAGCTAGACTGGTCTGGGTTGGAAGGAACCTTAAGGATCATCTTGTTCCATGGCCATGGACATGGACATGGACATGTCCCAGGCTGCTCCAAGCCCCATCCAGCTTGGATTTGGACACTGCCTGGGATCCAGGGGCAGCCACAGCTGTGCCAGGGTCTCCCCATCCTCACAGTAAAGAATTTCTTCCAATATTCCATCTGACCCTGCCCTCTGGCAGTGGGAAGCCATTCCCCCTTGTCCCAGGTCCCTCTTCTGCTCTCCTGGAGCCCCTTTAGGCCCTGGAAGGGGCTCTAAGCTCTCCCTGGGGCCTTCTCAAGGTGAAGACACCCAGCTGTCATGCCAGTCTGTCATGTTCCCTTCCATATCCAGGCTGGATAAGCTCTCATGCAAGAGCAGGGATTCATGGCTCAGGTGTTGTTAGGGGGAGATCTATTCCCTTTCTCCCAAAGTCTGGCTGTTCAAAGCCAGGAAATGTCTCTTTGTTGTCCTGGTGCCATGGTCAGTGCACGTGGTGCTGCAGGGGGTTCCTCACTGTGCAGGTGAAGACATGACCATGGCTGGAACAAACCTTCCCAGCAGATGTAATTCCCCCCCAGGGGAGCTGGTTTGGGTTGTGTGGAGGGTGAAGTCACCATTTTGGCTGCAGGTAGATAATTATCCTGAGGGCTGTAATGAAGCTGCAGCAAGATAAGGGACAGTGTGGTCATTCCAGGGCTGGAAGGGTCTGGGCACTGCATGGCTGAAAAGACACATCAAGCCAGGAAAGTGGTTTTGGAGTGACAGCTCCTCTCTGCAGGATTCCTGTGTCAGCCATCACCATTCCTGGAGTGCAAAGTGCTGTCTCCAGTTAAAATCAGTCACTTCTTGCTTTTTTTTTTAATTTCAAGGTTTCATTTTTTCCCTCAGGCTTGAAGGAAAGGATCCCACCAAGGGTATCAGTCATAAACAGAGAGTGACAGCAGCTTTTCTCTCTCCTCTGAACCTTGAAAGAGAAGCTGGGAATGTCAGGCTGGAGTTAACATGTTCTGAATTCAGTCAGGTCTTCGCTGCAGTCTCTGTACCTGAGTGCAAGGCTCTGCTCTCTGCTACTGGGATAACCTTGTCCATAATGTGTCCCAGCTTCACAGGACTTTTTCCAGCCCCTCTAAGGCATGACAAGGGTGGGAGGATGAGGCCTTTTCCCGGTGTTCAAATTCCCCATGTTTGATGCTCCCCTGGAAGTTTCCCTGAGCACGTTTGGTTCTTTTGCTTCTTCTCCAGTGCAACTGGGTGTCACGGAGAGCAGACCAGGGCCCCAAGACCATTGAGCAGATCCATAAAGAAGCCAAGATTGAAGAGCAGGAGGAACAGAGGAAGGTGCAACAACTCATGACCAAAGACAAGAGGAGACCGGGTAAAGTAAAAGCCAAGTTGGCTGCTCCTGTCACTGATTTCACATCCAGTGGCCTTAGAGGGAATCCCACATAAAAGGATTTTATGTGGGTTTTTTTTTCCTAAGTGTAATGAGCATAGGGCATTGGGGCCTGATATGGCAGAGGCTGGCAAAGGGAGAGATCTGCCATGGATTGGCTGTGAGGATTGTCATGGGTGAAAATAACCAACCACAGGCCAGCAGTGCTTAAGCTTTCCATTCATGCAAACCATGTTTGATTTTGTGACAGGCTGCCAGAAATCTGTTCTAACAAGTTATTACTTAGAAGTCAGGTTTGCCATCCATTCTCATGCACTGCAGAGTCTCATTTCAAGGGAAAAAACATCTCATTTCAGGAGTAACTGTTAAAGTTATGAGGTTAAAGTCATGAGGTGCTGACTGTGTGTGAGGGAGTGTCTTGGCATCACCAAACTGCTCCTGGCCTCAGGGGTACTACCTGAAGATGAATTTGGAGTGACTAGGAAAGTGAAGATTAGGACACAGCAGGGCAAGGAGAAATTAATTTTGGGGATTCTTCAATATTAAGGATTGTCCAATGAAAGTGATTTGAAAACAGGTTGTAAAGAAAATACATGTAGACTTTATTTATCCTAAAAGTGACACCAGGAGAAGGTGAGGAACCTGGGAGTGCCTGAGGGGCTCCATTCAGACCAGCCAGGTGCTGCAGGAATTGTGGGGTGAGTGAGGCAAGGTCAGGGAAGGCATCTCACCTGCTCCTTCCCTGAGCTCATGAACATGCAGCACCCACAAGAATGCAGAGGAATCCAGCCAGGACCATCCCTTCCAAAAGCAGCCCTTGAAAGAGTGAGAGCTGTGATGTCCAGGCTGTTCTGTGAGAACACAGGCAGCAGGGTGGTCATGTCATGTCAGTGTCATGTTCCTGAGCAGGATCAGAGCAGCACATGAGCTGAGGGTGGCTCTGCTTTTCCTCCTCAGGTGTCCCACGGGTCGATGAAGGCGGCTGGAACACTGTGCAGGGGGCGAAGAACAGCAGAGTGCTGGACCCCACCAAGTTCCTTAAAATCACCAAGGTAGGTGCCAGCACAAGCCTCCTTCAGTACTATAAAGCATCTGTTAGTCTAGGAAGGACTGGGACACTGTGTACAGGTCAAAACTTGGGGTTGAGACACTTTAAATCCTCAGAGTTAATACTGTGTGTAAATCAAGCTTCATTATCTTCTGGATGTTGCTGTTTTGTCCTGAGGGAAAGGAATGTGCAGACTTTCTTTCTCATGTTCATGGTGTCCTTTTAGTAATCCAGAAGCTGTCACAGTCAGAAAATCTGCATTTTATTCAGTGATGAAAATGTGAGCCAGGGTATTGTGTGACATGGTGATGCAGCACAGCACCCGTGTTCCATGGGTCTCAAACACATCACCTGGGGGTCTCAAACACTGCTGGAAATCTTTGGCTGCATCAAGTTCTTGTGACCCTATTCTGATGCAGCTCTTCAATAACACAGGAAGGCCACATCCACTTAATGTCACAAACAGCAGCACTCCAGACTTGGGAGGCTCCAGTAGAATGGGAAGAGCTGTGTCTGCTTTTAGAGGTTTCTCGACTTGGTGGTGTGCTTGCATCCCCCAGTATGTGATAAATTCTCATGTTCATCCTTCAGATGAGCATCTACCACTGGACTGGTGGATTTGGGGCTGGTTGGATTTTGGATTTCCAGGCTTCAGGCTGGGCAAGTTGGAGATTTCTCCTTTGTATCAGAAAAGCTCTGGGTTTTCTTGCCAAGGAAAAGTCTGGCCTTTGCATAAATCATTGACTCCTAAATATTCCCACTTAATGTCACTCACCATGAATTTTTATACTCAGTGCCTGGATTCTTGGAGACCTGTAAAGGAGGACCTGGACAGACTGCAGCCCTTCTGCAAATGCAATCAGTTTGTTCCTTCTGAAAGTCATAAAGCAGTATCCAAAACTTCATTAGCAGGAGAGGTTCAGCCTCCTCCTGCCTGGACTTACGGCTCATCTGGGAAAAGCCCTTCTCCTTTGTTCCATACAAATGGAGCTGGTTCCACAGCAGATGCTTTGGAAGGAGAGAGGAGTTCCCCTGAGATCTGTGAGGTCACAACCTCTTTGTCAATAAATTCTCCACTGAACATTGTAAAATCAATGTTCTCTTCTTGCCAGACATGACTTCTTTCCTCCAAGTTCTGCAACCTGTTGTCATCCTTTGCCCTCTGGATTGTTTGGGGCCCTGCAGGTCCCTCCAAAGCCATGACTGGAGAGCTGATGGACAGTGAAACTGGTTTACACATTACAAACAAACTGAACATCTTTCAAATATGGATATACTGAGTTTTTCCACCTTCCTGAGCTTCAGAATTCCCAAGAAATATGAAGCTCCTGCTCACTGTGAATGTCTCTCACTGACATTTGGAAGAGGCTCTTTGTGATGCCCTTTGTTGTTTGTCTTTTCTGTCTTGGGCCACAGTTTGGTCTTCCAAAAATATGTGAAGTGTATTTTGGTGTTCACAAGACAGGGATTATTGCCAAAAAAATCTCCCATTTATTATTAAACTGTACTATTTGCCCTTGTAATTGTACATCCTGGCATGTTTTACAGCCCACAATAGATGAGAAGATTCAGCTCGTGCCTAAAGCCCAGTTGGGCAGCTGGGGGAAGGGCAGCAGTGGTGGAGCCAAGGCAAGCGAGATGGGTAAGTCAGGATGGGCCCTTCCCCTCGGCTCTGCTGCCATGGAGCAGGTTGGGGTGGGGTTCATGGAACCATGGAATATCCTGGGCTAGAAGGGACCCACAGGGATCAGAGTGCTGCCCCTGGCCCTGCACAGACACCCCAACAATCCCACCCTGTCCAGAGGCTCCCAGAGCTCTGGCAGCCTCATGGCTGTGCCCATTCCCTGGGGAGCCTGGGCAGTGCCAGCCCCCTCTGGAGAAGAACCTGTCCTGATCTCCAGCCTAAACCTGGCACAGCTCCAGCCTTCCCTCAGTCCTGTCCCTGCTCACAGGGCAGAGATCAGAGCTGCCCTTGGAGGAACTGCAGCCCCCAAGGAGGGCTCTGCTCAGCCTTCTCTCCTCCCCTTGTGACCTTCTGCCAAGAAGGGTTAAAGTGAGGCAGGAACAGCCTTTTCCTGCAGTTCTGTCCCCATGGCTCTGAAACAGTTCTGGCTGAGCTGCTCAGTGGTGCTGAGGTATCAGCAGTCCTGACCTTGTTGCTCTGCTCTGTGTTGTCTCCACAATCTCCAGACTCCTTGCGACCAAGTGCCACAAGTCTGAACAGATTTTCTGCCCTGCAGCCTCCAGTCTCCCCAGTATCTGCCTCATCTGCATCTTCAGAACTAGAATCTCGCAGGGCCTTAACGAGGTGAGTCACTGCACCCCCTGCTCTGGGCAACAGCACTCAGAAAGAATTCCTTGCCTTTCCAGGAATGCCTGGGTCCTTTTTCCCCTCTGAGTTAGCTTCAAACATGCCTGTATATTATAATATCATAGGAGAGAGGTGGAATTGCTTTTTAAAACCATTTTGATGAATGTTTTCATTTCCACTTCACCCTTCAGCCAAGGGTAGTTGTGTTTAACAGATTAAAAACTCTTCAGATAAAATGTGGTAATAAATAGGTTGGATTTAATGGCTGTGAATTCAGCCAGGTCAGTAGGTTTATTTATCCAGGAGAACACACCTAAAACCTGGCAGAAATGCAGCATAAAATAGTGTCTGACCCTTCCCAGCAGGTGTGACCTGCCTGTGCTCCTGCATCCAACAAGCAACTGCAGAGCCTCTCTCACTGCAATTCCTTCGAGGCTGCAACCACTCCAGCTTGGAGCATGAAACATGTATTAACCCTCAATAATTTATTAACTCTAGACACGGTTTACAAATGTACAGTTCATTTAAAATGTCACTGGATCTTCCTTCCAGTGCAGACAAGCTGCTGAAGTGTTTTCCTGGGTTGTGCCTCTAATGTTTTCCTTCCAATTTCAAGTAAAATTTGGACTTACCTGGAAGTTATTAAATTTTGGCATCATTTTGCCCATCTGACTCATTAACACAATAATAGGACAGATCGTTGTGACCTGTTGTTGGGAGTCTTCACTTTTTGGGAAGTGTTTTTCAATGAATGGGTGAAAAATACAACTCCTATGGAATCACAGAATGTTTTGGGTTGGAGAGAGGTGAAAGATCACCCATTCCCACCTCCTGGCATGGGCAGGGACATCTTTTATCCCAGGCTGCTCCAAGCCTCACAGGAAGGAACTTCTTTGTTACATCTAATCTGAAGCTCAGTTGGGCATTTCAAAGTGGAACAGAGTCCTTGTGTTATAAAACTCACTATTGCATGTATAAAATGGGTGCATTGCTTTTCCATATGTTCTCTAGGAGACATTAGCTGTGCCTCTCCACTCTGGGTTTGTGTTTGTGCATCCCTGAAATAGAGTTACTTTTGGTTGTAGGTACAGTTGTAAGAAATGGAGTCAGCAGTCCTGTGGGGCTCAGGGGGTGGTTTTGCCCTGCAGTGAATCCCTCAAGTACCTTTTCTAAGCTCTGAGCGTGTTCTTGTTCGGCAGTCGTGGGAGCACGGGCAGGGAGAAGAACGACAAAGCTCTGCCACCTTCCCTGTCCCGGCCCAACACCTTCCTCCGGGGCAGCAGCAGCAAGGAGCTGCTGCTGGACAACCAGGCCCAGGAGGAGCAGCGCAGGGAGATGCTGGAGACGGTGAAGCAGCTGACAGGAGGCATGGAGATGGACAGGAACAGCACTGAGGCCGAGAGGAACAAAGCCAAGGAACCTGGTAACGGCTCCTCTGTGCCCGGGGAGCCTTGCTGAGTGCGTGGAAAGGCACAAGGGAGAGTCTGTCAGGAGCAGTGACAGGTGTCTGTGCAGGGCACTGTGAGGCTGCTGTGGCTGGGATGCACCTCCCAGAGCTGGGTGACACAGCTGAGTCAGGCAGGCCTGGGCTCATCCCTCTCACCAGCTCCTGCGTAGGATCCAGCGGAGTTGAAAGGCTGCAGGTGCCAGCACAACACCCATGGCATTGTCTTATCCTGTCACTGTCTCACTGGCTTCTGGGCATAAAGTCCCCCAGATCAGTGTCAGTTCTTCAGGCATGCTTTTCCAGTGCCCAGTAAAGCCATATCTGCCCTTCTCAAGCATTCCCCAAGGCCAGGGCAGGGATTTGCAGATGGTGCACAGCAGCTTTTTAGCACCGTGTTGTTGCCAGCCCTTCTTTTGAGCCGGCCCTGGTGCAAAGGATGGTGGCACCACCAGGGTCTGTCACCTGGTCAGTCCTGCAGCTCCTGCTTTTCCCTCCTGCCAGCATGGGCTGATCTGTTAGTGGGAAAATGGGGACACAGGGTGATGTTCCCATTGGACAGAATCTTTATAGCAAAGACAGCATTCAGCTCCTTCCCTGGGAAACATCTGGAAACTGCTGCAGTGAGGGAAACACCTCAACTGCCACAGCACAGCACAGACTTCAGGATATTGTAGGTGATCCATGGGGACCAGGGTTTTGGGTTGTGAATGGGAGATTGTCCTGGACTGCTGCCCATCACAGTCAGCATTATTTTAACTTTGCTGCAACAGCTCCCATTTAATTACTTAATGTTGGTGCAGAGCTTTGAAGGTGTTCGACTTGTGCCACTGCCAGCTGTGATCCTGCAAGGGAGTTGTATGGGGGAAAAGTAGCCAGGAAAGGATCACAGAATCCCAGAATGGTTTGAGCTGGAAGGAACCTTAGAGCTCATCCAGTTCCAGCCCCCTGCTGTGGGCAGGGACACCTTCCACCTTGCCAAGGTTGCTTCAAGCCCCATCAAAGAACTACTCTGTGCCCTAGTGACTTCAGTTCTTAGAATGTCATCTTTAATATGCTGATTTTCCTTTTCCAAACATTTTTTGTTTTATTTCCACCAGCCAAGCCAGAAGCTCCCCCAGCTCCTGTGCAAGAAAAGCCTTCACTATCAGAAGAGGAAATAGAGAGAAAATGCAAATCTATCATTGATGAGTTCTTGCATATTAATGATTTTAAGGTAAGCAAGATGAAAATCTCACTTGACAGAAAGCTCTGAGGGGCTGCAGTGATTTCTCTCCAGGACTGTGAGCACTCAGCCCACACAGAAGCAGCGAAGCGGGGCCGGACAGAGGCCAGGCAGCAGCAGCAGCTCCATGGGCACTCCCAGGACAGTTGTCTCCCAAGTTAGTTTTCTGCCCTGCTGGTAGTAGGAAAAATAGCCCAGCCTGTGTGTTTTAAGTAGCAAGATGGATGTGTATCTGTCATGAATCACTGAGCAGCGACATAATACCAGCAATTTTGGAAGCAGAAAAGCTAGTGGGAAAATAAACAGAGGTTTTCATTTAGTTATCAAAGCATGTGCTGTTCTGATTGGAGGCAGATAAAGCAATACTAAATATTGAACAAACCACTCCAGAGAATATTTAATAAACCTTGGAAATTACTGAGCAGCTGTCATCACTTCCTAGTTAAAAGTTTGAAATTTTGTTTCCCTTGTAAATGGGTTTTTTAGCTCATCCAGGGAGTTTGTGAGACGTGTTACATTGGCTGCAAAGCTGCTTCATTTGATCTTTCACTGAAATAAGTTTTAAAACCTGCCAAGTTTGAAATGGCAGCACTTGAGAGTTGCTGGTTTGGCACCCTAAAAGCAGAGTTGCTGCTTCCATTTCATTGGACTTCCAATTAATAATTGGAAAGAGGAATATTCTTGTGATGGATTGTTTAGGGTTCACATCTAGTTAATGTGATAAATTATTAAATACTTGGTTTGGAGAGGAAAAACCTTGCTCTGATTGGCAGTGAGCTGGCCTGAAACCCAGGAGCTGGTGAGCCAAGGAGTCTCTGCTCTTTTTCCTGCTTATGATGGACTCCAAAGGCTCCTCCTGGATGCCTGTGGTGAAGGGGCCACGTTGGTTCCCTGTTTGCAAATATAGTGGTGCATTTCTGTGGCTGACTGGAAATTGAGCTGAGTTACTTTAGACAGGGCAGGGCTGGTTAAAAGTCCATGAAATCGAGGCAGCTTGTTTGAATCAGGAATTATTTGGTGCTGGGGGATTCTTGGTGCTCTTCAGGTGCAGTGAATCTTTGACTAACAGGTGCTGTTCGTGCAGCCACCTGTGAGTGAGTTCCTGCTGTGCAGAGCAGAGGAATGGCCCTTTGCAGGTGTTTGGTCCCCAGTCTGACCTGACCATGGGCCCAAACTGCTGAGCAGTGACCCTGGTGACAGCCCGGGACCAGCGGGCTCCTGACCTGCAGGAAAGAGCCACACAGGGCCTGAGGAAACACATCCAGGGCTGCCACATCCTGGGGACTCAAGGCATAACTAGTCACAGAGCAGGTGCCTGCTGTAAGGAATGCCACAGATCTGTGGGCTGGACCCAGACGGTCACTGGACGGTTCTTGTGATGGCAATAAAGATTTTTTATGTGGGACTTTGAGAGCTGCTCTCAAAGTCTCTGTTTTCATTATTTATGTTGCAGAATGCTAAAGTCAGAAAGTGGGAGCTTTAGAAAGGGGAAATCTTACTCCAAGTGCTCCCCAGCTATTTTCTGCTTAATGGGCTGTGGGTTTGTAACACAGGCATTTGTGCCAGGTCAGGTCAGTACCAAATCTGACCTGATACCCTTTTTTTGACTTGGCTTGATGTTTGATGCAGTAATGGGTGCTTTGGTGGCATCCAGAAAACAAGTCCTGCCATTTCACCAAGCAGGCCTGGAATGTGATTGTGTATTTTAAAAATTCTTACCTGAGTGGTATAAATTCCATTATTGCTATTACTGGTTTTTTTGTTGTTATTATTATGTGATGAGGTTCCACAGCCTAATTCAGCACTTTGCCTGGCAACCTCACTAAATTCTCATTTCACCAAAAGTCCTCAGTGTTACAGTAGGAAATACTCCTGTGCCATATTTTTGCTGCTTTTCAGCTGAGGGCTGACTGATGTGTCCTGTTGACAGGAGGCCATGCAGTGTGTGGAGGAGCTGAGTGCCCAGAGCCTGCTGCCCGTGTTCGTGCGCGTGGGCGTGGAGTCCACGCTGGAGCGGAGTCAGATCACCAGGGATCACATGGGCCAGTTGTTACATCAGCTGGTGCAGTCAGGAAAGCTGAGCAAGCAGGATTTCTTCAAGGGGTTGGTATTCTGCATGGAGAATCCACAGATTCTTTTCCTCAGTGTTTCTTGTAAATGGTTGCTGTGCTGCAGAGAAATGCTCTCCCGCCTTGTTTTGGTATCCTGCCCTCTACACACCTTTTGGATGGACTGTATCATCTGGATGTATTTATAAGGAATATTATTATTGTAATATATTCTAAAGTGTTTCAGATGCTTTAGTGAACATAAATATGTTCATATTTATATCAGCTTTTATTTTGAAGCAGATCTGTAGGTGTCTGTTTAAATGTGTGTGTTCAGATCCCTGTTCCATGCTGTATTTCTCCTTGCTTGCCTTTTGCAAATCCCTGAATGATATTGGAAAAGGAGGCAGTTGTGGACACTGCTGAAGGCTCGTGGAAAAATCCAATCTGGATTTTTCCCATGCTGTTGGCTTTCTCAGCTGCAGCCCAGACCTTTCCCAGACTGGGGATTTTTCTCAGACACAAAACAAGAAAAAAGAAAAAGAACAACACAGATAAACACCTAGTGTTGAACACCGAGCCATGTGTCTCGTGATATTTTGCAAAAAACATGTTTTCAAAGAAGTGCTGCCTTCTCTGACCAATAAGTCTTTTCTACCTTGTTTTTTGCGATCTATCCTGTATATATGCCATGGCTTTTCAATAAATCATCTCTTCTTGCTGCTTGGAAAAAGTAGCATGTGTTGCTACATTATTTGCTGTTCCTAATCACTCAGCAGCAGGCAGTCAGAATCCTAAACACATCAGTACCTGGGAGCTCTGTAACATGAGCTCCTGTGCACCCACAGAGCCTCAGCCACTCTCCCACTGGGAAAAAGGCTTTACCCACATGATGCCATTTCTCAGGACACCTCAGCTGGAGCAGCCAAATCCTCGAGGGGTTGAGGAGGAGAACATGCAGCAGATGGGTTGGACCTGCCTTGAGAGACCTGAGTTTCGGCTCTGGCTCATTTCAGCTCCCTGAGTTTTGTTCCCAGCCTGGAATCCAGTCCCAGAAGAATTGCTGTTCCCATGGAAGTCCTGGCGGCACTCAGTCCTTGCTGGGGTGCAGAGCAGGAGGGATAAAACAGGGATAGCCACAAATGCAGCAGGGAAGGAGCAGATGAAGTAACTCTTCAGCACTGAATTTCTAGAAGTTGGCTCTGTCTGGCTTTAATTTGACTCCCTGTCATTGTGGTACCACCAACAACTCCAACAGGGAACTCCCTGCACCCGTGCCTGTCTCTGAATTTCATCCAGCTCACAGGAAAGGTTTAGACAGCCTGAGCTCAAAACCATATGGAACAACTGAAAAAAATCTATATCCACAGGGAATACACTTGTGTCCACACAGCACTGATGGTCAGAGAGACTCGTTTGAGGTGATACATATCCAAAATGTATTGTGATTAAAGCTGTTAGTGAGTTTCCTGGAGTTTGTATAAGTGAATCTTGATGAAATATTGAGATCTGTGCTCTGAATGTGACATAAACAATGTGAAACAACTCCTGAAGGTGATGGAAAGGGCAAGTGGTGTTCAGTGGGTGCTGAGGAGAACACCAGAAACCACCTCTCCTACTGACACAGCAGAAGTGACCATGTAATGAAGGATCACAGGATGAACACTGGTCCCAGCTCACATCTGGGAAGATGCACAACAGGAAAGCAATATCTGGCAGAAAGGCTGGAGGAGCAGCAGAGGACGCAAAGAACAAAGCAAAGGAGGTGGTTTCTGGTTTGCAACATGACAGAAAATGTGGATTTATAGTCACTAAACAGGACACTGGACTTTTCAAGGTTTTCGGGGAGAAAAAAATCATGAGCGAAACTGGCAGGAGAGCAGAAAAATTACCATCTCCCAGGCATGGGAAATGAGGTCACCTGCAAGGGCTTCATGGGAAGGAAGAGTTTTGAGCCATTCTGGAAAGTGTATCACTGGGGAGCAGTCTTGTAATTCCTGCTGCAGAGAAACTCTCCTCTGCTGAACTCTGAGCTCTTATTTAGAGACATTTCACTGCTTACCTTCTGTTAGCATTAACCTCCTTCTCTAAATGTTTGGATATTTTTAACAAAGTTTCGTTTACATCATGGTTTATATGTACAGACAAAAATGCTTTTTTAGTTTTATAGATGTTGCTGTTTAGCAAATTATTTGGTACTGGGATATATGAATTAATATAACTGGAGGTTTCGTGGATGTATCTGTTGGATCTACAGGAGGTGGCGTCTTGTCCACAAATTCTCCGTGTTATGCATGGAGAAATTGTCTTGGCAGTTTGGAAGTACCAAAAGCATAAAATGGCAATGGTTTTTTTGTTACCTTTGTGATTCTCCTCACTCCTTTCTCTCTTCACTCCTCTTTTATGTTACAAAACATTTTTAAAGTGCAGATTGCTTTGAAGGAAATGTCTCCAAATAAATTTTATTTAATACTTGATGTTTTTTCCTCTTCCAAAGTTTTTCCGAGACCCTGGAGATGGCGGATGACATGGCCATAGATATACCCCATATCTGGTTGTACCTGGCTGAGTTGGTGACCCCCGTGTTAAAAGAAGGAGGAATCTCTATGAGAGAACTTATACAGTAAGTGATGCTTCCCCAGCTGTGCCTGTAGTGTCTGCTCAGCATGGTTCCCATCAGTAGGTGAAGGATGAGCAGTGCTGGAGGCTCAGCTCCCCACAGGAGCTGATGGAAAGCTTGTTGCACATCCTTGGGGGCCCACACCAGCCTGAAAGGTCTGCTGAGAAGGGAGCTTTGTGCTTTCCCTCTTGGAGAAGGATTTTATCCATAAGTCTGCTGTTTGTTTCAGCTGAGCTTAAAAATACCCATCAGTGCTGTAGAATGGGGTCATTTGGGAGTACAGAGACTCTGGGAATTAATTAGACTTTCAGAGAGTGAGGTATCTCAGAGAGGCAACAGAAGGAGGGCTGGGTTGGGTGGGATATTTGGAATAAATTCCCCCCTGTGAGGGTGGGGAGGTCCTGGCACAGTTTGCCCAGAGAAGCTGTGGCTGCCCAATCCCTGGAAGTGTCCAAGGCCAGGCTGGACGGGCATGGAGCAACCTGGGATAGTGGAAGGTGTCCCTGGCCAAACTATGGGATTCCGTGTCTCTACCACCTGGGCACTGCCTTAAACAGGCACAAAACCTTGTCCACAAGACCAGAAACAATTTCCTGGACCAGAATTCCTGTATTTTCTGTATGTCCTTACATATTTGGGGATTAACTGTGAGTGGTTTCTATTTCTATTACCAGTATATTAAGAAAGTAACAGTATTTTCCCTCTACCCAAATACAGCATCCCACAGAAATGAGTGGATTTGATATTAATATAACATACTTTTGGATGTAAAATTCAAGTCTTTGTAATTAGCCCTGTTGTGACAAGGTCACTGCATCACTAAATGTTCTATCAGCAGTGCTGGATTAATCAAATCCTTCCTCCCTGGCAGAAGTTGAAGGTGATTTCCTGCCTCAGTTTGATCACTACCCCTGGATTTGCATTCCAAATACAAATTATAAAGGAAAAACACCTGTTTTTCTTTCATTCTAGAGAATTTAGCAAACCCTTGCTTCCTGTGGGAAGAGCCGGTGTCTTGCTTGCTGAAATCTTGCACCTTCTATGCAAACAAATGGTGAGTGCCCAGTACTCCTGTCCTGTGGAGGGAGGAGTGGATGCAGCGCTCGTGTTCATGCATGAAACCTACACCGTTCCCACGTCAGGACATTTAGGGATGGGCCAGCCAGTCCAGATAACTTAGGAAACCTGCCTCGCACCCCCAGTTTCCAACCAAGCCTTACGAGGGTCCAAAAAGTTGAGTTAACTTTTTGTTTTCTCATCACTTTTCCCTTTTGCAGGTACCTTTGCACCTGGCTTCTCCCAGAAGCTAAGAGTGCTGAAATACTGCAAGAGGGACATACTCAAGGGATTTCTGGGCTGACCAGAAGCAGCAAGTGCCGGGAATCTTGCGAGAGAACTGTTCTTGCAGACCGGAGAGGTTCTCAGGGTTCGGATAAGCTTCCGATGGCCTCAGACTGCTGTGTGCTTATCCAAACTAAAGCTGCGACTCTTGAGGTTCAGCCAGCACTGGGGTAGTGACACCTCCTCACCCCGTGACTCCGAGAGCTCTCTTTCACACGTCACAGCTGCGTGTCCAACCAGTTTCGTGGTTTCCCTATAACTCGTCTCCATTTTTGTCTTTTTTTTTTTTTTTTTTTTTTAATCCAGCTAAATCCCACACTTTGGATAGTGTTTAATTCCAACCCTGTAAAATCTCTCACTTGCCTTTTTTTTTTTATTTTTTCAAGCATGCATTCAAGTAAGGTTGAATGTTCCAGGAGCATTTCAGTCCAACAGTGCAAAGAGTGACTTTTTATTTATTTATTTTAGTCTTGTGCTTGTTTGGACAGTCAGCTTCCATTTTTTTTAAACTATTCTGTGAAAGAAAAGCTGCTGTGCTCTGAATGTGGAAGCACAGCCTTGAGTCTCTGTTTCTGCCACAGCTTTCTGATTATATCTTGTTTAGGCCAAGACTTGGACTTGGGTATTTCAGTGTAATGTCAGCCATCTAATCCAGATCTTGATGAATCAGAGCAGGAACTATGCAGTTGGCTCTTAACAATCTGTATTTTAAACTGAAAATTGTAATCTGCTTTGTAAACTTAAAATCAGATTGCATTTCTCAGCTTGGCTTAGTCTACTCAGTGATCTTCTGTGAGCAGCTGCTGTAAGGC
The DNA here is from genome assembly GCF_029582105.1 of Oenanthe melanoleuca. Taxonomy (NCBI): domain Eukaryota; kingdom Metazoa; phylum Chordata; class Aves; order Passeriformes; family Muscicapidae; genus Oenanthe; species Oenanthe melanoleuca. Next base: position 411,991 of record NC_079354.1, read on the forward strand.
GAAACTTTGGCAAAGCATTTGGGTGGAAAGAGCTGGTTGTGCTTAGCATTTTTATTCTTACTAGAACTGAGTGTGTCAGAACTGTGCTTTCTGAGGCAGGAGGCTCAAAGGTCAGTGTGACATTAGAGGCTGCAAAAGGCTGAAGTGTCTCTGCTCAGAGGCACTGCTCTCAAGGTTTGCATAAGCTCTAGGAGCTGAGGAGAGAATTGGGATTATGTGCCTGAATTTGAGGCTTGGTCTCTGTGCAGGAAACAGCTGTGTAAATGAGGAATTTTCTCAGAGGAGCAATTTGCCAGAGTCTTACTGTCAAGGCAAGGGAGTGTTGAGTGATGGCCTAAGTCAGGAGAAGGGTCTGAGTCACGCGTGGCTCAGCCACCCCAGCTCTGTGCCAGGCTCTGGAAGGTGCCCTATTCCATGTACCAGCCCTGTGCCAGGCTGTGGAAGGTGCCCTGTTCCATGCCCCAGCTCTGTGCCAGGCTCTGGAAGGTGCCCTGTTCCACACCCCAGCTCTGTGCCAGGCTGTGGAAGGTGCCCTGTTCCACGCCCCAGCTCTGTGTCAGGCTCTGGAAGGTGCCCTATTCCATGTACCAGCCCTGTGCCAGGCTGTGGAAGGTGCCCTGTTCCATGCCCCAGCTCTGTGCCAGGCTGTGGAAGGTGCCCTGTTCCATGTACCAGCTCTGTGCCAGGCTGTGGAAGGTGCCCTGTTCCATGCCCCAGCTCTGTGCCAGGCTGTGGAAGGTGCCCTGTTCCATGCCCCAGCTCTGTGCCAGGCTGTGGAAGGTGCCCTGTTCCATGCCCCAGCTCTGTGCCAGGCTGTGGAAGGTGCCCTGTTCCATGCCCCAGCTCTGTGCCAGGCTGTGGAAGGTGCCCTATTCCATGTTCCAGCTCTGTGCCAGGCTCTGGAAGGTGCCCTATTCCATGTTCCAGCTCTGTGCCAGGGTCTGGAAGGTGCCCTATTCCATGTTCCAGCTCTGTGCCAGGCTCTGGAAGGTGCCCTGTTCCATGCCCCAGCTCTGTGCCAGGCTGTGGAAGGTGCCCTATTCCATGTTCCAGCTCTGTGCCAGGCTCTGGAAGGTGCCCTGTTCCATGCCCCAGCTCTGTGCCAGGGTCTGGAAGGTGCCCTATTCCATGTTCCAGCTCTGTGCCAGGCTCTGGAAGGTGCCCTGTTCCATGCCCCAGCTCTGTGCCAGGCTGTGGAAGGTGCCCTGTTCCATGTGTCACTGCTCCTGGGGAACCTCAGAGGTCGTTGCGAGCTCCCCGTGTCACTTCTGCCTTGCCCATTCCCTGTCACGAGGCGCTGCCCACCTGACCAGATGTGCATACCTGGGGGGATTGCACACGTGGTGTCTCTTGCACGGGGTCTCCAGATGTTCTAACTCATTGCTGGGTGTTTGTTGGGTGGCTGAATTGTCCTTTATTCCTCCTGACACAGCTGCACCATTCCGGGCCCTGTGAGCTCCTGGGGTGTCCCTCAGCTCTTTAAATGGACAAACTGTTTGTGTTTCAGAGCCATAAGAAAGTGGGAGCCTTATGGAGGGAGTCTGGCCTCAGTTGGAAAGACTACTTGCCCGAAGGGGAGGATGTACATACCTTTCTCATGGAACAAGTGAGTTCAGATCATTTCCTGTTCTTATGTGCAGTTGGAATATGGAGTGAAGTGTCTCCAAGTTGGGGTAGATGATTTCAGCACCACCTTTTGAAGCACAGGGAGGACAAGCCTGTCCCTGCTGCTCCCAGACACGCATCTCCAGTCACCTGGCGTCCTCTAGGAGACCTGTTTCTCCAGCTGGGACAAAAACATTCAATAATGAATTTTGGAGCAAGGACAGACAATTGGCAGAAGGGCCACAATTAACAGTAGCAGTTATTCACTCATCCCACCTTGGATTATGATCCTGGAGGGACTCAGGACTGATGGAGGCACCTCAGCTCTTGCTGATGCTGCTCCACAGGAAGTCAGTCTCCCTTTGGAGCTTCAAGTGATCCCCTGCCCTGTTCTGGCACTTTGGAAGTGCTGCAGGAAGTGAAATGATTACCATGGCCTGGCCTTGCTGAGGGGACTGCGGCTCTTCTGTCACAGTTTTCAAGGAATTGGGGCATTGGCTGCAAATCCTTTGAGCCAATGCCAGCTCTGGTTGTTGCATTCCAGCCCCTGTAGCTCCACACACTTGATTTTGTGCTCTGCTGTGCAGGGCTGGAGCTACCTGAGGTTACTCATTAATAATGGAGTTCCCATGTATCTGTAAAAATGCTTCCTAACCTTTGGAACAGGGAAAGTTTATATTGTTGTAACGATAACTGAGCAGCTGAAAGATGCCAGGAAGCAGAATTAAATGTAGTTTCCTGCTTCAGTCTGGTGTAATTCAGCCTAGGAAAGTACATTTCACTAATTCTCATCATCACATGTGGTGTTGCAGAAGTTGGAGTTCACGGAGTCTGATTGTTCCAGTTCCTCAGAAGCACTTTCAGAGAAAGAACTCTCTGCGGAAGAGCTGAATAAGCAGCTGGAAAAACTCATTGTAGAGGACAAGGCGAATGATGAACAAATCTTTGATTGGGTAGAGGTACAAAGAGATTTTCACCCTCCCTGCAGACTGTTTAACTGCTTTTGTAAATATGTTCTGGTCTGAAAATCTCGGGGTATGGGTCACTGCAAGGATTCGGTCTGCACAATCAACACTTCCAAAGAATTAAAATCTAAAATATAATCTGTATTTAAGAGTCAGCTTCAAGAACGAAGACTTTTAGCTGTATTAACTGTGTAACCTTTTAAATACTGTAGACTTTCTGACACTGAATATCCTGCTTCTGCCACTTAGTACATTTTAGATGTACACTGCTACGTTGTTTCTTCAGAAAATAGAGAAGCTTCTCACTACTTTTTTCCAACATGATGGCTCCAAATTTCCCCCTGTAAAAATATCCTGGGCAGTCACTGAGAGCACCTTTTCCCAGTGCACTGAGCCAGGCACTGGAAGAGAAAATAAAAATAAAGAAAAAAAGAGGAAAAAGCCTGTCAACCCACTGGTCTTTGCTCTCAGTCTCTGGCTGCCTTATTTAACTCAGATGTTTAGTGTCTGAAATTATACCCAACCTATGCATTTACATCTGTGCTTACACTAAATCTCGGACAGCTTCAGTTCAGTTATTTCTGTGGCAGAGCAATGTCATTCTGTGTTAGAAATGTCATTCTTCCAGTGCTGTTAGAGGAGTTGAGAGTGGAATGAAACCAGCACTGAAAATCTGGGATCACCCCCAGGCTCTCTGGAGCCTTGGACAGGTTCCACAGCCATTCCCTGAATTTCTTTTACAAGGCAAACAATCTCCACCCAAGGAGCATGCCATAAAGTTTTGGAAAAGCCTGGAACTCTTTGAAACTGTGAGGGCGTTGCAGGAGCCCAGCGTGGCTGGTTTGGTTCTGAAGACAAACAGGAGATGTGTAGAGGAGGTGTTCAGTGGCACATGGATCCCACAGGAACTGGTGCTGCCTCTTGACATCCCTAAGGGAGTTTGGAGGAGTGAGTGGGGAAGCTGAGTGTTGCAGGGGTGAGCTGAGTTTGTGCTGCAGCAGCAGCTGAACCTGGACTTGCTGCCAGATTTAGCGCTGGAGTTTTGCAGTTTTTAACTGGTCCATTTACTCTTGATTCCAGGCTAATCTAGATGAAAGCCAGATGAGTTCACCTACATTCCTTAGAGCTTTAATGACAGCAGTTTGTAAAGCAGCTATTATAGGTGAGTAACTTGCAGTGTAAACACCACACAAATCAAACCTGCAAAGAATTATTTGGTATTTTCAGGTTTATATCACATTTCCCTGCCCAAGGCTGGTTTTTATCACACACTAAGGCTTTTCCATCATTTGGAATTGTGCCTGAGAGCAGGGTGTCCCTTCCCCGTGTGACAGCCAAGTTCTTTGCTGGGTGTGGTGTTCCTGAGGTGACCCTGGTGTGTCCCAGTGAGCCTGTGGGAGCAGGGGTTTCAGACAGTGCTGGGTAATGCCAGGCTGTTTATTGATTTTCTTAACGAAGGTGGAAATGACAGAGATCATCATTAAGGCAACTAACATTTCCACTCCTGTGTCAGAAAAGATGCATGAGCAGCGTGGGCTGCGGGAAGAAGCCAGTCTGGGGCTCAGGCTTCTAGAGTTTTATATCCAAAGTTTCAGTTTTGGGAAGAAGGTTTATGTAGATTGCCTGACTACACAGCTGGAAGCACAGGAAAGGGAGGGCTCCTGAGTCAGACACGTGAGCCTCGGACTCTGGGGAGGGTTGAGTAAAGCACTGCAGCCAGAAACATCTACTCAGTTCACTTGGTTTTTAACTTTACTGTTGCCATCTGGCACAGCAGAAAGTGGTGCTTCTGGTCTGCTCTGAGCTGTGATTTGGGGGAGTGGCCTGGCTGGATTCCACCTTGTGAGGGAGGGGAGGAACAGCCCAGCTCCTTCCTCCTTCTGGGAACAGAATCTTGCTCGTGCCACCTAGTGTTAACAGAGACATGACATAGGACTTCATTTCCAATGTTTAAGGGTTCCCTGTTGTGTAAGGAAAATCATCCTCTGGTTTAAATTTTGAACTTGCTTCTGAGTTTTTTTTCTTTTGTTTTCAAAATATCACTTAGTTGGGTTCATGATCTACTTGAAAGCTGCTGAATAATTTATCCTTGTAGCTGATGGACTTGTAATGCCTACTTTTAATCTATTTTATATATAAATATTTTTATATATTTATAGTTTTTTTTAATATGTGCACCTTACGATTGTGTTTCTGCCCTGGTATTTTTAGGAAAAAAAAGAATTTTATAAAAACATTCTAACCTTCTAAATGCAGTTGCCTATGGAGACACAATTTGCACTGCAAAGAAAGGTTATGCTGCTTCTGCCTGTGTTAGAGCTGGGGTAACTGCAGGCAGTGGCTGAACTTGGGAACTGTAAAGGACCAAGACTTCCAGAAATAGCTATTAGCCAAAAATACCTGCTGTTGTTTCTCATCCTCCTTTTCTCTCCGCTTGAATATGTGTTTGTGATTGCTGTTTGCATAAATAGAGGCAGTCAAAGACCTGTCCCTGTTGCCTTGTGCCAAGCTGACCCTGCTTTCTCCTCTTCCCCTCAGTGGACTCTTCCAGCTTCCGAGTGGACACTGCTGTTATCAAACAGAGAGTGCCCATCTTACTCAAGTACCTGGACTCAGACACAGAGAAGGAACTACAAGCACTTTATGCACTACAAGCATCAATAGTAAAACTTGATCAACCTCCTAGTAAGTGTTGCCTCTGTGCTGGGGATTTGAGCCCACTTAAGGGAAGGGGGTTCTGATGGGAAGAAGATGTACTTTTCCTTACCTTGTAGGTAGCAGATAAGAGAAGCTGATGTGGGTGGGTTCAGTTTGTCTAGATCCCTGCTTTTTAGAGTAGCTCAGGTTCCCAAATGCTTGGCCAAAGGCTGGCTCTTCTTTTGGTTGTTCCTGTGAGCAGCCCCACAGAAGGAAGGTCAAACGTCTGTTGATAAAATGAAGCAAAAAAAGAGCAGTAAAAAATTACCTGTTGAGTTTGCAGTACCTGGGCATGTGAGAGCATGAGTGTTGTGACTGCATTGCTACTCCACAGACGTCTGTGGGCTTGGGGGGAATAATACATGTTGGTCAACTGGTAAGTTTTGTCCCAGAGATGCTACAGAAAACTCTTGTGAGACAAAAGGCAAGGGCATAGCCAAAAAAACAAGGATTCCCAGGGAATCTATGGCACAAAATCCAAGAATACCTCAAGACATCCAACACAATCATCCTTAGTGTCCTTTATGGCATTAATTGGGCATTATCTCTCCTGAATGAGCCACAAAAATCCGGGGTTGGAGGGAATCCAGATGTGTGGTCCAGAGAAGGTAGGCTGCTCTGGGTCCTGCTTGCCAGCCAATGTCTAGATAGCATATTCCCACAGCTGCTTTCCCAGCTTTCCCTCTCCTCTGACAGTGTCAGAGGGGTCAGTTTTCCCCCTCACCTGAGCATGAGCAGCCAGGAAGCAATAACTGAGTAAGAGCCCTTTGTTTTCCTTGGCTCGCCACCTCCTGTGCCAAGAGGTCACGTTAATCCCCTTATCTGCAGCCGGTCTCTGTTGCAGCCACAGCTGACAGATGTTCCCTCCCGTTATTCCATTACTGCAGATTTGTTGCGGATGTTTTTTGATTGCCTGTATGACGAGGAGGTCATTTCGGAGGATGCCTTCTACAAGTGGGAAAGCAGCAAGGACCCGGCGGAGCAGAACGGGAAAGGAGTAGCGCTGAAATCTGTCACGGCGTTCTTCACATGGCTACGGGAGGCTGAAGAGGAGTCAGAGGATAATTGAAACTTAAATACAGATTTAAAACAAACAAACAAAAGAGAAACAATTTAAGTATTTTTTTAAAAAGTTTCACGTCTTCGCCAATCACAGTGCAGCAAGGCCAATTCTCTCTCGCAGACCCCCCCTTGCCCCACACACGCAGGAGTGGGAGAGGTAAAACCCCATAAACACCGAGGTGATCATGGAGGCAAAAAGGTACTTGAAAACAAACCCACAAAAGTTAACTTCAAACCTGAGGGCGGGAGCACTAAACCAAAATACATGTATTATTTATAGAAAGTTTTTCTGTTTTAATCTTTTTCTTTTCTTTTTAAACAAGGACTCATACTTAGGAAAACACACAGCAAAACAAATCTGTTAGCAAAAACAAAAACAAGTTGAAAACTTTTAATTTATTATTTTAAGGACTGCAAATGCCAGTGTAATTTTTAAATTTGCAGTTTCTGTAAACAAATTGTATAATAGAACAAAAGCAGAGAAATAAATTTCCCTCCCCTTCATACGCACCTCAGTTTTGTTTCAAAGCATGATAAATAGACAAAACTTTGAAGGGGGTTGGGGTGAGCTAGATGAGGACAAGATCAATTCTTTTTTATTGTCATCAAATTTTTCTGCCTGCCTCTCAGCTTGCTTCAGAAATTTAAAAAGAAAATAGTAATCAAACCATACATAACCTTGGATCGGAAGGAAAATGCATTTGAGAAAACTGCTGCGGACCAGAGTGCTCCAAAAATAACTCATTGAAAACCGTGCTACCCTGGGGAAAAAGTACTAGTGATACTTTGAGAAACTTTAGAGCAACTTTAAGGCTTGTAAATACATAGAACAAATATTTAAAAAAAAAAAAAAAGAAAAAAGAAAAAAAGAAATTGACTCAATACTATTTCTTTTCACTTTCAAAATATAAAGAACAAAATAAAGACAAACATTGCAAGTTTAAAAGAAAGTAAAACGACTTCTCCTTTGACAGCTGCTGAATGTTTGCACCATCCTGAGCGGTGCTGGCTTCCTTGGCATGCATAGGTACTCGGGCCCAAATTGTGTACATATAGTGTGTGTCTGTATGTGTGACTACCAAAAACGAAGGGTGAGAGCAATTGTTGTTTAAAAAAAGAAAAAAGGGGTTGCTGTTGTGCCGAGAAGCTCCCTGGCCAGGGAGCAGCCCGTGGCTGCGGGGCCACGCGGGTGCGGTTGGTTCCGAGGCTGGGATGTGACCTCAGGGCGGACGGTGCCCGACCCCAGCTGGGTTGCTCCAGCCGTGCGGCAGCCGTGGTCTCGTGTAACTTGGACCAGTGGTGTCATCCGGGGACCCGTGACCCTGGGAGCTCCGGAGGTCGCAGCTGTGTGAGCCGAGATTCGCCAGCCCCGCTGTGCCCGCGCAGGCAGAGCCGGCCGGGGAGCCGAGCGCCAGCGAAGGCTGCAGGAGCGCCGTGGAGCCGGCCCGGCCCGTGTGCGCGGGGCAGCGCGGCCGCGAGCAGAAGCGCAGCCTGCGAGCCCTTCCCGTGTGCCCAGCGGGCCCCGCGCTGCTCCCAGCCGAGCTGCTGCTCAGGACGGGAAGGCCCTCTCGTGTCTCTTCAGCCACCAAAGATGACCTGCTGGCTCTCACTGTGAGAAGCGCTTGCCATCAAGAACTCTGCAAAGCTGGGGAAGCCCTGAAATGTGATTTCTGAACTGTGGGCCATGGACCGTGAGTAACCTGTGGAGCATTTGCTGGGGGTATCTGCACCACTGGCTGCTCACATGATGCTGTCTTCTTTCCAGCTGCTAAATCAGTTCTTTGGAAGAAACAAACAAACAAACAAACAAAACCCAACAACAAAAAAAGAAACAAAAAAAAAAAAAAAAAGGGAAGAAGGATACAAATACGTTTAATACTTTTCCTAATCTTACTTTTACATGTAAACAATTGCTGTATTTGCCTGAGGATGTGATCACCAAGGGGAAGGGAGGAGGTGCCTGGTTGTGGCCAGAGAGGAGATGTCCATGAGACACTTTCCCTGTTAACATGTTCCACCCCATGAATCTGAGCTAGAGAATCCATGGCCTAAAACACTAGAGCATTGTTTGGTTATTTTTTTTTTAGTAACAATAAAACACTTTTCTCTGATGTTTTGTTAAAAAAAAAAAAAAAAAAAAAAAAAAAAAAGAAAAAAGAAAAAATATTCTCACCGCTCATGTATCTGCGTGTACGACATCCAGCCGTGCCTCACCATTGGGCCCAGAGGTTTGGATGGGTTCTCAAGGTCTCCAAAAGGTCTGTCCCCCTACCCACCAGGGCTCCAGGGGTGTCTGTTAAATCTCTGCAGAAGGTCGTGTGAGTGCTTTTCTTCTAAAAGGCATTTCTTTGACCAGTACATGGTGGTTTGTAGCAGTTAAATAGTTGAATTAAATGGATGCCAGATTGTATGTAAATAAGGGTAAATGTTTGCCACGTCAGTGTAGCCAAAGGATGGAATTCCTCTCAGGGTGAGCAGTGTCAGAGCCTGCTGGGAACGTGGGTGTGCAACAGCAGAGCCGTGCAAGGACTGGTTTCTCTCTCCTTGCCATGGATTGGACAGGATAAACTTGCTGAAGAGCCTTTGAACAGCCCTGTGAGTCCAGTGTGTCACGGCTGGGAAATCTGTCTGGGGAGCTTTTCATAGAATCTTAGAATATGCTGGGTTGGAAAGGACCCATCAGAATCACGTAGTCCAGCTCCTGGGGTTTTTTTTGCCTGGGATCAGCCCTCCCTGGTGCAGGATGTAGTAGGCAGGTAGAGGAGAGGCTCAGGAGAAGAGATTCCTCTGCAGGGATGGTTTCTAGTGTGCACAAGGCCAGGTTTAAGCCAGTAGTAACTTAGACCAGTTGTTGCTATGACCCACAGAGCATTTGTTCCAACCCTATAGATTGTTTTAACTGATAAAGGAAAAACAGGGTCTCTAAAAAGTTCTCTTAACTTGCTGAGCATTCTGAAGACATTTCAAGCCAATTGCAGATGTTGGCATCTCGTACCAGAGGGTGACCATGATTGTTCTGCTGCATTTGGTCCCATGATGAGTTGTTGGTAGATGCCCTGAAGATGGCTGCTTTCTCAGAAGCGTCCAGGGCAGAGCAGAGAAGCTGTTAGCTAGGCCTGTATGCTTGGCTTCTTTCACACATTCTAGAGGGTTTAACTTTGGGAGCAGGAAGCTCAAAATCAGACCTCCCCAGAATGCTTTTGTGCCCTTAGATCCAACACCCCTGGCCCTGAGGCACTGAACCACCTGTATAGAGCTGGCTGCTGGCTGCAGGTTATATGTGAGGGCGAGATGCTGTGTGGTTGGAGTTGGGCCAGGAATGCTGGGCTCTACCTGGGGGTAAATCCCAATCCAAACACCATTGGGAGGTGTTTGGGCTGGCAAGTGCTCCAAGCCCCTGCTTCTCCCAGTCAGGCTGGGAACTGGAACTTGGCCTTTCGGCTCCTTGGAAGGTGTTGGCCTGCAAGCTGCCAGCAGAGCAGTATCTGAAGCCAAGCAGCATCAGCAGGAGCCCAAGCTCTTCACACACCACTGGCTTTTCATGAGGTGCCAGCCCCAAGGTTTGTATGAGGCTGCCCAAGCTGACAGGAACTCCAGGTTTGCTGTGCCTGGGGCCATGGGCAACCTGCAATGACTGTAGGGTGGAGTCTGGGGACCAGGAGGCTTCAGCCCAGAGGATCCTGCTTGGCTTTCTTCAGATAGACAATCTGCAAGGAGCCATTGGAGGAAAACCAGTCATGGGCAAAGAATAACAGCAAGAGATTGATTAACTCAGCTTCCAGAAGCATGACTAAATCACAAGGAGATCTCAGGTTGTCTACCTTTGATGAAATATTATGGTTTGCTGAAATAACTCCTGCTGCTTTAAATGCTGCTGTAGGGATGCTGACTGTGGAAAGCTTTGTCATGTGGCACCAGCTTCTCTTTCTCATTTCCAGCTGCTAAATTGTGCTGAAATGGCAACAGGAATTAAACCAGCTCCCACTCCATTCAGTCCTTTCCATAGGAGAATGTGTTCAAGTTGCTGGCCCAGCTGCAGGGATGGATATGCTGTGGCTGCAAATGGGAAGGAGGGGAGTAGGCGTGGGGAAGGCAATAGATGCTGTTGGTTGGGACATTTCGGTATTACTGAGTGAGGTTGAGAGAATGGTGAAGCTCTTGGCTGTCCTGTTGCAGCCCCCTGCAAGAATTAATGGCAGATGTTATCATAAGGCAGTTTTACTGCTAGCTCCCAGGTACAAAGCATTGAGGGTGGAGCAGAGCCCTGCTAGAAGGGGTTTATCACAGCATTTTGGAGAACAGCTGGAAAGGTGCTGCAGAGATCATCTTGGCAGATGGAGCTGGTATGTTCAGGTCTCACCTGTGAAGAGAAATGGGTCATTTTCAGCATTGCAGGGTGAGCTGTTCTGAAATAACACCTGGTGCAAATGCTCTGTGACATTACAGATGGCATGAAGTGAATAATCCATTGGTCCTGGCCACTTCCCACTCGTGTGAGTGAAGGGAATCATTCCCATGAAGGGAGTAGGCACTCAGCACCATCACTGCACGGATTCATGGAGATGGTCACGCTCACAGCTCTGTCGCACCCAGGGTGTTCTCATACACCAGGATCATAAACACAGGGAATTGCACTCATCTCTGCAAAACAGAAGTTGAATGTTTTATCTGTTCTCCAAGGAGATTAATCTGGTTCTCCAGGCCCTGCAGCATCACAAGGTGGATGTTCTGAGGAGCCTGAGCTGCAGCTGAGCCATCTCGAAGAAAAGCCAATAGACAAGATTTTCCACAGAGCGATGAGTGAGCCAGCTCTAGAGCTTTTCCAGCAAGAGCCATGACCAAAAAAGCTTTAAATTCCTGTTCAATTGTCTTCCCAGCAAGACTCACAGGCATGGCACTGCCCTCATATGGTGCAGAGGCCAGAGTCCAGCCAGGCTACTTACGGCAGGGGTGCGAGTCCACATGCAGCAGCCAAAAATGAGCTTTGTGGCTGCAAAACCATCCCAGCCAGGAGGTCTGGCAGCAAGTTACTACCTGCCCAGGTGAGGGGAGCAGCCCCTGCCTGCGGCTCACCAATTTTCATCTGAAAAAACTGTTTGGTAAGGAAATTCTCGCTGCCAGATCACTTATCTGTGGGGATATGTGGGTTTGGGAGAGCTCTCCCCGCGTGCAGTGTTGAGTTGGTGGTCTTCAGCTGCTCCTTGCTTAGTGGAGGTGCCACTTCACGTGCCTGCTTTGGGTAAAATAAGTCATTACTGTAATGCCAGAAGTGGTGTAGAAAAAGAATCACAGCTTCCAGTCCCTGGTCCTCCAGTGATGACAGCACCCACCTCATTAGCACTCAGGATCAATTTCAAATTAGAGTGTTTCTAGAAAAGCAGCAGCCTCTGAAGGCTGCTCAATCCATGACATTTTCCTGCTTCAAATTCATGTTGGCTCCAGTGGTGTTTCTATTCTGCACTTTCTCCAGAATGAAACAAACTTTCATGTATTTAAGTGTATTTTTATTCATTTGCTAGATCCGATGTAAAAATGGGTTGTTTGGTTTGAAAATGCTTAGAGGAACGGGATACCTCTTGGAAACAGGGGAATATTTGAAAAGATAAAGATAAGAAAGTAGAACCTTAAGGGGTAGGTGTGAGAGGGGCAGCAAGGGAGATCAGCTGAGAGGTGGTGTAGAGTGACACTGGAAAAAGTGTGGAGAATTATTAGGAAGCTGGTAAGAAATAAAGAGATCAAAAGTGATATCTTGAAAGACATGAAGAGGTAGAGAATATGCATTTTGGGGATGAAAGCAGAAGAGGAGTGATTTTTGCATAGAATTAAAGGAGCTACAGGGATGACAGTAAGACTGCAGCTGAAAAAAAGTAAAGATGTTGTTCTGTTGATCATTAGAGATGCCTTTGGTGAAGTGAATCAGCAACAAAGTAGAAAATAGCAGTTTAAAGGACTAAAAGTCCCTATTTCTACAGGACATGTAAAAGGGAAAAAATCCCTTCATAAGTAAAGTAGAAGTAAGGATTAAAAAAACAGCTCAGGCATAAAGACAGGAATTATGTGTGTGTCTGCAGGAAGGATATCACCACCAGGTAACAGCTCCTTGTGTAATGCTTATTTTGCTGTGGGCAGAAAGCCTCTGGAAGTTTGTGTGTGGCTCAACAAGTGAGAGACCCAGATCAATTAAATGTTTGGTTCAGTGATGGTTATGGGATTGTTGTGCTTGGCATGGCTCCCTGTGCAGGTACACAGGCTCAAATTCTCCCTGAGCCAGGTGGCCTGCAGGTCAGAAGGAGATAAAAGGCTTCCTAATATAAATGTCAAAGCTGAAGTAAAAGTGGAAAAGCAGAAAATCGACAAAAACTTGGGTGGCAACACTGGAGGCAAAGCCTGAAGGTATTCAGAGCTGAAGTTTGGAGCTGCAGGTCAGTGTTAAAACAGCATTTGGCAACAGAGATGCAGCAGGGTCAAGACTCTATTGGCAGAAGATGATTTCAGCAGATGCACAGTTTGACAGAGGTAATAAAAAAATGTAACAATCGTGTGGCAGGTAGAGGTTAAACCTCACAGAAGGGTGCTTATTAAACTCAGAAGTGTTCACTTTAAATAAAAAAATGTGGCAAAGTGGGGAAAATACGAGTTGGTGTGGGGTAAGAAAGTCAACAAAATAACCCCTGGAATGGAGTTTCCATTGGCAGATTTAAAACATAATTCAAAACTGTATCTAAATGAGAAACAAAACAGCTTCCATGTTTCTAGGAGAACAACACCTGGCATTGCTCTGGACACTGGGTGGAAACAGTAGCATCCCTGAGCAGCAAAGTTCACAGCGACTCCTTGGGAACAGAAGTGACGTGTCTGGATGACCCGCAAGCAGCACAGCCAAAACCGAAAGCTGTGGGGAGGCTTGGGAGACCTCTAAGGGACAGCAAGGTGGAATCAAATTGAATGATTTTCAGGGAAAGGAACAGTTGGAATCTTACTAGTCCATTGCATCTGCGGGCAGGAAAGGTATTGGGAAGGCTTAGTACTTATTAACAATGCTTAGTACTTACTAAAAGTGTTTAATATTTATTAGAAGTATTTCTGATGATGACAGTGCTTGACACCATCACAAACAACTCAGCTCCCTGCTGCAGTCTGATTCCTTGGCCACGGATTTCCCTGTTCCTTCCTCCTGTGCTGGCTCTGAGGAACACAAATGACACAAACCTGCCCAGAAAGTGGAGCAGAGGAGACAGAGCAGTGGGTTGTGATCCCAGAGTGTGGCTGTAAGGAATGTGAAGGGTTTGCTCTTCCTCTCTGGGATGGATTTTGAGGTAAAAATCAGAGGAGGAGACAACAACAGCTTTTCTCCTCTGCTTGTAGCTCTGTGGCTACACCGGTGCTGGGACACATCCTTGCAGTGAGCAAGGAAGTGCTGCTGGTCTGATTTCATCTTTTCCTTTTTGGTGTCTTAAACAACAGCAGTAAAGGAGTACATTCCCTTTTCTTTCCCTCTGCGCTACCTTTCCCCCCTGCCAGAGAGGCATCACAGGGGGAAAAAAAGCCAAAGAACACATTTTTCTGCAGTTGCACAGGGCTTGTTTCACACTCAGGCAAGACAGGAATGTTCAGCAAAGTGAAGCCATATGTCTCAGGCACTTCCAGGGCTGTTTGACTCCACATCGCAGGGATCATCTGGAGTGGAGAAGACTGAACAGGGCCAGGCTTTGCTCACAAGGCTTTAGAAGGTGATATCCTCAGGTGTAGTAAACTTAGAATAGTCACCTTAGAGAGCTGGGAAAAGCTTGGACCAGAAGCAGGCCTTACTGCAGAAATAAGACACATCTTCAGCGCGTTGAACGTAAATGCTTCTAAAAGGGCTCAGAGGGATTTCCCATCACACCAGGGATAAAAGTGCCTAAATAAATGGGTAAGTGCCCATATGGTCTTCAAAGTGTGAAAACACAGATGAGGAGGGAGGTTGGCAGGAGATGGGTAAAGGTTACATGCAGAAAACAAAAATGAGAAAACTGCTCAGACAAGAGACAGCAGATGAAATGCTGTGCTGTATCAGGAGTCACTATCCCTGGAGCTGTGCAAAATGTGTGGATGTGGCACTTGAGAACACAGTTTAGTGGTGGCCTTGGCAGTGCTGGGGGAAAGGCTGGACTCAATGATCTTAATGTTTTTTCCAGTTTTAATGATTCTGTGATTCTAGGCATGCTTATGGCAGAAAATAAGTGTAGGTAGGGAATTGAGGAGTTCTACCTTAAACTCAGGGTTAGGTAAAATAGTGGGTTTTGAAGGAAAGAGGGAAAAAAAAGAACCTCCATGGATCTAGCTAAATAAAGTAAACTTAAAGCAAAAGCATAGCAAGAGGCACACAAGACAAGCTTCTGTTTTTTACCTCTCAGCGTATCTGCACAGCCTTGAGATTACTGCAACAGTGAAGATACAAGTGTGGGTCACACCTCAGCTCTGCCCTGCCATGATAATCCTCACCCTGAGCAGCGGAGGCACAGGTAAAAACTGCCTGAAACAGAGCAAAGCATCATCAAGAAAGGGATCTTTCCCACATGCGAGAACTTGTTGCGACAGAAAGTTCCCAACTTGCAGCCAGACCTCAGCACTGGGACTGTAATCATGTACACTGGGGTGTAATCGTGGCAGGCAATAATTACACAGTTAATTAGGGATTGGGGTGAAGAGGCTGAGGCAAAAAGAAGGCGGCAGTGGGGATACTGCAGAGCGTGGGAAGAGGATGCAGCTGGAGGTGATACAGGCTGGAGTGCTCCGAAACGGGAATTCACGGGTACCCACAGAATCACAAAATAGTTAAAGTTGGAAGGGACCTCTGAAGAAGACCCCATTCAAAGCCCTGCAAAGGCAGGGTCACCTGGAGCAGGTGACACAGGAACACGTCCACGCGTGGCTGAGGAGGCGGCGGCGTGGTCCCAGCCTGGCGGGGCTGAGCTAAGGGCCCGTCGGGACGGAGCTGAGGGCCCGGCGGGGCTGAGGCGGGTCCCGGGGCCGGCTCTCGCCCCTCAGCGGCCCCAGCCGGCGGGAATCGCCTCAGCGCGGCAGTGGCGGGAAGCGCGTGCGCAACCCCGCCCCGCCCCGCGCACGCGCACGCGCACGCGCACTGCCGCGCAACGTTGAGGCGGTGGGGCTGGGGGGGAAGGGGCGGTTTTCGAAAAATGCCCGCGGCCCCTCATTGGCCGGCGGCGCCACCTGGCCACGCCCCCCCGCCTCGCGCCGCGGCCCCGCCTCCCCCGCGCGGCCGCCCCCCGTCCCGCCGCCGCCGCCGCCGCCGCCATTGGAGGCGCCGCCGCTTTGTGTCCGCCGGGCCCGGTGAGTCCCGGTCCCGCCCGCCTCCGGCGCCGCGCCGGGCTGGACACGGGGCCACGCCCGGGAGGCCGCGGGTGCTGCGCGCGAGGCGCGGGGGCGGCCTGGCGACGCCGCCGGAGGGGCCCCGGAACTGCCCTGAGCGCCTTCACCCCCACCCCCCCGTCCTCCCTGCCCTGACAGGCCTGGGGGAGCGGGGGCGTCGTGATGGGAAGTCGCGACACGCTGCGCGGGCATGGCGCGATGTCGCGGTGGGCTCGGGCCTGCGCAGGCCCGAGGAGGCGGCCCCGGGCTTCGGGTGTCGCCGGGCTCGGCGGGGCCTGGCGGGCGCGGAGCCGCACAAAGGAGCTGCGGGGCTCCAACGCGCCGCTCCCGTCCCGCCGACACAGGGCGAGCCCCGGGGAAGGTCAGCGGCGGAAGGGGCTGACAGGGCCGCCACACAATAAATAATCGCTATTTACAAACTTAGGGAGCGCCTTGGCTCCCGCCGCGGCCTTCCCGCCTTTCGGCTGCTTGGCTGTGCGGTTGTTTGGGTTTTTGCCTGCACTGACTCGCTTCCTCAAGGCCCGAGAAATACCAGCACTCGAGGGGAACCTCTGTGTGGCTCCGCTTCTTAAAAGAGCCCTGATCCCGCTGGGCGCTGATGGCGATGGATACAGACCTGTCGGCACTTCCGAGTGCCCAGGTGCTCACAGCCGCCTAAGGAATGCTAATCACCCTCCTCCCCGGAGTGCACCATTCCCTACAGAGAGGGCTGTTAAATTCCCGTCTGGAGTGAGGCTGTTCGGGCAGGCTTCCATTTCTGTATCGTTATCCTTCTTGCCACTCTGGGCTGTTTTCAGGTAAAACATCGCAACCATTTAAGGAGAAAAGTAGCAGCTTCTGGGGTGGCTCTTGCCAGGTCAGGGGACCCCACCACCTTACCTGCTTCACCTGAGGACAGCCCCAGACTGGGAACACTGTTCGGAACAAGTCCTTCCCATGTGTGTTTGAGCTGTTTTCCCACTTACCAGTGTCTGCAAATCCCTGGGGAACTGCCCATTGCTGGAGAAGAAACGTTGGAAAATGTGGGATTGTGGGTGTGTTGGCTCCTTTATACAGTGTAGCAGAGACTGATAGTTTGTTTATAGTGTGGTATTTCTCTGATTCTCGGGTATTTCTCACTTCTTAGGAGCCCTACTGAATTATTTCTGGGTTAGCGAGTGTGTCACTTTCCAGTCCTTATCTAATTATTGAGTAAGTGTTGCAGTCTGATTTCCCAGCACGTGACTTCTGTTTGCTTTGACCATAAATAGTATTTTTAGCATCTTCAAGAAAGAGTTGGCCAGCATTCTTTGGCAAGCAGCTCCCATTGAGGCAGGAAAGGTTCGGAAGTGCCTGTGTTTGTAAGCAGCATCCCTTCTCCATGAGGGCAGTGAGAGGAGGGAGGGGAGTTCAGTTCAAGAGTGGAGGTGTTTGATGCACTGGGCAGGAGAGCCCAGACCTTCCTCAGGTGAGACTTCAAAAAATTTTTGGATAGAGTGGAGATCCTTGGAAATCAGGAATGACTAGAGGGGAAAAAAAAAAAAAGGCAAACACCTAATTCCTGTTGTGGGGGAAGAACGTGGTATAAAATACCTTGGAAAAGAAGTGGCTTTTGGAGCTTTCTTTTGTTTACTTGTGTGAGCTTGCTAATTAATGATCTTCTCAATTCATCATGCACATTCATAAGGCAGAAGCTCCTTGAATTGTTTTTGTCTTCAGAATATCTTGTCCTGTGTGTTTTTTCCCTTTCAGCAGAAAGTGACATGTAAATCTTTTGGCAGCCGTTTTTTTACAAGTGACCTGGGGTCCTCTGAGGATTTAAACTTCTGTGAGAGGGAATAAAAGTGTTACATTGATGGACTATAATTGGAGGTGTGGGTAGATTTCTTACAGACTGCCATGTGATAATGGCTTTTATAATGTATAGTTTTGTCTGTAGAATAATAAATGATAGCTGAATAAGTAGTAGTTGGGAGGAGGGTTTATACAGTGGTTTTAAATTTACTCTATCTTGGCAAGGCCTGTTTAGGGTTCAAACTCTGTTATGTAACATTTGCAGCCTAAATTTTCATTCAAGTGTCAGCAGTTTGTCAAAATTCATGAAGTTGGATCCTGAATTCAGCTATTTTATCTAAGGTTATGAAAACTTTCAGCAGGGGGTTTTCATGTTGGAGTTGTTTTAACTTTGTGACCTGGCCTTGTTTTAAACTTAAAGCTGAACCCTGTGCACTCCAGTGGGGGTGATTTCACCCCTCAGTGGCCGTGTGGAGAATTGAAACAAGGGCCATTCTAGCCAAAACTGTTAAAAACTGTTGTTCCTCAGAGCTTGTCACCATCATGATTCTGAGCATCAGTGTGGAGATGGATTATTTTGAGACAGCCGTGCAGGCAGAAATTCTGCTTCATATTAATCCCTTGGCTGAAGTTTCTATGAGTTTTAGGTATGATGGTGGTGTAATTTAAATTGCTCACTGACTGTGGCTGTTTGGGGACATGAGGAAAGGCTCCTGGGTGTAGGAATGGAAAATAATCCAGGCAAACGGAAACTGTATGTTCCTACTGCCTTCTGTGCAGGTCAGAGATTGATGGAGAGAGATCAGAAATCTGTAGTGGTTTTCTGTTGAGCTGGGCTTCTTTGTGAGAAGAACAGTGGAGGTGAGGCATGGGTGGTTATTTCTGTTTTAATAAGCAGATGTGGGGATTGAGCTGGCTTGGGGTTGCTGGTGTTGGACGCTAACAGAGACAAGTGCTGAGCTCAGCCCTGGGCCAGAGCATCAATCTCACTCTAGTGATGTGCCTCTTTCCCCCTGCCCTTTTTTTTTTTTTCCTTCAGTGAAAGCAGCATCTGTGTGCGCAGAAGGGCACGGTTTAGTTTTTACTGTGCTCTGTAAAAATCGGAACAGGCAAGGTGTAAGTTGGGTTGTATTCATGGCATTTGGAGTCAGAGGCTCAAATTCAATGTTGAATGAAAATGTTTTCAAATTAAAACATATCTTTAGGCTTAAAAAATCCTTATTTGGGTCTCTGAGTATAGGAATTTCTGTGGTTGGATGGTAGAAGTGTGAAGGATTATTTTGCTGTGCTCCCCTGAACCCTAAAGTACATGGAGTTTGTTGTTCCCCCACAACCCCATCCGGGGAAGGGGTGGATGGAAATGGACTCCGTAGCACAGGCAGGTTGAGGAATGTGCTGCCTGGCAAGTGGGGAGCTCTCGGAAGTGTGTGCTAGACCACTGCTCCTGGTTAATTGAAACAAGCTGCTCTGTGCAGCTCAGGTAGCCAGGAGCAGAGCCCTGGGAGCCTCCAGCGCAGGAGAGCTGCAAATGCAGACCTTGGAGCTGAATCAGGGGAAATTCCAGGGAGCCGGGACACCTCGTGGAAAATGCCGGTCCTGAGGATCGGGACAAAACTTGTTGGATGCAGCAGGAGCGATGGGAATGCCGGCTGTGCTCAGCCGCGTGCGGGAGAACTCCCAAGCTGATTGACAAATGAGGATCAGAAGTTGGAACTAACTTTGTAGTCTTTATTCAATAGCATATTTTGTTAATCTGCAGGACTTTCGACTGTTTTAAATGACTAGTTCTCCTGGGCTGGCTTAGCCAAGCTCCACAAGCTGGAAAAGCCCGAGGTGGAATGCTGGAACACCTCGGTGTGCAGGCAGTGACTGCACGAGCTGGGAACTCCTGACAGACGTTTGTATCCGAGATGCTGCTGGATGATATACTGTGTCCATGTAGATTCTGAGGGTTAGACAAAATATCTGCTTCCTGGGCTGGGTTTTTAGGGAGCAGCTTTGAGAATTTCAGGGGAATAAAGCCTTGAAAGAGTTGTGCGGCTTGCAATTTAGAAGGTGATGAGTTTTGACATGTTTGATTTGGATTTGCAGAAGTATTAACATATCCTGTGGTTTTTTTCTGCAGTTTCCAAGTCATTTAAATACTCTTCTGCATTACAGAGTAATAAATAACTGTCAATAATCAATAGCCTGGGTTTTAATTGTTGATAATCAATAGCATGGTTTTAAACCCAGTTTTACTTTGCTTTTTAAGGCTTTCTGATAACAAACAGCTGTTCGTGCTTGCACCACTTGCCATGTTGTTGGATTTGTACCCCTTGATGCCCTGCCTTCTAACCTGCAAGTGCATAAAAGCTTTTTTTAGCCCTTTTTGACCTCATTTCTAGGCTGGTGTCATGTACTTTGTACCCAGTCACATCTAAGTACATCAATCACCCGTAGGTGTTGTGTGACAGTAAGGGGACACCCCTCTGGCCCAGGATTGGATACACTTCCTCCTTTTTCCATTGCATATTTGTTTTCAGCCTGCTCACCCTACCCTGAGTCCCTGGGAGTTGGAGTTTCTGCCAGCCTGACACTTGGATTGCCACATTCAAAACCTACCTGTGGTTGATATTTCACACTCGGTGAGGAAAACCACTTTTGATGCCCCCGTGGAAAGAAACGGGCTGAGCAGGCACAGTCCCTGGGAGGATGCTCTCATGAGGTGGGGCTTCTGACCTTGCCCTGGAGATGAGTGCTTTGCAGTCCTTCTGCCCCTTTGATTCCCTGGGCCTTTTGAGCAGGAGATGCACCAAGCCTGAATTTCTGCTGGGTATTTCTGCTGTCTGAGTATTGTAGGCACAGAAATTGTGCTGTGTTAAGTTGTACTCTTGAGAGAAAAAAAGACTCCAGTGCTTTGTGCACTGATCTAAACAAAAGGGTTTTCAAAACTTGGGGAATTTTAAGTCAAAGTTGGGTGTACTGTTTTTGTGCACGTGTCATGCAAGTCATACAGTTTAAAAATAATTAAACCCCAGGACCATGTCAGCCAGTGTGGCTTGTGTGTGTTTAATCCCAGGGAATGTGTCTTTTGTAGCCCCCAACTGATTTCCCTGAGGGGGAGTCTGTAGTTGGTTATTTTAGGATTCACTTCAAAATTCTGACATTTTCTTAAAGGGCTTTAGATTGCTTGCTAGAAAAGAAACACTGGATATTGAGCTGAAGCCTGGTGACTTTTTTTTTTTTTTTTTTTCTTTCCAGACTTGGGTAAGGAAGGTCCCTTAAAACAGGGCAGGGTTTTTTTTTTAAGTGCTGTGCTATATTCTAGATGACAATTAGTATATTTTCACATCCTGACATTTCACAAGAAAGCTTCATTCATCTCATTTTTTTGTTTTGTTTTGGTATGTAGTGTGTTTTGATCTTTCTGTTTTGCCTCAGAAGAAAACATCCAGTGCTGTTGGGCTTTGCATTCCCTGGTGCTGAGGCAGGACCAGTTCCCCGTGGGTTTTCAGAGTGGCTGTTCAGTTCCTGCCTGTGACTGAGTAGGGATCCCCACTGCTGAGTAATGACAGGACCAGATTTTTGGGCAAGAAGTGGTGTTGATGTGGTACAGAGAAATGGGTAGAGCAGTGCTGAAACTGTGGTGCAAGTCTGCTTGAAAACAGAGGTTTTCCCACTGGTGCTGGGTCTGTACAAGAGGAAAACAGCCAGGCTGCAGAAATACCTATTAAAAGAGAAAGTTTATTGTAAGTGCCTGCCTTCTGAGCAAAAGCAGACAGCCAGAGCAGGTGAAAACAGGGCATTTGGCTGTTTCCCTGTCAGGAAGGGAGGAGGGCAGGCTGGAGCTCAATCTTTGGATGCAGCTGGGACAGGTTCAGCCGTGGCTTGCTGGAGGTGAGGCTTTGCTTCTGAGGTTTTAAAGGGGATGCTGAGAGGAAGTGAATGAGCCAATGAATCCCAGTTTTGTGGTGGAATTAGTGGAGCCCTTTTCCTTAGGAGAGACCAGTGCAGGCAGATGGGCAGCAGGTAAGAAAGGTTGTAAAAGCATAATAGCAGTAGGGGGTGAGACTTGATGAGGGTTAAATTAAGCTTGACCCATTTGTTATCCATGACAGTGCATGTGTTTGGAGCAAGGCTTTGGCAAGCTTGTTTTCTGGTAGAAGGCATGGAGACTGCTCTTCTGATTGTCATTTTTTTGTCAAAAGATTCCTTCATTTCTTAAAATTGCATGGGGTTTAGTTTGGGGGGCCTTGGCTTGTATCTTCTGCCTGACAGGTGTAAAGATGTCATTCCTTAGCACCATGTGCCAGCTCCTGCTTTTATCCAAAGTCACTGAGTGACCAGTTCCCTCACTCAGGGCACAGTGCAATGGCTGCTTCTCATCAATGCTTGCCCTTAACTTAAAGAGCCTTTTTATCTTTCAGCCATCTTCTAATGGGGCAGGTCTGGCTTTCACCTTTCCCATTTCTGCTCCACCCATAGCTCTCCAGTTTGCATACCTGTTTTAGCACCTTTGTTGAATGCAAGTGTTGCTTGTTGGTTGTGTTAGTCATGAGCTGTAAGTCATGTATCCTTTTCTTTTTAATCTTTAATTTGATAGATACATGGACATAGATGTTTTTGTTTTGTTAATTTTCACACCACATCTTTTCTGTACTTTAGGTTGACTCCTCACTGCACTGTGAAAACCATTAGGAAAAAGTCCTTGGGGTTAAAACCTGGGGCTCCACAGTTACCTGAAGTTGAGGCTAGAAATTAATTTAAATGTCGACTGATCTGTCTGAAGCTGAACCCGTGCATCATAAGGCGCTTCCACTCTTAACGGGAGCTCAGCTGATCCACACGGACAAGTTAAGTGAGGTAGGGGCTGGCCCTTTGTCCAAGCTTGCCCTTGGATCAGTCCTTGACTTCCAGACCTGCTCAAGGTTACTCAGTACTCTTTCTTCCCTGCTTCTAGGAAACTCAGCTGGGAGTCTAACAAGCTCTGCTTCCCCTTCCCTGCTTTCCCTGAGAGGATGTGTCTGTCAAAATCCTCAAATGCTCATCTCATTTAATTTGGAATTGAAATAATTTATTTTAAAACTGTAAAACTGCAACTATCCTCTCCTAGTATGCTTTGAAGAAGCTGGTTTGAGGGCTACTGTCTTTTACCATCCTAAAAAATCCAAACCAGAATATTTCTACCTTTGCTGCTTTGATTTATTTTAATCCCATTTCAGAACTTTCAGGTTCTTTCCAGCTGTGCTGATTTTCACATGCTTTTTTGTAGAAAGTGGAAGACGACACGATGCCAATCCGTCGCTCGGTGAACGCTTCTTCCCGGGAAACCCCTCCCAAAAGCAAACCTGCCGAAGGGGAAGAGGTCAAAGCAGGTACAGCCATAGTTCTAGAGGGATTAGTGTATATCCAAACATAGGCTGGCTCTGAAACTCCTGCAAAACTCCACAGCCAGGATGAAAACATTATTAGTGTTTGTCTCCCTGTCAAAGGCTTTTCCAGGATTTATGCTTTGCAGACACTGTTTTCTGTCTGAACCCACTTATCTTGTCTTTTATAACCTGTGTCACTGCAGACATGAAAATATGGCTAAATATCATCCCATTTAAGTTTGCACATGCTTTAGGGTAAAGAAATTATGAAGTTTCAGTAGTGTCACAAAGATGATTTGAGATCAAAAGGTGGAGTTAATGAATGGAAAAAGAGAGTATTCATTTTTTTTTCTGTTTTTCTGGGAAAAAATGTTTTACCGCAACATGTTGTGCAATCTAGCCTGATATTAATGTGGCTGTCTTAGCAGCTTGGCCTCAGTGTCCCAGACTGTGTCATTTCACTACTGCAGTCAATTGGTTTCACTGACTTTGTCTCTTTGGTGTCACAAATATAAAACCTACCTACAAAACTGACTCTTAATTTACTGTGTATAAATGCCTCCATGGGAAAACAGCACAGGAATGTACCAGAAATGCTTAAGCTGCACAGAGCAATGTTGGTGGGCAGTTCTTTGTCCAGAGAGTGTGGACTTTCAGTTTATATGCATTTTATCTAATAGGCAGCCCGCTATCTAAGGCCTGTTCTCAGCTAAATATGCTTTTATGTATTTTTTTATTTCCTTGGTAAGTTGATTTCCGACTGGATTTGATCCTTCTGATATACAAGTGCTCCTGCCAATGCACATGCCACCTAAAGCTTTGCCAAGTCTGGGAAAATGTGATGGAAATTGCAATTATTCTTCAGGTGCTTTTGTGTTTGAAAACAACTGGGTCATAAGCAAAGCTACTTCTTAGACAGGCTTAGGCCTGTCTGCAACAGCAGCTTGTGGAGTTAAGAGGAGAACACTGTTGGAACTGGTTATTGATAAAATGTTGCATTATGTTGTTTGCAGTTATTCTGGCATTTCAGGTCTGATTGCACCTTTATTGAAGCTCTTTTCATTACTTTTCTTCACTTTTAAAATTTCTTTTAAATAATGCATTTAAGTTAGTGAAAATAAATTGGTGGGAAATAAGTAATGGGGTGATGTGTTCTTAGGTTTGGCTTTTTTCCCCTCTACCTTCTTAAAGAATAAAAGCTGGTTTTGGACCAGCTTGATGCTTTTTCACATTTTCTAGATGCAGAAGTCACCTCTGAGGAATCTGCCTCTGTTGGAGAGGAGCAAGAGACTGAAACCCTACCTGCTGCATCCAGTGAAGCAGAACAGCCAAAGGAACCTGAGAATGAAGGGAAGGAGGAAACAAAGTCCTCAGAAGAAACCAAAAAGGAGTAAGGCATACTTGGTGCTGAACTCAGGGATTTGCATAGGGTGCTGAGGGAAGTCAGGCTCTACAGAGAAAACGATAGTGGGAGAGAAAAGGAAGATGAGTGCCTTAAGGTGCCTCTTAAGATACTTCTAAGGAAGAAGCTACTGATCACGTGGAGCTGCTGTTCTCAAACATGTGAGGCTGAATAGCAATAGAAGGTCTCTTTTTTACTAATAGAAACTTCAAAATAGTCCCTAAGTTACCTTAATTTAAATAATGTCAGATGTTCTGGGCTTTGTCCTGTTAATTGGCTTGTTTTAGTGCTTCGTTCTTACCGTGGCCCTGTATTTTCCCCAAGTGAGAAGGATCAGTCTAAGGAGAAGGAGAAGAAGGTGAAGAAGACCATCCCTGCGTGGGCCACGCTCTCTGCCAGCCAGCTGGCTCGGGCACAGAAGCAGACCCAGATGGCAGCCACCTCCCGGCCCAAAATGGATGCGATTTTAACCGAGGCCATCAAGGTAAGCAGGACACAAATGTGCCTTTTATTCAGTTTGCATCCTAAACCACACAACTGCAGCTTGCTGAGGTGTGGGTCACAGTGCTGTGTGTTAGCAGGAAGCTGAGTGTGGAAGGTGGGTATGCTTGTGCCTGGAAGCCTGGAGCTGACGTGTGAGTCCATGAGGATGATGAGGGGCCCTAGAGCTGATTTCTTTGTTTAGGATTTGTTTCCCTCCCTAACTGCATTGTGAGGAACAGCTAGGATGGCATGACCTGTTTGATTGCTGTCATAATTTTGTTTGCTGTGCATCCTAGCCACATTTAACTCCATTTACTTGGATTCAACCATTTATTTGATACATGTGCTTTCTTTTGGCAATAACTAACTCAGGGAAAACAGAGATACTGTAAACCTGCATTCCAAAGTGGTCTTGGTTTACTTTATCCCTCCTTATTGTAAGAGGAGATCTCTGCTGTTGTAGCTGTGCTGCAACTCTCCCCTCAAGACTTGGTTGCTCACTTCAGAGGAGGGTGGACTCCACCAGCCTTAATTGCAAGATGGCCTTTCCATCCATCTTCAAAAAAATGAACTTCACTTTACATTTTGCTATTTTACTTATGTCAATCCTCCATCTTCTTAAAAAAAAATAATTGGCAGGTTGTTCTGGCTTAATGTTTACTCTGTCTGGCATTAATAAAATGTTAGTAATTCAGTTGTGCAGCATTACCAAAATGTGACTGTTTTGTATTTTAAGCCATTCCATGTGAGTGTTTCAGAGCAGAGTAGTAGATATGTGCTTGTTGTGCTGCTTTTGTGCTGTTTGTGTTGTTCGCCAGCTACTCTGAAGGGGAAATTTAAGTATTTTGTTAGTGTCCCACACTTGATTCATAGTGGAGAAGAGGCCAGCCCTGGCATCTGTGGTGGCCTGTGTGCATCAGTCCAATCTCTGTTCTTCCACCCTACTCAGGATAACTCCAGTGTAGGTAGTTTCTGATGTTTTGTTTCTGTTTCAGGCCTGCTTTCAGAAGAGCGGCGCCTCGGTCGTTGCAATACGGAAATACATCATCCATAAATACCCTTCCCTGGAGCTGGAGAGGAGGGGATACCTCCTGAAGCAGGCACTGAAAAGGGAGCTGGAGAGGGGAATCATTAGGCAGGTAAGAGCTGCTTTGTGGAGCAGCACTGGAGATGGTATTGGTGAAGAGGGACTATTTCCAAAGGCCTGGAATGACAGGACAAGGGGGAATGGCTTCAGAGAATAGGACTAGAAAATGATCCCTGTGAGGGTGGGAAGGCCCTGGCACAGGGTGTCCAAAGAAGCTGTGGCTGCCTTATCCCTGGCAGTGTTCAAAGCCAGGTTGGATGGGGCTTGGAGAAACCTGGGATACTGGAAGATGTCCCTCCCTGCCCATGGCAGGGCTAGAACTGGGTAATCTTTAAGATCCCTTCCAGCCAAAACCATTCCATGATTCTGGGAACTGCATAGGAATTTCTCAACTACATTAGAAGGTGTGTGGAATGAGCATGTTTTCCCTCGTGGAGGTTCATCAACCTGTGTCTCTGCTTTGTTGGACACTGGCAGGACTTCAGCACTGTTGTGTCAGTCACATACTTGGTACATTGGTTTGTGTGCAATTCCTGGTCGTTTATGGGTGTTGTGCCACACAGCATTGCAGCAGCATGTGAGTCCAGCAGGGTCACTTCTGCAGAAGTGTG
This sequence comes from Oenanthe melanoleuca, assembly GCF_029582105.1. NCBI lineage: Eukaryota > Metazoa > Chordata > Aves > Passeriformes > Muscicapidae > Oenanthe > Oenanthe melanoleuca. The sequence continues at coordinate 438,402 of NC_079354.1, forward strand.
GGTTTTAACACTGTAATTTATGCCTGTGTTATCTGTCAGGATCTCCTGGTCAGGATAGCAGAATATATCCCAATGTCTGGCTGCAGCTTCTGATCTTACTCAAGTTTCAGTGGGTTCAAATCAGGCTTCTGCCATAAAAACCCACTGCAGGGTGACAGTGCATTCAAAATCTGCATCATAATGTCAGCAAGTCCCTCTCAGGTTATTAGTATTCTGAGTTACTCTGTTAGGGACTGAAATGGACTTTCTCTTGAACCAGGTGAAAGGAAAGGGAGCTTCTGGGAGCTTTGTGGTGGTGTCTAATGCAGGAAAAACTGTTCCAAAAGCCAGAGACAGAAAGGTAAGATGGATAATTTTAAACAACACTCTGAAATGTGTTGCACTGAAGCACATGTAGCCTACCCAATGTTCTCAACCCAGTGTTCTCCTCCTTGCTGTTTTTCTCCCCAAGTACAGTGGTTAAAACTCCCATCCCACTGGTATCAGAATCAGAAAGCTACTATGAGGAATGAAACCCAAGTCAAATGATCAAAATCTCAGTTTTAAAATGTTTACATTAACCCCCTAGGCTTTGGTTCAGAGGCAGAACACTGAATATCCATTAAGCTCTTTCTCTGTCTTTACCAGGCAGAGAGAGGTGCCTCTCCAGTGTTGGAAGAGACTTTTATGCTACTGTTGTGTGTGTTTTATCTGTTATGTGGATAAAGGGAAGACTCCAGTCTTTAGGACTGAGGGGAGTGTTTTCCCATCAGCTCTGAGGACAGGGAAGAAGAAGAAGATATTATAAGGCTTCTGAAAGAAAGCCACTGATGCTGGGTGATGTTGGATACTAATGTGAAGGGGATGGTTTTTTGAGCTTCACAATTAGTTGTGGTTCCAGCACTGCTGATCTCTGCTCCGTGCTGTGCTGAGTGTGTGAAACACGTTCCTAACACTGCAGTTACAAAATGTTTAGCAGGAGTAGCCAATCCCTTAGGATTAGACAGCTGAAGTTAGACACATAACATCTTGGTGGTCATCTCTTGCCTCCTGGGGAGACCAAAAGCCCTAAAACGGAAGGAAATGTTCACACACCTGGTATAGTGCCCTGGAGGAAACTAACTGCAGTGGAACTTTTTAAGCAGAGCTCACTGGCTCCAAGAGAAGTGTGAGCAAGGCAGCTGATACCTGCTGACTCTCTGCAGCATATGGGTGTCTTTGTTCCCAGTTACTTTCTCGGGGTTGCAGCAAAACAAATGTTTTGGATGAGTTCAGCTGGCAGGGGAGCAGCTCCCTCACCCAGTGCACTGTTTGCAGAGCGGCTGTTCAGTATCAAATCACTGAACTTCAGCACATTTTCTCTATAAAGAACAGACCATTTTTCCCTGCTTGTCCCCTGTCACAGTAACAAAAGGGGTGGAGGAAAACTCAGAGTGGAATGTTGGCTTCAATGAAGATTTTACTGTGTTATTTCAAAAAAAAAAAAGGACTCCTGTTTAGCTGTTCATTTTGGGGAAGACTTGATTTGTGTAAACAGGTCCTGTTTGATGAGTTTTACGTTTCGTGTCAGCATGTATCATCATCTTCACAGAAAGAGTTGTAAAGCATTGGCACAGAGGATCCAGGGAGTCACCAAATCTTAAAAAAACCTGCAGATGTGGCACTTGGAGACATGGTCTGGTGGTAACTATGTCAGTGCTGGGTTAATGTTTGAACTCGATGATCTTGGAAAGCTTTTCCAGACTGAATAATTCTGTGATTTTATGATTTTTCTACTGTCTCACTGAAGGGTGGCAGAGAAAAACATCTATAGCAAGAGGAGGAAAATAATTTAAAATAGAGATGTTAGATACTCAGCAATTTGTATTTGTAAAGTTTTCCTAAAACTCCTATGAAAATTCAGCCAGATTTGCTGTGTATCTCTTAAGCAAAACATTTTAAGTTGTTAAAAAACTGCCTTACAGCATCTGACTTTCCAGCTCAGCAGCCAGTGTCAGGAGCACTTATCCCCACATGTGTATTGTTGATTCAGAAACCCAGAGTTTTAGGCCCTGCTGATAAAAGTCTGTGTATTTCAGAAAAGTACTTCGGCTCTGAGTGCAGAGCAGCAGGTGAAGCTGGAGGATGTCCTGCCACTGGCCTTCACCCGCCTGTGTGAGCCCAAGGAAGCTTCTTACAGCCTGATCAAGAAATACGTGTCTCAGTATTACCCCAAACTCAAAGTAGATGTAAGGTAAGTGCTGAAGTTGCTTTAGCAAGCAGAGGATTTGGGGAAACTTGGCCTTCCTCTCATTCTATCTTGTTTCACAATGATTCAATCTGGTATTTAAGCCGCATGCTGCTCCAAGTTGCAGGGTCTGTGGGAAAGCTTGAGGAACAACTGTGCCTTTTCCTGCATCCCTCCACATCTCATCTTTGTTCCTGACAGCACCAGCAGCGCTGCTCTGCACATCTTAACCACACTCACATCCCTTTACTGCCTGGATGTGAAGGGCTCTCCTTGGGGTCTCATCCCCCTTGGATCTGGATGCTTTAGTCAGCACATACGTACAGTAACCTTTAAGCTGACCTGTACGGAATGAGTTGAGGCTTGGAAAGCAAAACTAGGAAAATCCTGTGTGTCATCTCTAATGGGGTTTTGTCAGCCCCTTGTTTGCCTGTGAACTGACTGAGTGCCCACCACGTCCACATGTGCTCCCCAAGGTGAGTGGATCCGTGCCAGGGCCGTGTGCCCGGAGCTGCCGGCGCTGCCGTGACACCAAGCCCGTGGTGCCGTGTTCAGCCCGGGCACCAAGCCTCCCTGACAGGTCTCCATTTCAAGTGGCTGCATATAGGAGACACTCTAAGTGCTTGTCTGCTCACAGGCTGCAAAGCACTGTTCCTCTGTTTGTTTTTGGAGCTGTCAGTGTGTGTCAGTAAAGCTTTCTCCTCCTTTGTTTCAGACCCCAGCTGCTGAAGAATGCCCTGCAGAGAGCTGTAGAGAAGGGCCAGTTAGAGCAGATCACAGGGAAGGGAGCATCTGGGACATTCCAGGTCAGAGACTGGGTTCATCTCTGTTCACCACAAGCCTTGGATGTCAGTTACTACGCCCTATCCCCTGTTTCACTGGGTAGCCCTTTCTTCAGCAGCCTGGCATGCTCAGAGCTTGTCCAGCTATGAAGCAGCAGGACTCTGGTTCTCTTCTTGGTCTCCATTTCAGGAGCAGACCCCTGTTCCCTTGCTGAGCGTGCTGCATGCACTGTTCAGCTCTGACTCACCAGCACAGTAGGGGAACTGGTGGGGTAAGCTTTCCTTTCCATCCCTCACTGGAAGTGCAGCAGGTACCCCAGATGCCTGTGACATCTTTTACTCACGGGTGTGCCGCAGAGTACATTTGGTCCGTGGGATGGAGGAAGTTGTGATTTATTTTGCTTTCTTTCCTCCCCTGAGCAATAGTCCCTTAGACTGCCACATCCTTGCAGTATATTTGAGGGCTGGGGTGAGGCATTGCTGATAAAGCCCCACAGGCCAGCTGACTGACTAGGCCTGTCCTCCCACCTACAGCTGGGAGAGCAGCGTTTCCTGTGCAGTGTTTTAATATTAAACGTATCTGTGCTAATGCAGGAGCGCCGACCCACCTGGTGCAGAGGAGCTTGTCCTGACCTGGTTTGGGAGAATTTTGTCTTGATGCTTTTCTCTTCCTCCTTGGAAAATAGCTGAAGAAATCAGGGGAGAAGCCCCTGCTGGGTGGGACTCTGATGGAAGATGCCATCCTGTCTGCTATTGCGGCCATGAACGAACCGAAGACCTGCTCCACCACAGCGCTGAAGAAGTATATCCTGGAAAATTACCCAGGGACCAACTCCAACTTCCAGGGTAAAGTACTGATCCCTGCACCACTTCTGTTCTGCATACTGAGAGAGTCCTGCAGCTGCAGATGTGCCTGTGCACCACCTTTAGCTCTGTTGAGCTTGCAGGGAGCTGCAGCTGCTCAGCTCTTTGTGCTGCAGAGATGCTCTGTGGTTTTAATTCCCATCAGTCCCTTTCAAGCCAGACAAAGGCCAGTTCCTGAGACAGAATGCACAATTCTCTTTTCTATAGCCAGGAAGGGGGAATGGTATTTAAGTACTTTATTGTTCTTAAATCACCAAGTTGATTTCATATCTCTCTGCTTTGAAAAGGACAGCTTGGCATCAGTGCAGTTCCTTATTGCTTTTTATTTAGAAAACTTGTGTAGTTTAACTTTTTAAAAAAAATTTATGAGCACCCCTCTTACTGATTTGTTTGAGGCCCTACTTTGCATCTGATTTTTAAAAGGTCAAGCAAATACAGAGAGAAGCCAGTTGTATTTTATTTGGAAGGGAGATGTGGCATGTCTTTGTTCCCAGGAGCGACACCAATGTCTGGTTTGACTTTAGCCTGAGCAGAGGCTTTCAAGCAGATCTTCTGATGGCTTATTTGGGTTATTTGGCCTGAGCCCTGATGCAGTTGGTTGATGAGGGAGGTCAGCTGAGACAGGCTGAGCTCACAGCGGTCTCTGCTCTAACCTGAACATAGATCAGTTTGTTACTGTGGTGTCACTGAGCTGGTGCCATTCCTCAGGAGCAGAGAGGAGATTGCTGATCCCACAGTCTTTGTCTGGAGCTGGAGCACAGCATCAGCACAGCTGTTTGGTGCAGGGTTACTGACACACAGCACAGGTTCCAGGGCTGAAGAAGGTGCCCTGAGGCCTTCTGCCAATTAGAAATTGATGTTGAGTGTGACTTGTTAATCTCAGGGCAGGGAAAAGAGCTTCCAGGCTTCCTAAGGCCTTGCATGGTTTATTTTGAGGCCCATTGGAAATGTCCCTGGTCCTCAGGGCCTGTGTTGAGCCAGCCTCCAGTGCTTGTCACTCCTGCAAGGCCAATAAGGAAATCTCAGCTAGCAATCTGTTGTTTTCTTTCTCCTTCCGTTACCTAAAAAGAATTTTGATGATCTCTGCTATGTTCTGAGAGCAGCTGGAGGAAGATCTGGTGAGATGTGAAAGCAGGCAGGTACACACTGCAGAGCTCTGCTCTCCTCCCCAGTTTTTGCCTCATCTCAGAACTGGACTTGACTGGAGTCAAATTCTTTACCTGCTGTTATTCACCTTTGACACCCAGAGTAAAACCAGCCTTGTGGTTATAAAAACTTTGGAACATGCTTAAAAATGAACCTTGTTTTTGCCTGAGAGCTCAATATGTAAATAGTCCCCCTAGCCAGCTGAAAATGGTTCTGAACAGACTGAACAACCCAAGCCCTTTGTGAGAGATAAAGATCCCCTTACTTGCACAGTTTGAGTTGCAATACTTATACAGTACACAATGGAAAGTCTGGAATAAAAGACTGGAATAAAAAGTTCATTTGTTGTATTTCTAGACCAAATATTTTTACCCTTTAAAAAACAAAACAAAAAGCAAACCACAGTATGGGGAAGGACGCAGCACATACAACATACAGAACATGAGGAAATCAAAAACAAGGTAGAAGGCTTGTTTTAAAATACATTTTAGAGGGCAGTCTGAGACTTGGGTTAAATTTGGCCAGAGGTAGTTACATGGTGATGTCAAATGATTTGTGAAGGAGCCATTTCAGAGGGCACAGCAGAGAGCAGTGAGATCAGACAAGAGGATTAAGATAGTAACACAACCTTTCTCTGATTTCTTTTTCACAGTGCATCTGCTGAAGAGAACTCTGCAGAAATGTGAGAAGAATGGCTGGATGGAGCAAATTTCTGGGAAGGGCTTCAGTGGAACCTTTCAACTTTGCTTCCCTTATTATCCCAGGTAAAGAGCTTGTCTGTAAAATGATGTTGAGAAGTTTTGTACAGCTCAGGTAGCAGAGCTGAAATTCATAAGCCAACCTCCTATTTACAGAGATGTTGTGGGGGGTTTAATCACTGGTGAACTGCCACATTGTCACCCCATTATGCTCTGGATAGTGGCATTACTTGGGTGAACAGAAAGCTGACTACAATAGCAAGGGAAGTTTTTAAGGGCAGTAGACATACTGGGTTCATATTCTCAGGTAGTCTGTTATGCTGCTTTTGTTGCAGGCTGGGCTGTTCAAGTGTTCTGTGCTAAAACCAATTCACCTGAGCAGAGAGTGGGGTGGGTTCTCCATGCCAGGATGCTCGGAAGGAGCAGGACCCAGCTGTTCCTTCCTTGAGGGAAGAGAGGTGGGAGGAGGGAGGATGACCTAGATTAGCTGCTCTGAGTCTAAACCAGCCTTTCTTCTGCTGCTGCAAGCTGATATTGTGCTGGGCCATGTGGAGCCCAGGGATGAGGCCTTGGTGTCCCTGGAGGAGCCAAGTGGCAGCACAGTCATTGAAGTGCCTGCTCCCCAGCTGCCTTTATTGCACACAGGAGCACCCACAGCTTCAGCCACACTTAGCTGCTGGAGGCTGATTCTGCCCCTTTGATGTTTCTCTCCCTGAGTTTGCAGGGAAGGAGCAACGAGGGATAGAAATGGAGAAGGGACAGCTTAGGGCTGGTGCATTCCTAGGCTGTCATGGTTTTGCCATTGCAGAGACTGAATAGCCTTGGTTTGGGACAACAGCAATCACAGAATTCCTGGGGGCATTTCTGGGTTAGGCTAAAGCTGTAACCTTGGGGGGAAGCTGCAGTGCCAGAGGAGAGCCAGGGTTTCCCAGGCCTTGCCCGCTCTGGAGTTGTATCCTGAGAAGGAAATCACACTCTGACCAGACCCCTCTTGTAGCCCAGATGTGCTCTATCCAGAGAAGCAGCAGGATGAGGATTCTGAGGAATCTGATGAGGAAGAAGAGGAGGAATCTGAGGAGGAAGAATCTGAAGAGGAAGAGTCTGAGGAGGAAGAGCCACCACCAAAGAAGAGGTATGGTAGCATGAGAGATGAGTGGGCTCCTTTGGATGAAATAAGTGTCTTATCACAGCTTGTAGGGAGCTCAGGTGTGCGTCTTGGTGTGGTCACCTATCCATAGGGCTGTTGCTCACAGGTGTTGGCAGAAGTTTCTAATTATTCCTTATTCCAGAGATACTGACCTCCCCATTCTATAATTCATCTTTTCTCCTCTTTTTCTCCTGTGTTTATTCTTTTTGTTGTCTTTAGTCACCTGCTTTAGAAAGTGTGATGTTTCACATGGATTTTTTTGTATTTATTGTTTCCTTAAAAAAATTCTTCCCTACAGTAATTATTTGGAGCTCTGTAGCCAGATATGAGACCTGCCTCACTCAGAATTTGGACTTAGTATGAGTGTTGTTTGTTAAGTAATAAAATCCCATTCAGAGAAGAGAGATAGTGCTTAGGGCTCTTAATGGTTCTGACAGCTGACTGATTCACTGTCATTATTTATATGTCTATTTGCCTAACAAAGGGGGGTTGGAAGCCTCAATGGCAGCTCTGTGGTGATGGGAGGTGCTCAGTATAGAGCTACCAGAGGAGCTCTTGCTCTTTGAGATTTAGCTCATGGAATGTGCTGGCAAATTCCAAGATGCCAAGATGTGTTTCATTTATGCAAATTGCTGACAGCAGCTCTGCTCTGGGTACCGTTTGTGCCTCCACTGAGCTCCTGTGCTGTCTCTTCCTGACAGGATGCAGAAGAGACCCCCCCCCAAGGCCCGGAGCAGGGCCCCTCCGATGAAGCGAAGAGAGTCCAAACCCAAGCCAAGGAAAACCCCCACCGCCCGCCGGGGCAAGGCAAAGCCCCCTCCCAAGGTCAAAACCCCTGCTAAGAAAGCCAAACCAGCAGCCCCAGCCATCAAGAAAGCCTCTGGTGGCAGCTCTTCCAAGAAACCAGCAACTAGTGGGAGGAAGGAAGTGAAACCCTCTGCCAAGGGCAAATCCACCATGAGGAAATCTCTCCGGGCAAAAAAGTAAAATGTTTCCAGTGTCAGGGAATCCCATGGTCAAATCCACAATCTTGTTTTATAAGTCAACGTGCATTTGTATTTTAGTTCTGATGCTTAAACACTTCTTTAATTTTTTTTTTAAATTTTTTTTCTTGAATGATGGGGAAAAGCTGAAAACTAAATCAAACCAACCCGAGGATTTGTTAGATCTCAATGCTGTGCCTCGTGCCCGCCCCTCCCTTGGAACGAGTCATCTTTACTTTCTGCAATAATTTTAGGACTTTTCTAGGACATCTCTAATCTGTACATTTATGGTGTTCCACGTGGGTTTCGGGGGGAGGGTTGGCTTTTAAAACAATTCTTCAAAGAAGATCATTGTATCTTTAGAAGCAGGAACAGGATGAAGGGGGAATGTGATTCTTTAGGAGAAGGTGCCGTGGCAGAGGAGTCCTCCCTAGATCCCTGCATGCCAAGGTGAGCTGTGTGCATACAGCACTTGCACTGAGTCCCAGGATGCTGCTTTCCTCAGCCACGGGCCTGGGGGTGGCTGCTGAGTTGGATTCTCAGCATCTCCTGAGGGTCTGGTGCCAGAGGGGTTCCAAAAGGGGCAGCTCTTGGTTAGGTGGGTGATTTGAATTAGTGTTTCCACACCACATCTGTTACCTTTAAAACCAAAATATATCAAAGTCTTCTTGAATCCAGCTTTCCAAATTTTTTAAGAGATGAAAAGCCTGAGTTTGTCACCTCTTGTTTACCCTTTTTTAAAGAGAAGTTGGAGAGCTATAAAATTGCTAATGTAGAAATGTTGATAAGTGAAGAACATGCGGTTTGCTAAAATAAAATGAAACTAGATTCCAGGCCTGCCTTCTGTGTCCATTCTCTCCTCGCCCCAGCCTCTCCCCCTGGAAAGGTAGAGAGAAGGGAATACAGTCACCACAGCTTGCTGCAGAGGCAGATCTTTGTTCAAAGACAGCGTGATTTAATCTGAGCTGCTGCCAAGCTCGGTAGTTGGACCAACTCCTGACCCTTTTCTTCCTTGGTTTCTCTGGAGACAAAGGTGAGTGAGGAAAAAAGCTCAGTTGGAACCTCTTGCTGGTCCTCTTCTCCCCTTGTCAGTGATCAGTGAGGACAAAAAAACCCAGCTGAAACCTCTCCTTGCTCTGCTCACCAGAGCAGCACCTGCCTTCAGAGCACGTCTGGCCATGTCCCTGCTCTGCTGTGCCCACGGCAGTGATGCCGCTGGGGCCTGACTGTCTCCACCGTGCTGCTGCAAAGAGCTGTGAGGAGGGGAATTACACAGAGAGGGAGAAAACAGCTTCATTGAATTTATTCTTTTCACCTGCTGTCTCAGTGTGCTACCTCTAACTGAGAGTTTAAAAATTCCTATAGAAATGGCCTAAATTGTTCCAAACCCTGTAAGAAGGGTACAAACAGCAGGTTAAAAATCACAGCTGATGGGAAACAGAGTGAAAGCTCTGTTCCAAGAATGATCCACAGGGATGTAAAGCAATTAGAAACGTCAGTGAATGGCTTGTTCCTGGGCTGCTTGTACTGAAGCCGTGGGGTTTGTTGGTGTTGTGGTGAGATGAATCAAGAAACTTCTCAGTGCTAGCACGTTTATGGAGACAAGGAGTCTTCACCCAAATGCTGGGCAGTTTTCAACCTTTTCAACCCTCTTCCAAATGGTATTCCCACACCAAAAATCTCATGGGTATTTATTAAAACACTGCTCTGGATGACACAGATTTCTCACATCCAAGCAGGAGCACCTTGAATTAAGAGTTGTGCCAAAACCTTGGTCATCACCAGACTCTGGCTGTGGTTTGAATTAAGTGATTTCTGCACACCGAGCCATAAAAAAGTCACAGGGTTGGTTGTATTTAGTCCAAAGGAGTGATCCTTTCTTCCCAGGTGCAGTGACTGGAATTGAGTGGGAAAGTCTTCATTGCCAGCAGAGCAAACGCCTTCTGGGGGGTTTGTGCCGGTTCTGCCGCTCGCCCTTCCCCAGTCTCTGCTTCCTGACCAGACTGGGCTCCGTTATGCTGTTTCTTCAGCCCCATCTGTCCTGTTTTTTTTGTTTTCTTCCACGGTTTCTCCACTGTCGATGATCGGGTGGCTCTGCCATCACAGCTCACGGTGTCTTGAAGCAGCTGGTGCTGGTGGTGAGCCAAGGGTTGAATGCTGCCAGTCAGACCCTTTTCCTCACCCCCTCGGGATTGCTGGGGCACGAGACAGGGATTTTTGGATGGAGCCCCGAGGGTTAGACCCCATCTCCTCCCCAAACTTCTGCTTTCCCATTCCAGGAGCCAAGCTTGTCCCTGGGATTGGGGGCAGCTTCCTTCGGCTGGCCCGGAGGGTGTGAGGGAGGCTCTGGGTTACGCGGTTGCTCTGCAGGGAGCCCAGAGCCACCCCTCTTCATTTTTTTTCCCGGCAAAAGCAGACAGCAGTGGGAAAAACTCCACAGGGGATGTAGAAACTGAGGTGAGAGGGTCTGAGCGTCAGGGCAGGGGGTGGCGAGCGAGCAGCCACGTGTGTACGTGTCAGGGTTAGAAATCGCTGCTCCGCCGGGCACGCCGGAGGGGACGGCAAAAGACGCAGAGAAAATCAGTTGCCGCCGCGTTTTCCAAAACCCCGAGCGAGCGTTCCTGCTCGCCGTCGCTTCCAAGAAACGGAGAGAACCGAGGAGGAAAATTGCGGTGATTCATCGCGGGCAGATCGGAGGCAGGAAATGGGAGTTTGCTGCCTGCCCCGTGCCCGGCGTGGGCTCCGTGGGCTCCGGCTCGCCGGGGCCTGGGCCTGACACCCACGGGTCGAGCATCCCTGCGCCGCGGCCGGAGCTGCCGGAGGAGCCACCGGCGAAGGAAAAACAAGCGGCGGAGGCCGAGAGCCGGAGCAACGGGAATTTTTCACCTGCGTTTCTCCGGAGCCATCCGAGCTAGAACTGCCCGTGAGCCGGGGGGGTCCAGCGGGATGGGGGTCCCAGGGGATGCTTGGTGCCTGGTGTCGCACATCACCGAAATTTGGGGGGTTAGCATCCCTCCCTTGGGGACCCCCAGGGTGGCCGGTGGGCTGGGGGCTCCATTGAGAAATGAAGCGTGGGGAAAGGGGGGCGGGGCTTGGGGGCTGCCTGTCCGCGGATTGGCTGGGGGGGGGGGAGAGACCCCCAAATTGTGCGAGGAGGGAGAGGGGCCAACCTGTTCTTGTGATGGGCAGACGGCACCGCAGGGACCCCGCCACCGTTAGGATGCGCCGGGCGGCCGGACCCCCTCCCCCTTTCCACGCGTTTGCACCAGGCGGCTGCGGCGGGGTCTCTGATACGAGTTGCGCCGGTCTCAGCCCGGCCCCGGGCTCTGGAGCACAAGCCCCCTTTGGGTGGCTGGAGAAGGGCCAGGCGCACTTCTCCGTGGCTGCTCTGGACCAAAAAGCACCCCCAAATCCGCTGCCCTCATCGCAGGTGTTTTGGGATCACCCCTGGAGAACCCCAGGGGTCTCGGTGCTGCATGGCCAGCGGGAAGTGGGATGGAGGATGGGAGGGGGAGGATGTGGGGGAACCCCAAAACCTTGCTGGAGTTCGGGGTGTGGGACTGCAGGCACCTCACTTGGGGGGTATGTTCGACATGCAGGGATTGCTTGGGTTTTGTTTGGGGATGGAATGTGGGCACTGCATCCATCAGGTTTGGGGTGGGGATTTGGGGACCCTCACCTTTGGGATCAGGACGTGGGGGGGCTGCCTGCATGCTGCTGGGAGTGGGGACACGGACCCTCGCCTGGAGCTCAGGAACAGAGGATGTGCGGTCAGGATGCTGGAACCCTTGTGCTGGGGTTTGCACCATTTTATTGGGGCCGGGACCTGGGGACATCTGCATTGGCGCCAGGACGTGGAGAGCTCCGCGCAGGGACCGCAGCACCTCCCCAGGGCTCAGCGGGCTGGAAACAGGGGACGGGGGGGCAGGTTGTGTCTGTCCCCTCCCTCCTCGCAGGGACAGTGACCGAGGGCCGGACCCAGGTTCTCCGTGCTTTCTCCAGCACCATCACCCTGAAGGGCTCTGGATAACTCAGATGTGACATCAGAGTTGCTTAACCCCGTCCTGATTCAGCCTTCACGCCCAAGCCCCGCTGCCATGAAGAAGAAGCCGGGCAATGGGCGGGGGCCGGACCCTGCGGCCCCCCAGCAGCGAGCCCGCTCTGTCACCAAACCAGCGGAGGTGACTTGCCCACCGCGGGGGCGGGGTGACACCCTGAGATGAGATTTGGGTGCTGTTGCACCCTCGCCATCTCAGCCTGGACCTCTTGCCCTGGGGGGGCATCGCGGGCGGTGGTTGCTGACACGAGTGGGGTTTTTGCCCCCCCCCAGTACGTGGGATCCTTCATGGTGGAGGAGCTGGACCCGCAGCAGCGAGCGGGGCCACTGGAGGAGCAGCTGCGGGCGCTGAAGGTCGGAATCTACCACTGCTCCTCTCGCTGGGAAACACAGGGGACCCCAAATAATGGGGCACCCACAGGGGGCACAGCCCAGACCCCCAGTGGCACATCTCCCCCCGACAGGACTGTCCCAGGAGGAGGTCGGTGGTGCTGAGGTTCAGCTTGCAGGGGCTGAAGGTCTACAGTGCTGATGGGGAGGTAGGGGGCTGGGGGGGTCAAGAGGGATGAGAAGGGGTGCTGGGGCTCAGGGGGGCTGAGTACGGGGCGCAGGGGTGTTGGGAGGGTCAGGCGTGCTGGGAGGGAGGTCAGGAATGCTGGGAGGAGGGGTCGGAGGTGCTGAGGGTGTCAGGGATGCGGGGGAGGTGTCCGTGTTCTGCTGGGAAGGTGCTTCGGGGGGTGGGGTGCTGTACCTCTCTGAGCATTGCTTTTCTCTCGAGAAGCTGTTCCGTGTGTGCGCCCGGGGGTGGCTCGGGGGGTGCTGGTGTCCCTGACCCGCTCCCGTCCCGCAGACGCTGCTGATGGCACACGCACTGCGCCGCATCCTGTACAGCACCTGGAGGCTCCCCGACCGCCAGTTCGCCTTCGTGGCCCGCAACCCCCACAGCCCCCCCAGCACCCTCTTCTGCCACCTCTTCGTGGGGCTCCCGGGAGAGGTGGCGGCCCAACCCCCCCACGCCCCCAAAACACCATCATTATTATTATTTTTAATATTTGCACGCAGCGTCTTTCACCTCCTCCAGGTCCAGACCCTGCACCTCCTGCTCTGCCGCTCCTTCCAGCTCGGCTACCTCCTGGCGCACCCCGAGGAGCAGGCGGGCGAGGGGGAGCTCCCGGGGCCGGGGGTGCTGCGGGAGCCCCTCAACCCCGAGGAGGTGTCACGAAATGTCAACGCTCTCGTGTCCTTCCGGCGCCTGCCCGCGCCCGGCGGCCTCGGCCCCCTGGGCCCCGGGGTAGGTGCCCTGCCCTGCCCTGCCCTGTCCCTGCCCTGCCTTGCCCTGTCCCTGCCTTGCCCTGCCCTGTCCCTGCCCTGCCCGGCCCTGTCCCTGCCTTACCCTGCCCTGCCCTGACCTGCCTTGCCCTGCCCTGGCCCTGCCTTGCCCTGTCCCTGCCCTGCCTTGCCCTGTCCCTGCCCTGCCTTGCCCTGTCCCTGCCCTGTCCCTGCCTTGCCCTGTCCCTGCCCTGGCCCGGCCCTGTCCCTGCCTTACCCTGCCTTACCCTGCCTGTCCCTGCCTTGCCCTGTCCCTGCCCTGCCTTGCCCTGTCCCTGCCCTGCCTTGCCCTGTCCCTGCCCTGCCCTGTCCCTGCCTTGCCCTGTCCCTGCCCTGTCCCTGCCTTGCCCTGCCCTGTCCCTGCCATGCCCTGTCCCTGTCCCTGCCCTGCCGCTGCTCCTTTGCTCGTCTCACACCCGGGATTCGCACTCGCTGTTTCCTCGCTTTGAACTTTGGGCTTTGGCACAGTCCGTTTGCGGCTGTCCCTCTGTGGCCCTTCCTTCACACGGCGTTTCACAGAATATTCTGAGCTGGAAAGGACCCACAGGGGTCATCAAAGTCCCGCTCGTGGCTCTGCACAGCCCAGCCCCGTTTCTCTCACAGCAGTCTGGCTATGGTGCTCGTAGCAGGGGGTGATTTTGCACAGGCAGCTCTTGTGCAGCCTTTTCTCGCCTTTTGAGCAGCACCTTGCCACACCATACATTATTACCTGGTGTCTTGCAAGGTGTTTCCTTGCGTTTCCTCCCTTGCAGCCTTTCTCTGCACAGTGGCGCGTGCACAGTGTTTTGCACAACCTTTCCTCGGACGGTATTTTGAGGGTCACACTTTGCAGGGTCCATCTTGCACAGCCCGGTGTTTGGAACTGGCCAGTTTGCACAGCTAGTATTTGCACAGCGATTTTACAGTGCATCTTTTTCTTGGTGTTTTTGCACAGTACTTTCTTTCCATGATACGTTTTTGTACAATTATTTGCACGGTGGTTTGCATGGCTGTTTTGGCGTGGTACTTCTTGCAGCTCTTTTTGCACTGTTTTTGCAAGCATGGTGATTTTTTCCTGTGTTCTGCATGGCATTTCTTCTGCACATTATGTTTTACACAGCATTTTTTGTACTGCATTTTCCCCACGGTGTTTCGCACATTTTGTTTGTTTGTTGTTTTTTGGGGTTTTTTTCCGTGGCGTTTTGCACAGCTTCTTTGGTGTCGCATCCTTTAGACAGCGTTTTCCTGCGCGGTGTTTTGCCTGACATTCCCCCCGGCCAGAGCCCCCCGGGCTCCCTCACAGCCTGTCCATCCCCAGGACCGGCGGCCGGGGGCGGAGGGCAGAGCCTGGCGCCCGGGCAATCCCTACTGCTCCCCCGTGCTGGTGCGCAAGAAAGCCATTCGGAGCAAGGTGCTGCGCTCGGGAGCCTACCGGGACTGCGGGGGCGAGGGGCAGCTCCACCAGCAGCCCCGCGACGCCGGTGAGTGCGGGGGGAAACTGAGGCACGGGCACACACCGTGCCACGGGCGTTCGGGGCGAAGAGGGGATTGACGGGCTCCCGCGGCGGCAGCAGGAGGGGAAAGCAAAGGGGCGAGGAGCTTGGCCTTCCTGCCCGAAAACGAGAGCGTCCTCGCCGAGAGCGTGTGGGCCTTCGCCGGCATCGCCAGGTGAGAGCGTGTGCGAGCGCCTGATCCTCGGCGCCCACAGCCCTGCCCATCCCAGGGCTCCTGCCCCATTCCCGCTCCTGCCCCATTCCCGGGCCTGTTCCATCCCCGGCCCTGCCCCATCCCAGGGCTCCTGCCCCATTCCAGGGCTCCTGCTCCATCCCCGCTCCTGCCCCATCCCAGGGCTCCTGCCCCATCCCCGCTCCTGCCCCATTCCCGGGCCTGTTCCATCCCCGCTCCTGCCCCATCCCAGGGCTCCTGCCCCATCCCCGCTCCTGCCCCATCCCAGGGCTCCTGCCCCATCCCCGCTCCTGCTGCATTCACTGCCCTGCCCCATCCCCGGCCCTGCCCCATCCCCGCTCCTGCCCCATCCCAGGGCTCCTGCCCCATCCCCGGCCCTGCTCCATCCCCGCTCCTGCCCCATCCCAGGGCTCCTGCCCCATCCCCGCTCCTGCCCCATTCCCGGGCCTGTTCCATCCCCGCTCCTGCCCCATCCCAGGGCTCCTGCCCCATCCCCGCTCCTGCCCCATCCCAGGGCTCCTGCCCCATCCCAGGGCTCCTGCCCCATCCCCGCTCCTGCCCCATCCCCGCTCCTGCCCCATCCCCGGCCCTGCCCCATCCCCGCTCCTGCCCCATCCCAGGGCTCCTGCCCCATCCCCGGCACTGCCCCATTCCCAGCCCTGCCCCATCCCAGGGCTCCTGCCCCATCCCAGGGCTCCTGCCCCATCCCCGCTCCTGCCCCATCCCCGCTCCTGCCCCATTCCCGGGCCTGCCCCATCCCCGCTCCTGCCCCATCCCCGCTCCTGCCCCATCCCCGCTCCTGCCCCATCCCCGGCCCTGCCCCATCCCCGGCCCTGCCCCATCCCCGGCCCTGCCCCATCCCCGCTCCTGCCCCATTCCCCCCTCGTCCCCAGGGCCGCCGGGGTGGCTCTGCTGCGGCGGGACGTGCCCGGCGCTTTCCTGCTGCGCCCCGAGCCCGGGCTGCCCAGGCGCTGGTGCCTGTGGGTGCGGGCGCCCTGCGGGGTCGTGTCCTACGGCCTGGTCAGGACACACCAGGGCAGGTTCTGCGTGGAGGTGAGTGCGGGGCTGCGCGGGGCGGTGGCTGAGGGCGCTCGGTGCGTGAGGCCCCGGGGCTGCAGCGGGGTGAGCGCATCCGATGTGTGTGTGCGGGGTGCAGCGGGCTGTGAGTGCAGGCGGTCCGTCTGTGCGACCCTGCGCTGCCGTGCTGTGCCTCGGTGCGTGGGTGCGCCGCGTGAGTGCATTTGGTGTGCCCGTGCGTGGATGTGTGCACATACTCTGTGTGTGTTTGGACCACCCATGCATGGCTGCACTGGTGCCTTGGAGGCAGCAAGGTGGGTACAGGTGCAGGTGTGGGTGCACCAGGGGTGTGGCTGTGTGGGCCGATCGATCCACGGGTGCCTTGGGACACAGGTGTATCTGGGCACGGCACACAGGTACCCCTGGGCGTGGGTGCACCTGTGCATCCACCCTTCGGTGTGTAACACCTGAGTTTGGGGCACTAAAGCACAGGTATGCGATTCACAAGTACACGGGTGTGGATTTGATCCACCAGCCAGGTCAGGGTGCCTCTGCTCTGTGGGTGTGTCTGGGTGTATCTGGCACACGCTGTCCCAAGACCCCACGCAGGGGCGCGGTGTGTACGCGGCTGTGCTGAACTCCCGCCTTTACCAGTGCCCTGGCGCGGGGGTGCCTCGGCTCCGTGGGCACCTGCTGCAGAGCCCAGGGGTGCGGGAGGTGCGTGGGTGTGCTGGCACACGGCACGCGGGGATTTGCTGCGTGGGCACACTCAGTTCAGGGGTGCAGGGGTGTGTGGGCACAGCCTGCGAAGGGGCTCATCTCTCCCTCCCCTCTCTCCCGATGGCAGCACTCCAATGCCGAGTTCGCCAGCGTGGCCGCCCTCCTGGCCCACTACTCCGGGCCACCGGGCGGCTGCTTCTGCCGCCTGGGCCGCGGCCGATGCAACCCCGGCTACGAGGAGCGGGACCCCGGCGGCGGGGCCGGCAGCAGCGCCGGGGCGGGGGAGGCCGCCTGGGCCCCCGCCGCCCCCATCGGGGTGCAGCACGAGCGGGGGTAGCCCGGCCGCTCGCCGAGCACGGCTGTCCCCCGACACCCCCAGCTTTAACTCGCTGCCGCCTGCCTTATCCCCCTGCCCGGGCTGTCGGGCGCCCCCGCAATAAAGCTCTCGTGCATCCGGGGTGGGGCTCTCTGGCTGCTCACCCGCGCCCGGCGGGACACACCGCACCCCTGTGTGCTCACACGCGTGTGCTCACTCCGGCCCAGGCACCCCACGGATTCCACTCTTGCCCTCTCGCACGGTGCACCGCAGGCTCTGCACTCACGTACCTGCCCCACGGCACCACGCGCTGGGCTCCCCTCCTGCACCTCACCGGTGCTGCGGTGCTGCTCACAGGAGGATGCACACCCACCTGTTCACTCCCTCTCCCTTGCACACGCAGGGGTCACAGCCGTGCACGGGCACAGCTGCGTACCGGTGTCACCACACACACCAGTGCCGCTGTGCACAGGCACACGTGCGTGCTCTTGTGCACCACGGCCTGCACACCTGTCCTCGCGCACCCCTCCTCGCGCACCTGTCCTCGCACACCTGTCCTCGCGCACCCCTGTCCTCGCGCACCCCTCCTCGCACACGCACACCTGTCCTCCAGCACACCTGTCCTCGCGCACCCCTCCTCGCACACCTGTCCTCGCGCACCCCTCCTTGCACACCTGTCCTCGCGCATCCCTCCTTGCGCACCTGTCCTCGCGCACACCTGTCCTCGCGCACCCCTCCTCGCGCCCGCGCGCGCGCAGCAGTCACGTGATGCAGTGGGCGGGGCCTGTCTCCCGGCGCCGTCCCCGTCGCTGTGGCGACCGCGTGCGGTCAGTCGCGCATGCGCGGGGCCGCCGCCGCCTTCCGTCGGGGTCAGTGCGCGCCCTCGGGGCGGCACCGCAAGGTTACCTCAGGTTTTCCCTTGCTCCGGCCCCTTCGGGCGTGTCTCGGCTCCCGAAAGTTACCCTAAGGTTTCTTACCCTTTCGTTTCCCGCCCTTCAGCTTCCCCTCCGGCTTTCCCTCACGAACGCCCTCTCCGATTTCCTCCCGCCTGACCTGCCTAATTCCCCTCAGACTTGTTCCCAGCTTCCCCCTTTTCCTGCATCCCTCCCAGCTCTTTTCTCCATGCTTTCCCCTTCTCCCCGCTCCTCCCTGGCTCGGGGTCCTTCCCCCGCAGTGGGTGCAGATCCCCAGGTTAGGCTCGGCCCGGCGCCCCCCAGTTCCGCCGGGTGAGCGCCTGTGGGGCTGCTCTGGATGGACACTTCCAGGAATCCGGGGGCAGCCAAAGCTGCCAAACCCATGATTTTAGGGACATTTTTACTGTGGTGAAAAACCTTAGAGAAGATGGAGAACCTCAGCCTGGCTTAGATTGGCAAAATAATAGGGGATCCCTTTGTTTCCTTGTTAACAGATCAGCACAGAAAACAGCCGAGGTGAGAAATGAACTTGTCAGCAAAAAAAAACCAGACCAACCTCCTCCCCAAAAAAAGTTTTGTTAGAAGAAGTAACATTAATTAAATGGCTTGTGATGGTTTTAAGATGTAAGTTCCTGATCTTGAGAGCAAGCAGGGCTAGAAACAGTAGATATTAAAATTATAGGTTCTTTTTTGCTTATTTAAACTTTAAGAAATCCAATTATTTTTTCTTCCTATCACGCTTCTCTGTAACAGGGACAAGTGACAGTGAGCAGCTTGCCAAGCAAAAATTATTCAAAGCTGGAGACCATCCCCTTGGCCACCCTACGACCAACTATTGTTCTAGTTGTCTCTTTGAATCTCATAAGATTTTTGTGCCCTATGGCAAAAATATTATGGTTTTCTAAGTGTTGGTGTTGTCATCTGCTTTTCAACACCTGCATTGCTTCAAGATTCCCTGTTTAGAGAGAAAAACATTTATTTATATGCTAATTTTGTAATTGCTATTCTCTCATTTCATGTGAAGATTAGACAGCCATTTGATGTTTACTTCCAGCTCTTCCTTTAAAATACCTTTCAGGGGGTGGGAATGAGTCTGGACAATGTATTTCCAGTTAGGCAAAGATGATGGCTGTTTTCTTTGGTTTTCCCCCATCTCCAGGGTGTCATGGAGGCTGCAATGGCCTGTGGCCAGACTGGCAGCGGGTCATTCACCATGAGGGAGTTGCAGATCCCTCCTCGCAGAAAGGGATCATTCCCAAGGCATTTGAGCAATCTTTGAGAGCACTCAGGTGGGTGTGAAAGAGATCCATTGATAAGGTTCTGTTAGAAAGGCTTTGGTGTCCTGTCCCAAGAAGTGAGTGCTGATGGCATGAAGTGTGCATGGGGACAGGTTTGGGGTGCACTGCTTCTCATCCTTAAGCTGATGCCTGTCCATAGTCAGGTGAACTGCAGCCTCATCCCAGATTATGGTGTGGAAGGACCAGAAGTCCCTTGCAGTGAGTGTGTTGAGTGGTTCCACCAGGAATGAATTGCCAGGTTGGATGAGGTGCTGAAGGGTGGTGGGCTGCCAGCTGTGCAAGGGGCTCCCTGGGCTGCCTGTGCTGTGCAGCCTCACCCCAAATCCTTCCTGTGCTGTGCAGTGTGCTGAATGTGCCAAATTCCTGCTGAGATCCTCCTACCTGGAGATCTACAATGAGGACAAATGAGACCTTCTAGGAGCTGACACCAAGCAGAAGCTGGAGGTGAGACAGGCTCATTAAGTGCTTTAATTAGCTCAGATGGGTGTTACCATGGCTTACAGAAGAGCAACAATGGCCTCTGTCAGAAGTTTGAGTGCCAGAATATGAAGTTACATGAGGAATGGGGAAGCTAAGAGGGACTTTTGAGGGACTTTAGTGAAAGTTTAGGAACGGGATACAGTCAGAGACATGTCCAGTGTATTCCACACGATAGTGGCTGGTAGCTCAGTAGCAGCTCTGTGAAAATCCTTTACTGGACAAAGATGGAATAAAGTGCTCATGGGGCAATTTCTTCCTCATCCTCTTCATCTCATGCTTGTCTCTAAAGCAAGAGGATTATAAGAGCCTTATAAATGTTTAATCTGATCTAGTGGAGCCATGGATGATCTCTTTATCTGCCTAAACCAAAAAGGCTGATCTGTTTTGAGGGCACACAGCAGATATTACTCCCCATGGGAACACATGCGACATTTACAGGACAGGAGGCCAAACTCTCCCAAAATCCTAATCAGGGGGTGATCTTTATAAAATTTACCTCTTGGTGGCTTTGCAGGTCCTTTTATATGTATTCCTGGAGGGAGCTAGAAATCTCCTATCCCAATTTACTTCCTTGCTGGACTGTCCTGGTGTATAAAACCAAGGCAGTAGCACCTTGAGATGCTCTGGGATGGCAGCAGACCAAACTGCTTTACAGGCAGGTATTTCTTACAGGTTTCTGGCCTTAAGGCAGGCAAGCCCGTCTCTGCTCCATGTTCCAAGTGTGCTTTGCCTGTCTCCTGCAGAGGGAGAGTGGGAGAAGGGGACTTCTCGCTGCAGTTTCCCATCCTTTGTTCCTCAGCGGCGGTGACACGGGTTTCCATGGCGACGCGGTTGGCGCTGGAGGGCAGAGCTGGGCACAGCAGTTTCCAGGGTAACTCTGTCACGCTGCCTGTTGCTGCCTCCTCTGAGTGCTTAAGGGAGCGTGTCCTGCGGAAACAAACCACGGGCTGCCCCACTGCATTCCTCCGAGTCCCCCAGTACCCACCAGAACCCCATTTTTGTTTGTTCATTCCTTTGCCTTTCACTCAGTGCCTACAGCCATGCTCAGGTGTTCCTCAGGGACTCTGCAACACCCCAGACAGAGCCAGGCCAGTCGTGGGTTCTCCTAGCACGGACCAGTCACAGTGTATGAGCACTGCCTGCGGCTGTACCTGCACTCATCCTGTGCATTGTGGCTTTGGAACAAGGGTAAATCCCACCCGGTTAAGTTTTCAGCCACTTTTGCTCTGTTCCGTGGGATTTTTTTAACAGCAAACAGTGTTTTACATCATTTCTTGTGAACATCACTGAAGTATCTGAGCCTCCTCTTTGGAAGTCACAGTGCCAAATGTGGTCTCTGTTGCTCCATCATGACAACCATATCTCGATATCCCAGCTGGCACGATAAAGATAGTTTTGGTGATGAACTTAGCAGATGTGGGGTGTAACAGAGCTGTGGAAAATGAATTCAGCTCATTTAAAATTCCCAGTGTGGAGGGGGCTGGTGTAGGAGTGCAGGGATCTCTGGATTATTTTGTATGTTTTATGTAGGTTTGATGGATAACTCAAAATTTTGGATCTTTCCATTCCTTATTAATATTCTGTATGAAATTTTTCATCTGTGTGGTTGATAATTACTGAGAAGATGCTGTTGGGTATTTAATGCTCTGTCCCAACCTAGGATCCCAAATAGGATTTTTGTTCATTTTAAAATTAATTAATCTGGAGAAAGATGGTGGCAGTTCACCTGTGTGTGGCAGGTGGTACTTTGGGAATGTTGTCAGTGAGCTCAAGCCACCCACTCAGAGCAGAGAGTTCAGCAAAGCACCGGGAACAATATCTGGGAATACTGTATCTGTTCTTTGATATTAAAAAAATCTTCCTATGACTGAGGAGATCTTAGAGCCTTTGCCATAATAGGTGAGATGTATTTTGATTCTTGTTTAAAATATGCAGCTTTAATAATAGAGATGGTGGAGGATGGATAGAAATTGAGTTCCTCATGGCCTGGGGAATGACTGAATCAATCAGCAACTTTTCACTTGAATTCTTTGATCTGTGAAGGTGGTTCCCTCTTTTTCTGTGGTTTTATTCCTCCTTCAGAAATGCCTTTATTTCCATGTCAGAGCATGATTTCAAACACAGGCCTGTGCCAGTGCTCTGTTAACAACGCTGAGGTCACACAACATCAACTCTGGCTGACACTGCCCCAAAATGGGAAGTCACGCTGCAGCTTTCAGCACTAACACTCCCACATCCACCATTTAAAATAATTCTCTGGGTAATTTTGGCACATTTTGTGCATCTTTGGAGAAAAAAATTAAATATAATAATATATTAAATGTTTGTTTAAGTAAGGATTTAAATATGAATTACAGAAAATCAGGGTTTTAAAGAGAAACCCTTTTTGTGAGTGTAAGTATGGATTTCTGGACATCCTTGTTGACCAAGGTGCTTTGAGTAACACATGCTTTGCCTGTGTGGAGTATTTTGCTCAGAGCAGCTGTGGCTGCCCCTGGATGCCTGGCAGTGTCCAAGGCCAGGTTGGATGGGGTTGGAGCAGCCTGGGATAGTGAAAGTGTCCCTGCCCATGGCAGGGGGTGGGATGAGATGGCCTTTAAGGTCCTTCCCAACCCAAACCACTCTGGGATTCTGGGGTTCTTTTATGACAGAAACTGTTAATTATAAGTAGAATCTGCCATTACTCAGGGCAGAAAATCTTATCATAATTCCCAATTTTCTGTCTTCCCAAATGTCACCCGTGGATGTGCATCCTCCACGCTTGTGAAGCTGGTTCTTAGCACCCTGAGCTCGTGTTCCCTTCTCCAGGCTGCAGGTGCTGGAGCAGCAGGTGGTCGGGGGGAGCAGGCTCAGAAGCAGGACCTGAAGGGAAAGCACAAACAGAGGCTGCAGCGGTGGCTGCGCTGCAGGAGCCAGCGAGGACAGCAGTGAGCAGGCTCTCCTCAATGCCTACAACTCCATCCAGGAGGAGCTTCGAGCCAAGAGCTCCACATCCTCATTTTTTACCTTACAGGGTTTAGGGCTGCAAATGATTCTGGCTGTGTAAGTATTTCATACACCACGTTGTTTGTGTGAGCTTTTATGAAATCCCAGATGCAACAGCCCTCAGGTGGGGAATTAAGCTTTTGAAGCCCAAAGCCCACCAGTTTTAAAGACTTGGTGTGTGACACTTGGCAGGAGGAGGATGTGTTGGGATGGGAGAGGATGTGACTCCCTCTGCTGAACTACAGACCTGCTGCAGCTGCTGCCAGTACTGAGCACACTTCCTGGGGCAAGAAATAAAAGTAACGCTTTTAAATTTCACATTTAAGATCTTCATTTTCAAAACACATGAAAATCAGGTTTGCTCTGGTATTTTGTGGCAGAATCAGAGGGTCTGCAAAAAAATGGACATTTGTGTGTACAGTGCTAGACCTGCACATTAAGGACTTGCTTCATTTGGGTATTTAGGTTATCAAAGATATATTGCACCTCTTTAACCGAAGTTAGGAACAAAGACCAACCATTAAGATTAGCTTCAGGTTCATTCAAAATCATACCTGTGAAGAAACATGAGAAAACTTTCTTTAAAACATACATGGAATAATCTCTCCACACAAATTTCATACTAATTTGTACTTAAATTAGAAGTCTTTCCAAACATTGAATATTTCCTATGTGTCTTTCTTTGCCTGGCAAATTCCTGTACTCCTAGTATCCATCGGTGTCTCTGCCTTATAATCCTGCTGTTTTGTGTCCAGCTCCGTGCTGCTGAGACTGAGATCAAAGACCTGCAGTTGGGAATTTGGACTGGAAAAGATGGGTTACCTGAGCACCAGCGGCGCCAGGAGTGAGACCTGATGCTCTGCCAGCAGCTGCTGGGTCAGGTGCAGTCCCTCACAGGACAGCAACCTGGAGAGGATCAGGCGTGAATCCGTCTGGCACGAGGAGAAGCGGTTGCTGGAGAATTCCAGAGCCTGTCATTCAAAAACCCAAGTGCCCGCAGGGAAGGGGACAGCGCCCCGGGGAGAGGAGCGTCAGTGGGGACAGGAAGGTGATGCGGGCATGCAGCTGTGCGGAGCTCGGCAGGGCATGCTTGGGCTGCAGGAACTCGCATCTTCCACATGAAGTTTGCCCAAAGGTGGCACGTGGTGCGATCCCTCGGGAACCTCTGAGCAGTGTCGGGATCAGGCAGAGCAGTCAGCGCAGCGGTGACTGTTGTACAATGACCCTTACCGCCACCTCCCCACAGCGGTTCCGGCCCCGCCACAGCCCCAGCCCCAAAGGCTGGACAAGCGCCTCGGGTGAGAGCAGGGAGCCAGCGGTATGGCCCATTCCTCCTCCATTTTAATCCCATTTTACCAATTTTGCCTTATTGCTGGCGCTGCTGACAGCGTTTGCCATCTGCAGCCCGAGGAAGACCACTGCAGGCTGGTGCTGCGTAGGAGCGACAGCGAGAGCATCGCCAGCAACTACTTCCGATCCCGGCGAGCCGTCAGATCCTTCAACCGGACCAGGTATCAGCGGCAGTCTTCATTCTCCTCCTTTCCCTTGAGAAATCAAATGGTGACCCACCCCAGACCAATTCTGCCTCAACCCCTTGACCTCTCAGGGGCTTCTCGCAGGACGCACCCACCACAACCCCTTCCTCTCGTCTCGCAGCTCCCGCAGGCTCCGAAGGGGCCGCGGGCAGTGCCTGCAGCATCCCCCAGCCCTGCCCCTTTCGCCTGCAGTCCCTGCCTCGGCTCCCCGCGCCGACACCAAGCGCAGGAAGGACAACGGCAGCTGCAGCGCCCGCGGCTTCTGGCCCAGCGCGGGTGCGGGCGGGCCGGCGGCGGGGCTCTCCCCGCTCCGCGGCGACGGCCGTCGCGACAGCGGCCGCGATGCGGCACGACGGCGCTTGCGCTGCGTCCCGGCGTCGCGGAGCTGTCTGTCGCTGATTGGCTGGAGGCGGCTCGGCGCTGGCGCTGATTGGCTGACGGCTCCCCGGTTCCGGCGCTGATTGGCTGGAGGCTGCCCGCCTCTGAGGTAGTTCGGCGGCCGGGACGAAGATGGCGGCGGGCGCTGTGGCTGTGTGTGGGCTCCTGGCGGTGCTGGCGGCGCTGGCGGCGGGCGCTGAGGGGGGGGCCCGCACGCTGGTGCTGCTGGAGAACGGGAACCTGCGCGACACGCACTCAATGTTCTTCCGCAGCCTCGCCGGTACAGAGCGGGCCGCGGCGGGATCCCGGGAGGGGTTGGATGCGGCAGGGGGAGCGGGGTTGGGGACCCAGGGTCACGATGAGGGAGGTTGGGGTTACCCGAGGAAAAAGAGGATGTCTGAGGTCTTTGGGTCAGTCCAAGGGAGGAGATTGCAGTCCTGTGGCTGGGCTGAGGGCGGAGCCAGGGGTGCCTTGCTGGAAGGGGGTGCCTTTGGACTCCTCTCATCAGGATGGGGGAGAGATGAGGGTCCCCTAGGGGAGAGAGCGGTGGTTGGGATTCCCTGTTCAGGGTGAGGGACAAGATTTGGGATCCTGCACCAGGCAAAGGGAGGAAATTGGAGTTTCCAGGCAGAAAAGGGGAGTGTTTGGGGTTCCCATGTCAGAATGGAGGAGGATATTGGGGTCCCCTGTCGGGCTGAGGTGGCAGATCATGCCAGTCTGAGGGAGGAGATTGGGGTTCCCTGGAGTGGGGAGGGAAGCTGTTTGGGGTCTTCTGGTCAGAGTGAGGCAGGAGATGGGGGTTGTTTTCCCAGCTGTGTCTGTGTTTAGCTCCCCTGCAGCATGAGTCCATGTTTTATGGGTGACAGCAGGGCATCCTTTGACATCAGGGATCCACTCCTTGGGTTTATGTGGGAACTCTCAGGTGCTGCTCTTAAAAAGTCCCTAAGCCTGTTTTTCCAAAACTTTCCTTCACTGGGGAAATAAACCTCTGGATCCTGCTGCTGTTTTGCTGCTCCCTGTGTGGTTTCATGGCTTGCAGAAGTTGTCACTTTTGTTTCCTGGCTGCAGACAGGGGCTTCGACCTCACCTTCCGGACAGCAGATGATGCCGGCCTGTCCCTGATAAAATACGGGGAATTCCTGTACGACAACCTCATCATCTTCTCCCCATCCATAGAAGGTAAATGTGAAGGGTGAAAACTGGAGCTTGATGGCATTTTTGAATGTTTTGCGAATTTTAGTTGAGTCCTATGCTTTGGATGTACTCACTAGCAAACTGCAGCTCTGTCCCAGCCTTAATTGGTGGTTCTTCCATTGACTTGGTGGTTTGCTATGGTTTCATTCTGCTGGGGGATTATTTCTGAGGTGTAGCCATGAATTCTTGGTGTTTGCTTTCAGACTTTGGTGGAAACATCAATGTGGAGACCATCACCGCGTTCATCGATGGCGGCGGCAGCGTCCTTGTTGCTGCCAGCTCAGACATCGGTGAGTGCGGGTGTTCCTCCAGAGAATTCATTCACTGCAGCAAAAACAGCTGCTCCTTGTGCCCCTCAAGGCTTGCTCAGGGAGGAAATGGGTGATTCATGCCTTTAGTAACATGTTCAGTGAGAATTTAGCTGGGGCGGTCACGTTGCTCCTTGGAGTTTGGCTCATAGAGTGTTGAACACACGACTCTCAGCTGAACTGACTGTTGAGTTTGTGTGTGTTGTGACAGAGAGCCCATTGTGTCCCTGCAGGTGACCCCCTGCGAGAGCTGGGCAGCGAGTGTGGGATCGAGTTCGATGAGGAGAGGACAGCGGTCATTGACCACCACAACTACGACATCTCCGACCCTGGCCAGGTACTGCCTTTGCCTGCTCCTTCTGGCTGCTTTAATGAGCACGTGGGTGCACAGCTTTAGGGATGAATCCTCTGTCCTTGTGCTCCCATTTTTCCTCTATCCCTTCTCTCCCACCCTCCTCCCAGGAAAGTGGGAAATAATCCATGTTGCAACATTCAGTTCTGCTGCTGTCAGGATCCTTCAGGCTCTGGTTTCAGATGGTCACTGTGTGCAGGCAGTGGGACTGTGATTAATGCTGGTTCTGAAGCCTGAGGGGGAATTTCACCTGAATGTGAAGTTTGTAAGACACTGAGTGCAACACTTCAGGTGTGGGAAGGGAGATTTTCAGTTCTGGATTTTCAGATCAGTGTAGAAACACAAATGTTTCTACAGTTTTGCCTGCCTGGTATAATGCAGCACTTTAAAATTAAGACATATATTAAGGTCTGAGCTGGATGTACTCTGATAATTTTTGTTTGAGGTAAACTGTGGAAGCAGTACATATGTGCATGTTATCCTGATTTGAGGATGAAGGTTGCTAAATACAGGGAAATAAAACACTGTAGGTGTTGCTGTCTTTATCAAGTGATGGTTTATATTTCCTTGAAGATCAGTATTAACCTCCTTTGATGAGAAACACAGAAATGCCGTTTTGCTTTTTTGAGCTGCAACGTTCACCCAACAGTTGTAATTGTCTGTAAAACAAACTTTTACCTGTTGTTTGTCATTAGACCCCGCTGCACCTCACGTAGATCTCTCTTGTTTCCCTAGCACACTCTCATCGTGGCCGACACCGAGAACCTGCTGAAGGCCCCCACCATTGTGGGGAAAGCAGCACTGAACCCCATCCTGTTCCGAGGAGTTGGGTGAGCAGGGGGGGTGAGGTGGGGAAAGAGCAGCTGAACCTGAGGTGTTGCTGCGAGGTGAGCCCATGGGGCTCTTAATGTGAGCTTAACAAATCTCTCTTGATTTCAAACAAAAATAGAAGGAAATCCTCCAAAGTAATTTAGTTGTTGACTTAGGAATGGTTCCTACAAAATAATGGAGGAAATACTTAGTTTCTTAGCAGGTAGAAGGGTGAGAAGGTCCGTGGGGTTGAGCAGGTGGCCACACATTCCTCTGGGTGTGGGGACACTGGGGGTGTTCATGCTGCTCACTGTGCCTTTTCCTGCAAGGATGGTGGCTGATCCCGACAACCCACTTGTGCTGGACATCCTGACTGGCTCTTCTACCTCTTACTCCTTCTTCCCAGATAAGCCCATCACTCAGGTATGCTCCCTTCCTTTCTCTCTCATTTTGAGATGTTCTTCTGCAATTTAGTCCCTCTAACTTGACCTGCTTGGGAAAATCCTGGAGTGTTTGATCTGCTGATTGATTCTGAAAGGGTTGGGCTGTTGGCTGCTTCCCAATTCTGCCTTCCTCTCTGCTTTCTGCTGGTGAGGAGGTGTTCAGTGTAAGGGACACATGTCCTCCATGCTCTGGAGGAGAGGCCAGCCTAGATAAAAGCATCTCTTCTTCAAAGCATCCATCCCAGCTGGAGTGGTATCAGAATCTTATTCCTGCTTTTTCTGAGCTTTGTGGTTACTCCTTAATTGCAGCCGGTGCTACTACAGCCAGACTGTCCCACCCCACAGCAAACTCTTCTTTATGCATCCCCAAGTGGGCTGAGCCCTGTTCCCCCTGGTTGCTCCGCAGTACCCGCACGCGGTGGGGAAGAACACGCTGCTGATCGCGGGGCTGCAGGCGCGCAACAACGCCCGCGTCGTCTTCAGCGGTTCCCTTGACTTCTTCAGTGATGCCTTCTTCAATTCTGCCGTGCAGAAAGCCACTCCCAACTCCAAGAGGTGTGTTGGCTCCCCTGCCAATGTCTGGGGAGTGCTTTGAGAACAGAGGCAACAAATGTTTGTGTTTTGGGAAGGAGCAGAAAGCTTGAATTGAATTGGGGTGATGCATCCTTTACCATTGCAGAACAAAGCGCTTTGGAAGGTAACTCCTTCCTTCAAGCTCAGCTCAGTTTGTGTTGCTTTCACATCTGTTTGGTTTGGGTTTGGCCCACGGGGTATTTTCCTGGCTGTCTCAGTGTCCCTTGTTGCACAGGTACTCCCAGACAGGTAACTACGAGCTGGCCGTGGCCCTGTCCCGCTGGGTGTTCAAGGAGGAAGGGGTTCTGCGCGTGGGCGCCGTGTCCCACCACCGCGTCGGGGAGCTGGCACCGCCCAACGCCTACACCGTCACTGACCTCGTGGTGAGGCTGCCAGCCTGGGGCGGGGACAGGATTTGGGGAGCACTGGGGCTTGGAGTGGGCCAAGGCTCATTTTCAGGCATTGCTGGTTAATTTGTCCCAGGAGTACAGCATTGTGATTGAGAAGCTCACTGACAACAAGTGGGTGCCCTTCGATGGGGACGACATCCAGCTGGAGTTCGTTCGCATCGACCCCTTCGTGCGCACCTTCCTCAAGAGGAACGGTAGGTCTCCATCAAGAGGAGTGGGAGGTTCTCCTCAAGAGGAACAGAGGATCCCCGTCACTACCCTGGCCCCACACTGGGAGTGTTTTCACCTTCCACAGCTTCTCGTGTCCCCTCAGTGTCACCCCTGTCTCTCCCTCAGGTGGCAAATACAGCGTGCAGTTTAAGCTGCCGGACGTCTATGGCGTGTTCCAGTTCAAAGTGGATTACAACCGGCTGGGATACACCCACCTCTACTCCTCCACACAGGTAAGCATGAGGGAGTGAATCCCACCCTCTCCTAGGAGGAGGAGCCCCAGGCTGCTGGACTGCAAGGGCTGTTCTGTCCCCTTCCAGGTGTCTGTGCGTCCCCTCCAGCACACGCAGTACGAGCGGTTCATCCCCTCGGCATATCCCTACTACGCCGGTGCCTTCTCCATGATGGTCGGCCTCTTCATGTTCAGCATTGTCTTTCTGCATATGAAGGAGAAGGAGAAATCTGACTGAGCTCCCTGTGGGAGCCTTTTCCCGGTGCCAGGAGGGCTGGGCAGTGCTCAGAGCCTCCTGTGTATCCGTGTGAGAACTGGTGGGTGCTGGATGTGCTGTGGGGCTGTGTTTGGTCTTTTTTATTTTTACACATGGGGGGGTTATTGAGAATGAAAATTAAATTTTGGGGGGAGAATCTGTTGCCAAAGTGTCTGCAAACCTGGGACCAGAATGCTTCTGGTGTTTGCAGATGAGTCTTGATGTTTGCTTCGCTCCAATGTTGGAATGATTTGGGTTGGAGTTGTGTTGGAATGATTTGGGTTGGAATGATTTGGGCTGGAGTTGGGTTGGAATGATTTGGATTGCAGATTAACTCCCAGTTCAAAATAAAGTCTCGTTCCTCTCACCCTGGGTGGGAGTGAGGTGAATTCGTGGCCTGGGGCATTCAGATGCATTCCTGGAGCTGAGGGCTGTGTCCCCATCTCTCCCTGCTGTGAGCGTTCCCCAGGGTGGGCTGGCAGGGAACAGTTGGATTGTGCTGAGGCTGGAGAGTGCTGGAAGGCAAAAGGGGCAGTCTGGGGACTTGGGACATCCCAGAAAGCACCAAAGGCACATGGAGGAGGACAGGGCATGACAAACCCCCGCTGTGCTCCATAATGCAAAGAGGTGAGTTGAGGGACACACCAAAGGCTCGGCAAGGGCCAGGGATCACCCCCCTAATGCACAGTGAGGGATCTAGGGGAAAAAAACCAGCTGGAAGATGTGATCCCAAGAAAACCAGGGTGGAGGAGCTGAAGCGTGGGGTAGAAGTGTGAGATGGAGTGAGTGGCTTTTGGGGTGTGCACCTGGGCTGTTTTGGGATGGCAGGTGGAGAAATTACATTGGGAGTGACGGGTCAGAGGTGCCAGTGAATAAAAGGAAGAAGATGATGGGGCTTTGGGGGCAGCAAGTGGGGTGCAGGGACCACCAGGGGCATAGGGATACCCAGGGTGGGGCACAGGACCAACGGGGGCCACCTAGGGGCAGCAGGGACCGCCAGGCACACAGCAGATGCACCCTCGGGACAAACTGATCCTTGAGGGGACAGGAACCCCTGAGGGCACAGGGACCCTGGTACACTGGGACCCCCTCTTGGGGCAAAGGGATGCACAGCTCCAAGGGGCACAGGGACCCAAGAGAAACCCTGCGGACACCGTGGCACACAGGGACCCCGGAGGCGCACTGGGGACACCGTGGCACACGCGGACCCCAGAGGCGCACTGGGGACACCGTGGCACACAGGGACCCCAGAGGCGCACTGGGGACACCGTGGCACACGCATTACCCGGGAGGCGCGCTGGGGACACCGTGGCACACAGGGACCCCAGAGGCGCACTGGGGACACCGTGGCACACGCGAACCCGGGAGGCGCGCTGGGGACACCGTGGCACACAGGGACCCCAGAGGCGCACTGGGGACACCGTGGCACACGCGAACCCGGGAGGCGCGCTGGGGACACGGCACCGGCGGTGACACCCGGGCGCCTCCGGCCCCGCCCACGTACCGGTGCGGGAGGGGCGGGGCCTCCCGTCCGGCGCTCCCTGATTGGCCGGGCCGCCCCGATTGACGTGGGCGCCTGACCGGCGGGGCGGGCGCTTTGCGACGGCGGCGCTTGACGGCGGCGGCGGCGGGTCCGGGTCTGGGTCCGGGCGGGGGCGGCCATGCTGCTCACCGTGTTCTGCCTGCGCCGCGACCGCTCCGAGATCACCTTCAACCTGCAGGTGGACGCCGACTTCGAGCTGCAGAACTTCCGCGCCCTTTGCGAGCTGGAGTCTGGCATCCCGGCGGCCGAGAGCCAGGTCAGGGCCTGCCCCCGCCCCGAGCGCCGGGGAGGGCCCGGCCGGTGTCCCCGGGCCGGGTCGCCCGGGCTGGGAGCGGCCGTGCCGCCTTCTCCCGCAGGATCGGGCTCTCCTGGGCTGGGAGCGGCCGTATCCCCCCCGCCTCGCGGGGTGGGATCCCGGGATCCGCCCCGGCCATCCGGAGTTTGGGGTTGTTTGGGGTGGTGGGTCCCTCCCGGTCCCTCCGCTCGCGGACCTTTCGGGTTTGAGGAGAAACACCTCGCTTGTCCCTAAAACTCCACTCGGGAGAGGGCTCCGAGTCCCTGGTGACCTGTGGTCCCTCCGGGAAACGCTCGGTTCCCCCCGCCGCGCAGCTGAAAGGGAGAAAATAATGTGGGTTTGTTTTGGTTTGTTTTATGTGGAGGTTTCAGAGGAATCTGATGCTTAAACGGGGCAGGAATTGGAGCGGGGGGAACAGGAGTCGGAGCGTGGGGAAGGTGGTGGCCCGTGGGCTCCTCAAACCCCAAGAAATGTTCGGGAAAGGGTTTATTTATCCCACCAAGCCGCTGCCCGGTCTGGGGCGGAAAGGGCACATTCAGTCTTTTCCTCCCTTTTTTCTACACAGGTGTAGTGACCGAAGAGGCACATCCGTGTGGTTTTCCCAGCAAATATTCCCCTCCAGCCCGGATTCAGGGCTCAGTCGTGTGCCAAAACATGGGGGAGGCTGTGTGTGGGGGCGGCTCTGGGCCATCTGTCTGGGCTTGGCTCATGTTTTGGGTTCAATCCCGCGTTTTTGGCCGTTCCTCCTCGTTTGTCCTGGGCAGGGCTGTGTCGGCTCCTTTTCTCGGCACCGGCCACGCCTGGCAGAGTTTGTGGAGTTTTGCGGTGGTGGCTTTTGCTTCCCGAGCCTTTTCCCAGTCTAAATTAGCAAAGTGTTTTTCCAGCCAAGCCAGGATTAGTCAGCGCTGGAAGAGCTGCTGCAGGGGCAGCCCTGGAGCTGTGGTGTCCCTCACCCAGCAGGTTCCCGACGTTTGGCTTTCCCTCTGCCTTGGGAGAGCCTTGTATTTGGGAATAGCAGGTTGGTGATGAGAGAGGAACAGTGTCAGAGCAGGGGTAGAAAATCCAGGTAGAGCGTGGGTTCTGTTTTAGGAAAAAAACTCTTGATTTTGGGCAGGTGGAAAGGGAGAACCCATCTCACACAAAGGCTCTGTGCTCCAGCAACCCTCCCATGGCTGTATGACAGCCACCAGTGAGCTCCCAGGTCTGGGGACAACCCCTGTGAGGGGAACTCTGCGGTGGCTTTGACCTCTCCAGGCATGAACTGGAGCATAAACTCCTCACTGTCACCTTTGTCCCTTGTGTCATGGTGACCTGCAGCTTCGGGCCTGGTTTAGGATAATGAGGGCTCACCTCTGCATGTGTTTTTTGTCAGGAGTTCCCTTGTTTGAGTTTTTCCAGCACAGCTGACCTGTGTGGGGTTTGGGTGCTGCCAGCCCCAGGCGAGGGGAGCAGCGCTGTGCTTTTGTAGCCACCTCTGCCTTCCTTCTGCTTATCCATCTGCCACTCGTGCATCATCCTGTGCCTCGCTGTGTTGTGTTTTCCAGGCAGTTATTTCCTGCTCCTCTCTCTCCTCTTTCTGCCTGGTGTTTGTGAGGTGTTTTGAGGGCCTTCAATGGGGAGAACAGGTTGGACACCAGGAGGAATTTCCCCATGGAAGTGGTGACCAGGCGTTGGCAGGGGCTGCCCAGGGAGGTTTGGAGTCCCCATCCCTGGAGGTGTGCAAGGCTGACTTTGAGCTGCAGAACTTCCACACTCAGAGCGCTGGGCTGGGGACAGGGTAGGGATTGCACCTGATGATCTTGGAGGCTTTGCCAGCCTCAACGATTACGTGAGAAAGTTATAAAGATACAAGTTATCAGTGAAGCAGCTTCTTGAGTGAAAGGATTTTACATTGTTAAACCACAAATTGGCCGTTTTACATTTACCAGACTTGGCTGTTTCCTGCCCTTTTTCCTCAGCCAAGGTGAATGTTGCATTGAAGGTGCTGTGCTGGCACTAGAGAGGATGAATTTCGTTGTAAGGGTGATGCAGGGTGGAGTAAACCACTCAGTGTGTGGAGGAGGGTTAATCCCAGCCTTGTTCTCTGCTGGTTTGGGCAGTGAATGCGGGGTGCTGCGGTTTGGGGTGGGGCAGGAGCTGTGGGCACAGGTCGGTGAGATAACAGAGGCGGCTGCTGGTGGCTGTGGTGATAAGAGGAGCTGGACAAGGCGAGGGAAAATAATCTGACTTTCCAGTCTCCTCCACACACCAAGGCCATGGCTTTCTGGGAGAGGAGACGGGAGGCTCTCAGCAGAGCCACACTTCATTCCTTCCCTTCTTTTATTTTCTCTCTGTGCCCTCCATCTGTGCCATGCTCAGGAATATTTGATGGGTCCAGGATTTGGCTTGATTGATGGCTGCAGGTGGTATCTGGCAATCCTGGCTGGGGTTCCCTGCTCCATGGGAAGGTTCTACCCTCTGGCATCATGCACAGTGAATCCATCAGTGCCTGCATCCCTGTCTGAGTCACCTCCAGAAGAGCCGATGTCTGGTGCCTGCCAGCCGGCAGAACTGCCATGAACCAGACAATCAAAAGGCAGCAAAATCCAATCAGTTTGTTTTAAGAGTGGAGCAGAATGGGTCAGGAGTGGATTAATCTGTGCTGCTAATGGATGTGGCACGAGCGCCAGGCGCTTAATTCATTGTCGGGGATATAAGGCCGAACGCTCATAAATCCAATCCCAGCAAGATGACAGAGGTAAAGCCTCACTTAAACTGATTAACTCGTCTCTTCCAGAGTGCCTGCACAAGGAATCTGCCATTTCAGATTTGGGTGTGTGGCTGGGATTTATAACACACTGGCTGTTGCTGCTGCGGCACCGACTCAGGCCAGTAACCTGAGAGGCTGTGCTGGGTTCTGCCAGCACCAGCTGACCTTGATGGTGCTGCTGGTGTCATGTGGGGTAGAGGCCACTCACTTTCAGATCTGCACATGGGCCCTGGGAGGCACCTGGTGTGTGAGGCAACGCTGAGGCTGCACACTGTGGTGGTGAGGAGGAGGCAGGAAGCTCGTGCCTGGTTCCATTGTGTATGTTTCCCCAATTCTCTGATTGCTGCCCCACAAGGTTCTGGTCATTTGTGTTCCTCCTGCCTTGTCTTGCCTTGGCACTGCTGCTGACGATGGGTCTCCACTGCCGAGTGCTGCAGGGAGAGTCTGTAAGATATTGGAGTTGCTGGAGTGAAGCAGTGAAAGTCTGTAGTGTCAACTGGACCTTAAGACAAGAAGTGATTTGGTTTTTTGGGATCTTATTGTATCTGCTCCCTGTGATAGCATCAGGTAGAGCCACAGCCCATCCACGTCAGGACTGTGAAAGCTTCTCCCACGTGGCTGAGCCAGTCCCGACCTGTGGAAAATGTGTTGTTGCTGAACTGGCCTTTTCCAGCCCCAAAGAGACATGGTTTGGCTAAACAAGGTGGTATTTGTGAAATTTGATCATGTGCCTGAGGGGTTTAGGCCAAGTTCTCCATACTCTGGGCTGCTGCCAGGGCAGGAGGTGGCTGGGCTGATCTGCCTGGTGTCGCTGTGCTCCAGTGACAGCACAGAAACCTTCCTGGTGCCAGACACCATTTCTGGGAGCTTCTGTTCCAGCTTTATGTTACATTTTGGGCTTTCCCACAACTTAGGGCCTCTATATGTATTACAGGTCCAATGTTCATGGACCCCTTGTTAAACCAGGCTATCAAAGCAGAAATGGATGTGATATATGTATTTTGTAGTCACAAGAAGTTAATTCCCTGCATGGGCTGATGGCAGTCTCAGGAGCAGGGCCTTTGGGTTCCCTGAGTCTGGAGAGTTGCATCACTGGAGTGAACTGGAAAGCACTGAGCTAATGATTGAGGTCCCTGTAAAACTGGTTATTCTGGGTAGCTGTGTTGTGGGAAGAGGCAGAGTGATGGATGTTGGGTTGGATCATCGCTGGATCTACCTGGATTGGTGCTGCTGGCATGTCTGCAGTTGGTCCAGGGTCAGTGGGTGATGACTTGGGGCAGGGAATGCTGCACAAAACGTCTGTGGCTTGTGTCATCATGGAGTTTGGAGTTTGGGAATGTGGACAGACAGTCCGGGTCAAGACTTGCTTCCCTCTAATGATCTTGGCCTCTGATCAGGGGAGAGCAACAGCCCTTTTCTGTGGTACCAGTTGTCAAACCACAGCTGGATTTCAGCAAGACCAACCCTGTGTTGTCCAGCCTGGACGTGTTGAGGCCCTGCAGTGCCTGAGGCCGGGCCTGTGAGGACATCACACCTTCCTTTCCAAAGCTTGAGATTAATCCAGAGAATCTACTGGAACTTTTTTTTTTTTCTTTCCTCTATAACAAAATAACATCTTGCTTTGTTTTTTTTTTTCCAAACTTTTTCTATGCTTGATGCTGCTGGCTCTGGTGGCACAGATTGTTTATGCAGAGCGGCCGCTGACCGACAACAACAGGTCCTTGGCCTCCTATGGCTTGAAGGACGGGGACGTGGTGATCCTGCGCCAGAAGGAGAGCGTGGAGCCACGGCCTTCCCTGCGCTTCCCAGGTGAGCAGGGCTGGGTGCCAGCACTGAGCCTGCAGGGGGTCACCAACACCTGCCCAGGGCTGAGCAAAGTGCTGAGGGAGGGGGGTGGCTGGGGTGAGTCGGGGGGGTCATGTAAATGACCCAGAGAGCTTCCTATTCGGTGTTTTATTCTGAGGAAGCCAGTACCATTTTACTGTTCCGTTGGGGGAGGGTGGAGGCAGTGAGCAGGTGACTGGTTCAGAACAGGCTTGGTAAAGGTGTGTGAGTTTTCCTACAGTCACTGGTTCCCTTCCCACTGGATGCAGTGGCACAAGTGTGAGTGGCTCAGACCAAGGAACAGCCTCTATGGATGTGTGTCCCACATCTGTCCTGTGGCACATTCCCTGAGAAGCCACATCTTGCCAAACCCAGTGGTTTAATCGTATGTATGTGCCAAAGGCTCCTCTGGGAATACCTGAGCAGAGCCCTGCACCTCTGTCCTGCCTTCCACAGCCACTTCTAGCAAATTCCTGTCATAAAATATCCCTAGAAAGGGTGCCACAGGTTGAGCAGGGTGTGGAAGCATTGCTGAGGTCCTCATCCTGCCTCAGCTGGAGGATGGGTACCTGCAATGCAGGTCTGCAGGAACGTTATTATGTTTTTTTCCCCCTGCTTTTTTTTAACCCAAGAGACTCTGAGGTGCCTCAGAGCCACTGGTTTTAGCCCTGCAGTCCCTCCATGAGGCATTCACATTTATGAAACTGGGAATAGCTAGTCAGCAAGTGCATTTCAGGGGATTAAAAATGGGGCAGACAGACGAGACCAGTTACATAAATGCACCAGCGTTGCTAACCCAGTAACCCGGGGACGCGGCTGCACTTCCGACACGAGGAATCTGCTGTCGGGCAGCATCGAGGGCAGCTCATCCTTCCCGTGGCTTTTCCAGCAGAACTGCAGCCCTGAAGCACCCACCCCTGTGCTCTTGCTTTCAGGTCTGCCCAGGATAGATTTCAGCAGCATCGCCGTTCCCGGGACGTCCGCGCAGCAGCAGCAGCCCCCGGCGCCGCGGCCGCGCCCCTCGCCCCCGGACGCGCCCTCCTTCCCCCAGGGCCTGGACAACCCGGCGCTGCTGCGGGAGATGCTGCTCGCCAACCCCCACGAGCTGTCGCTGCTCAAGGAGCGCAACCCGCCCCTGGCCGAGGCCTTGCTGAGCGGGGACCTCGGTGAGCTGGGCTGGAGGCTGGGCGGGGTCAGCTCCTCCCGGGGTGGGCTGCCGGCTCCTTGACGGTGCAGATAAAAGGGGCCAGTTGGGAGCACTCAAGGAAGAGTTCCTCAGTTTCTGGGTACATTTCTCCTGCCTGGCATCTTTAATATCCTCTGTAATATCTTCTAGTCAGAAATATCAGATGCACAGACAATTTGGATGTCTGTGAACACGAGTGACTCAGCTCCTGGTTTTTACACTAAGGCACTCCTTACTGCACATTTTCCAATAAAGGTGGTGTGTTTGCTGCATCCCAGATCCTACTGAGACTCAGCAGAGAGCAACACACTCCAAACCCATCTCTGTCCATAGTGATCATGTGCTGTGGAAGTGAACTGCAGAAAGGGAGAGAGGAAAAGAACAAGGACACGGCTTTTAGGAACTTTCTCAATAGAAATAGTCATAAATGTGTAAGTTTCTGTTAATGTTTGAAACGTCTGTGTTTTGGGCACAGTTGAAACCTCGTCCTTCACTTCCTCTGCAGCTGATGTTGGTCCCTTATTCTTCCTATGGTGCAAGGTTTGAACTCTGGTGTCCTTTAGGTGTGAAAAAAGAGGAGTTTAGGGTAGCACCAGATGAGCTTCTGAACCTCTGCAGGATGTTTAGTTGGGAAACAGATCCTGTCGAGTGCAGAGAAATAAATGAAGAGAAGTTGCTTCTAGCAGGAGATTTTATCCACTCTCAGGGTTACATCTGAGTGATTTCTCTCTGTTTGAGGAAACCAGAGAAGAACTTCCATGGATATTGCCAACCTGTTTTAACTCTGTCTTTAGTTCATATCCAGAGCTGAAGCTACATTCTTTGCACTCTCAGGCTTTTTCATACATCTTGCTAGGAGTTTTTCCCATCACCTTAAGCAAGGGTGCTGCTTTTAGCACAGGAAACCAGAGGTTAAGCCCAAGACAGCCAGAACTGGCTTCTCTGATGTTCTGCCTGGTCTGTGCACATCAAGCTTTGACCCACATGTGCATTTCCAAATTGCTGCATTGGACTGTCAGGAGGAAGTGGTTTGGGCTGTTTTTGCCCTTGTCGTGCTGCACTGCTGCTACTGGCAGTGTTTGGGCACTGATCCAGCTCTACAGCTCAGCTCCAGCTTGGATTCCCAAATATCTGCATAGATCCGTGCCCTGTGGCTGTGCTGGATGAAGGCACCTGCTGTACAGAAGCCTGATTTCAAAAATCCAACAGTCAAATATACCCAAAGCCTCCCTGAGCACATAACGGCCTTTGAGCCAGAGCTGCTTCCTGGGAACGGCCTCTTTGTGAGCAAACCAAACCTCCCCTGTGCAGAGTCCTGCACGGACTGCCAGGTCCTTTGGGGATGTATGTGATCCTATTCAAGTGTAAAAAATGGCCAGAGGCCATCTGGAAAGTGAGAATCTAAAAGCTGTGGTGTTAAAATGGGCATTTAGACATGGCTATCTCCTGGTACCAGTGGTAGGCAATCAGCTTTGGGGATTGTAATCTGTTTTTGCCATGTTCCTTGAAACTTTGAAGGAAGTTTTGTTGTTAGCCTTTAGGTTGTTTGGTTTCTTTCCCTATAAAAATGTATGTGCCAGGAAATTGAGTTTGATTGTGCAGTGTTTGGGTAGGGACATGAGGAGAGCAAGCTCTGTCCAGTTGCTTTTTGTCTCGGCAGGTTGCCAAGGTTGTCACTGATCCTCTGAGGTCCAACCATGCTGCCCTCAGAGGAAGCTTTTTTCTGTGTGCTGCTGAGTCTATTCCCTAGCTGGCATCAAAAGTAGTGTTTTCTGTGCCAGAATTTGATTTGCAAGAGTAATTTCCAGTAAAAAGCATTTCTTTATTTCCTTGTTGCTGCAGAGAAGTTCACCAGGGTGCTGCTGGAGCAGCAGCAGGACCGAGCGCGGCGCGAGCAGGAGAGGATCCGGCTCTATTCCGCTGACCCCTTCGATCTCGAGGCACAGGCCAAGATAGAAGAAGACATCAGGTAACAAACCAAAGTGGTTTTGTAGGCTTTGGTCTCCTCTCTGGAGAGAAAAAAACTGCTGTGTGCTTCCATCCATGGTGTTTTTTCCTCAGAGAAGGCAGAATCTAAACACATGCCCGTATCAAGGCATTTGTTGGCAGGGTGATGCTCTGGGCCATCTTTGCACGTGGGAGGGTTGGGATTCAGGAGTGTGGAGGTGCACCCCGACCTTGAGATGTCCAGCTGAGACCACTGAGTGTTGCTCCTGGTGAGGGTGGGGAGGCCCTGGCACAGGTTGCCCAGAGAAGTTGTGGCAGCCCCATCCTGGAAGTATTCAGGGTTGGACAGGGCTTGGAGCAGCCTGGGATAGTGGAAGGTGTCCCTGACCATGGCACTGGATGGGCTTTAAGGTTTCTCCAACCCAAACCATTCTGGGATTGTGTGATATGAGGTTACAGCACTGTTGTCTGTGCATGTGATGTCTTGGAGCTGCCTGCACTGGTTCACTCCTGAGACTGGAGCACTTGTCCAGGAGATGTGTGGAGAGCACATCTCCTCTTAAGAGGTGTGAGTCTGATGCCTGAGACATTTTGAACCCAGGAGCTGGGCTGGTGCTGTCTGCCAGCTGAGCTCTGCACAGCAACATGGTGTTGTTTCTCCCAGATACCCTCGAGATTTGGTTTTGCATCCTGCTAATTGTTCTGTGTCTGGCTAATTCACTGAGGAGAGGTTCTCCAGAAATGCATCCTGCTCATCAGCTCACTCCCTCTTGCTGCCTTCCAGATGTACTTGTGTTGGGCTGAGGCTTGATTTCTTCAGCTGAGTGGTAAATGCTGGAGTTGGTTCATGGCTGGTGGCTTTTCCCTGATAACAGTGTCTGTCTGGTGCAGACCCATTGTTGGTCAGAACCAGAGTTCACTGGTGGTAGCAGTGCTCTCACATTGTGACTGACAGGGTGTTGGTGCCAGATAAACACTCAGCAATGCAGAAAATAGACATTTGTAGGTAGTGAAACATTGCTCACTTCCCTTCTTCCTTAGATGAGGGACACATAAAGGGGATGTGCCCAAGGTTCTGCAGCTGTTTGGGCTGAGCCATCCCCAGATTTCACACCCTACTCAGTGAAAAATGAAATGACATCAGAATGTAAGCCTTTCCCCTTCTTTGGGGAGATAAAGCTGTTTTGGATGCAGTCACTATGGATGCCCATCACTTCCAAGATTATCTGGGGCTGTGAGGGATTTCTTGAAGAGCATTTTTTCTGTTGGCTTGAATTTGCACCAAGGGCTGGTGCTCATGATGGTGTTCTTTCTGCCCTTTTGCTCACCTCCCTCCCTTCTGATGCCTGAAAAAGGAAAGATACCAGGGAAACCTGAAGATTTTAATGTTCAGCTGCTGTGTGGGATTCCAGTGATGTAGCTATTGGCAACATCTCTGTGTACCCTTGGCATGACTAATGAATCCACTGGTTTTTTGCTCTGAGTTCTCCAGGTTAACATGGATGGTGGGTTCCTGTTGGCAACACAGGGCTGTCAGGAGGTGAGGTGTGAGCTAGGCAGGGGTTGGAAGGGGCAGTGGCTGCCAGGGAGTGTGTCAGTGTCTCTGGACTAAGCTGAGATCATTCCTAGCAATCTTCAGCTCCCAGGTCTGTGTTTCACTAAGGAAGCAGCCTTTGCTGTGGTTTAAATGTGTGTTTGTAAGGTGAGCAGCAGCAGGTGGAATTTCCAGCTCTGTCTGTGTGTCAGAGAGATGTTACAAGGTCTGGTTGACAGAAATATTGATTTTTCTCTCTCTTCTCCTCAAAATTCAGGCAACAAAACATTGAAGAGAACATGACAATAGCAATGGAAGAGGCACCCGAGAGCTTTGGGCAGGTGGTGATGCTCTACATCAACTGCAAAGTCAATGGACACCCTGTGAAAGCCTTTGTGGACTCAGGTGCTTTCTCCACACTCTCCCTTTGAGGGCAACAGTAAACATTCTAATAGTTTTCCCAAAAAAATCCTATAATAAAGCACTGCATGACAAGATTTTGGAGCACTTTACTGAACCCTGGGCGAGCAGAGCAGGTTGTTGGGAGAAGCAGTTTGGGAACACTCTGGGTTGGGGCTCCTGGGATAGTTTCTGGGACTTCCTTTACTGGAAGGTCCCTGCCATGTGCGTGTGTCTTATCCCATTTTGCAGATGGGATTTCACACACCTTTAATGTGGTGGTTCCCATCCACATCCTGCAAGGGGAAGTTCTTGGGGTTGTTCCATCCCTGCAGTAATGGTCAGTGCTAACCTGTTTGTGGGTAGCCAGCTCAGCACAGTGGGAGTCACAGGAAGCCTTTATGCCCTGGGGCAAGTGGATTGGTTTTCCAGCTACTGAGTGCCAGATCTTAAACTCTTCCAGGAGAACATATAAGTTTGTGCTGAGCCACCAGGATTTAACACGAGTTCTGTTGCTGGTAGGTGCTCAGATGACCATCATGAGCCAAGCCTGTGCTGAAAGGTGCAACATCATGAGGCTGGTGGATCGGCGATGGGCTGGCATTGCCAAGGGTGTTGGGACACAGAAAATCATTGGTAGAGTGCACTTAGGTAAGTACTGGCATTTTTGGGGCAGCTTTAGCAGGGATTTGACTGCATTTCCTGCAATCTTGGCACTGAGGATTGGTGCTGTAATTGTTAGGAGCCTCCTGCAGAGTAAAATCAAAGTGCATCTGCAATATGTTTGTCTTGAGCACAGAGCTCTGTTTTCTGTCTTATTTAATGCTGTATTTTAATAGAATTACTGTTACACTTTGAGGTGAGGTAGTCCCAGCTCTTGCACACGTAGAGGACATGTTCTCTGGGGGCAAAACCCGAGGTGAATGTGGAACACCACAACCTTCCCTGTTTTGAGTGGGACAGCTGGGCAGGGTGAGCTGCCCAGGAAGGGTTCCAGCACAGTGCAGTGTTTGCTGCTTCTTTGGAAAGAGAAGCCTCTCTGTGCTCTTGTGCAGCTTTTCTGGATGGAGGATGTTGTCCTTATTACTGAAAAATCAATTCTGTTTGCTGTTGCTGCTGCTTAGACTTGTGCTCTAATTAAACTGTTTGCAGCCGCTCAAGCTTGGAGGGTCAGAGGAGCAGGACTCGAGGTTCTTAGGCACATCAGCTTTTAAAATAATTATTCTAGGACCATGGCAGGCCTGGCAGTCCTGGGGCTTGCACAGGGCCAGACTTTATGTGACCAAAACAGTGCATCAGAGTGCTGATGGATTTCAGATTTGCCCAGACCTTTCCCTGGAGGTGGAAGAGCAGAAAGCAGATTTGTCGTGCTGTAGTGGGACCTTCTCTCCCTTGTGTTTCAGCTCAGGTGCAGATCGAAGGGGATTTCCTGGCATGCTCCTTCTCAATCCTTGAAGAGCAGCCCATGGACATGCTCCTAGGACTGGATATGCTTAAGAGGCATCAGGTATCAAAACTTCTTCTGAAACAGTTACCTAGCTCTTGCAGGTTTAGTGAGAAGTGCAACATAAGTGCCTCCCCTGTGAATTCATACGATTTTCCTGGGGACAGTTGGTGGTGGATTATCTTCCAGCCTGGAAGCACGTACACTGCTTCCATCATGGACAGCTCTAGGGTGTCTGGCTGCTGCCTGCAGCTTTTTGCTCTGAGCAGAGATGCTCAGTGAATGATTTATTACAATCAAGTGAATGATTTATTACCAGTTGAGTCAGACAGGGCCCTTTGGTTAAAGCTGGTACCCCTGGCCCCCCCGACCTGCTGCGAGCCGTCGCATTGGGGGCGGATTGCCCGACTCGTGTCTCCCCTCCCCTCCAGGAGCTGCTGGGCTCTGCAGGCCCCTGAGGCGTGTCTGTCTGTCTTGCAGTGCTCCATCGATCTCAAGAAGAACGTGCTGGTGATCGGCACCACGGGCTCGCAGACCGCGTTCCTGCCCGAGGGCGAGCTGCCCGAGTGCGCGCGGCTGGCGTACGGCGCGGGGCGCGACGAGCTGCGGCCCGAGGACATCGCCGACCAGGAGCTCGCAGAGGCAATACAGAAATCTGTAGAGGAAGCAGGTACCAGCAGGAGCCCAGCTGAAACAGGAATCCCTGGTTTTGGGTTTTTTTGCTGTGTGTTAGGATGTCTGTGAGCAGTTCCCCTTCCGACTCCTGGGAGCAGGATCAGCCAGTAAAGGGTGGAGAGAAGGGGCTTTATTCTTGCTTGTGGCTTCTGAGTGCACTTCTCTTCCTTTCTGGGCTGCAAAACCTGCACAGAGGCACTGGGGGCTGGTTGCTGTCTAATTTGTGCTCTCCCTGCAGCTTCCCACCCGCTCTGCTTTTCTGGCTTTCAAGGCATGCAGGTTAATGGTTGTCTATGGCCAGCAGGGACATGGCTCAGCTGCAGCTTCATGTGAGCACAGCTTTGGGGAGGCTCCCAAAACCCTGCTCATATTGGCTGCACCACATAAAAATAGAGCAGTTGTAGTGGTGACAGAAGTTCATGACAATTTTTAGAATTCCCACTATTTCAGCATTTTTCCCTGGAAAGGTGCTCATGCCCTTGGAGGGAAACTTGCCTCCTTGCAGTTGCTCTGAGATTCAAAAGGTGAATTCATGTCCTCAGCCTTAAATGTGACCTGCAAAGAGAACTTTCTCTCTCCTGGAGTTTTGTTCCCAGTATCCCTGGAATCTGAACACTGCACAAATATGATGGCTACACAGACTTTTGGTGGCTGCAGAATTTAGTGAAGTGATTTTATTTTCAACCAAAATAGCTGAAAGCTGAGCTATGAGCCGAAACCAGTCTGAAACTGAAATTTTCTGTTCAACTCCTTCTTTAATTCAGCCTTTAGCTGAAGAGGAAACTCATTATTTTTTCCCTGCTGTTCCAGAGATGCTGTGAATACCTCAGATTGTATTCCTTAAGCCTTTTCTGAAACTTCTAAAGATAACATTTTATATCCAAGAGTTCTCTAGAGACCTTCGAGTTTTACTGCTCATTTTTCCTCTGAAAGAATGCAGTAAATTCTGCTTCCTACACACATGTAGAACTCTTTGCTGGGTCAGGTTTAAGCTGATCAAGTTGATTTCAACATTTTTCTTGCTAATTTTTTAAGACTCTAACATGTCCATATTTAAAATTGTAATGAGAAAATAAGATTTAACCATCTATTTTATATATTCATTAGATACTAAAATTTATCTATAACTGCCTATTTATCTGTGTATATCTAACTAGTTGAAATG
Organism: Oenanthe melanoleuca; assembly: GCF_029582105.1. Taxonomy (NCBI): domain Eukaryota; kingdom Metazoa; phylum Chordata; class Aves; order Passeriformes; family Muscicapidae; genus Oenanthe; species Oenanthe melanoleuca. The sequence goes on from NC_079354.1 coordinate 482,471, forward strand.
CACTGAAATTTTTCTTTAACACTTCTTAGTTAGTGTTCAACACCCAAAGAGTAAGCAGTTAGTTACAAATAAAGAAGCTGAAGCACAGGACTGCACTTACTGCTTTATTTGGCCAATTTTCTTCCATCCTAAGAGTATAGGTTTTCCAGAAATATAAAAAACCTCAGAAGGAAGGTCTGGCTTTAATGAATCAGTAAGAAATTGTTTAAATGTGTGACTTTTCTAGCCAAATTTGAATGTTTATTAACTGGAATTGCAGCCAGTAGAGAGAAACACAAACATGGGTCTGACCTCGTGATTGGGTTTTGATGTTGCTGAAGGTCAGGCTCAGGAACTTGGGCTCTTGTCTGTTCCCACAGCCTGGCAGATGTAAATATTAGTTCTTTTCCTGTTAAAACCTGGAGCCTGGTGGGGCCTGGGTTATCTTTTGGAATATATTTCCACTTTGGATGAGGCTTTGCAGATATTATAGTATAGTTGAAAGAGAACTAAATAACAAACAAACCTCAGCCCAAATTGTGAGTCTTTACAATAAAAGCATTTTAGACAAGTTTTTTAAATAGAAAAGTGCCTGAAATGACTTAAATCCAAGCTACTTATGTATCACATATGGTTCTAAGGACCATGAGGCTTTGTTCATGCTAGTCAGCACTGGAACACTTCCCATTGATGCTGAGCCCTAGAGGAATGTAAAAGATTTATGGGAATAGAAAATCCATTTTGTGTGTTCACTTAATGCTCATGGAACACCGAGGCACAGAACTAAAGTGGCTCTTATTCAAATTGGCTGTGACAGTCCTGACAGTTCTAGACACAGTACCTGCCTCTGGCCCATAGGCTTTTGTTGGATGTATCCTGAAATGTCAGCACATTCCCTCTTTCTCTCTTTCAAAACTTGAGTTGCTGCTAGGTGGTACCAAGAAAACCAAGAAAAGAAAAACCAGAAAACGGAAGAAGAACTGAAAGATAATGTGAAGCAGCTTCGAAGAAGTTCAGCTCCCCACAACATGTGTATTCTCTTATAAAGGGAATTTTTGCTGCCTTCCAGGAGATGGTACAACACAAATGGCTGCCTGCCCCTGGAGGCTATTAAAGTGCTTGTTTTGGATGCACCTAGATTATCCTTGAGCTTTATTTAATACCCTGAAGCCCACTTTAGGGAGCCTCATGGTTTGTCAGCTGCCTTGCTGGGGGTTCAGCACCCATGGGAGGCAGCTGAGGAGCTGGTGCAGTCCTGGTGGGTTCACTGAGATCCAGAACCTCCACGTCCTTGTTTAACTCTGAGGTCTTGATGCTCTTTTATGCCAATTTTCCCACCACTGGGGAACTCTGTGCTCATGGAGGATTTACAAACCTGGCAGCAAAACAGGAGCTGTTTTGCTGAGGAGGAGCTGTAGCCAGGCAGTTCATCCCACACACACCTTTTTATCCAGGCAGCCTCAGTCCAAGTCACTGCCACCACAAACAACTCAGGCTGCTCCTGGTACAGAGAGGAATTTATCCCTGATGGTGCATTTAGTGAGGAAGAGTTTGTTCTTGGTTTTAGCTGGATCCATATCCCTGCTGGGGCTGGGACTCAGCTCCTTAGGCTACCCCAGGAGAAGGAGGACACTGAGGAGTGCTTGGCAGAAAACTAGCTCCTGCTGCTACCTAAATGCAAATCCCTGATGTGTCTGATCAGACCCTTATTAACGATCTAGCAGGCCAAAAGATGGTTCTGCTTCTTCCCTAAGGGTTGGTTTGGGAGCAGAGAGCATGAATGTAATTATTCCACATAGAAACAGAAAGGATCCCCTCTGGTTTTCATCCATATCCTCTGTCAGAAAGCTCTTTGCCACCTTTAGGAAAGATGAGCAGTGGGGTGGTGTCACAGCAGGTACTGCACTGGTTTTAGTTAACAGAGAATAAAAGGAACAAGGCTGAGGACAGAAAGGCAGATTTCTGTCATATTGGTGAATTTAAAGGGAATCATGGCTAGAGGTGTAGGCATGGCAAGCTGTGCCCCAGTACTCCTGTAAAAAGAGACTCCAGCAGAACCAGTGGTGTGTGTTTGAGAAGGGAAAGGGCAGCAAATCACAGAGCACAGAACCTGGGTGTGTGATCCTGGGCAGACAGAGCTGTGGTGTCAGGACAGGTGGTCCTGCAAAGTGAGTGATTTAACAGGAGCCATGATACATCAGCAAGATCAGACTGTCAGCAAGATAAGGTCACTTAATCTCCCCTGATAACCACAGCCAGTGTTTGGTGCTTCTGATAGAGATCTGCAATTCATCTGCTCTCTGTGAGGACAAGGAAGCAGCAAGCTGGGCTTGACTTATGGCTGCTTCTCCTTGGCTTTGCTCTTCCCACTCTTGGGCAGCAGTTCTTTTGGAGATTTCTTTCCCCCTACAATCTGTACACTTCCCTTTTTCAGCCAGCTGGTGTTTGGACACCTTCTCTTGGGTCTGATGGCACTGCTGGGAGCACAAGCCAAGAACTGTGTTGCCATCTCAGTTCCCATATCCCTGAAATGTGTTTCCTGAGTACCTCCAGCCAAAAGGGAGAAGAGATGAGTATGGCACTGGAAACGTGTGGTCTACTGTGTAGAGTGTACCAAGCATCTGGTATACCCACAGACTGCTCTGTGGCATAGACAGTACAGAACAACCTTTAAATTGCTCTGGCAGAGTTATTCTTGCCTTGATGTGCCACATTTGCCAGGCAGGATCTCTCTGGGAGGCAGGAGCTCCTGCAGGAGGGGCTGTGCAGCATGGTGTGTGCTCTGAATGCTAACACAGTTTGGTGTGTTTGTTTCCTAATCCAAACAGAGCGTCGGAAGCCTTGATGCATGTAGTGTGTGTTTACTACAGCTGGAGTGGGCCACAGACCAGGTATTTAGAGCCACCTGTTCCAGTTTGTGCTGCCACAGTGCTTCTGCTGTGTCCTCACTGCTCCTTTCCTTCTGTCTTCCATAGAGAATAGTGACAAAGAAACTACCTCACTGGAAATGCCCTCATTACCAGCTTCTGATGGGTTTCAAAATCCAGCCCAGTCTTCAGGACTAAATTCCAAGATCTGTAATCCCACAAATCAGTTACTTGATTGTTCTGTCTCTGCCCCTGCTTCAATTTGCTCATCCGAATCCAGCCTTGCAGAGCCCATTGATCCTAGAACTGTCAGGTCTTCACCTGAACACCAGAAAACCCCAGAAAAAGAACAACCTGTGGTATCACAGCATCATTCCAATAGCTCTTCCTTGGCAAATAATGACCCTTCCCCACACACCGGAGATGGAACCTGCTCCAATCCAGCTTGCCTTTCACAGAAGACACTCAAAGAAACATTTAGTGCTGACATTTTAAAGGATTGTAATGCTAAAGGACAAGATCAGGAGCATCCTCTGGAAGTGACAAAAGTCAATTTGGATGACACTGCTGCCAAGCACAGGCAGGATAAAGATATCTGTCTGTCTTCAGAGCAGGAGCAAAAACATGAGCTTCCCACAGATCATTGGATGTGCAAAGAGCCAGAAAAGGAACATCTTGAGCAGCAAACTGAGACAACTGATCCAGAACCTCCTTGCTGTGTTGGTGGGGTTGAGAAACCTGCTGTGGCAAAAGCCAAACAGCCAGAAAATCCTCCCATGGAAATGAGAGATGGACTGGAGAGAGCAGGTCTTTCCTGTGTGAAGGGGAGTATCCAACTGTCAGCCTCCTGTAGTCATGTGCACGTGGAAGCCTCCATGGAAATAGATGCAGTGGAGCAGGCTGCAGCTGAAGCACAGAGCTCAGCAAGGCAGCAGAAGCAGCAGACTGAGAACAGACATATATCCAACCTGAACTCAGAGGCCTTCTCCATGGAGGTGGAGTTGCTGAAGTCTCCATCCTCCTTGAGTCATCCACTTTCCACCAGTGATGTCCTCCAGTCTAAAAGCACTAGTGAAATTCCTGCAGAGTATCATGAGTTGGCTAATTTGGCAGCAGACAGCTCTTCCCCCTCCAGCACCCAACAGCTGGAAACAGATCCAGGAAGACCTTCAGAAGAGCTGTGTTTCCCTCTAGCATCAGCCTTGAAAGAGCTTCACAAACTTTTGGTTATCAGTCGGAAAGGAGAATGTAAGATCCTCGCCTCGGATGGAGTCTCACAGCTGGAAATGGCTCACAGAGAGCCAGCAGTGCAGCAGGAGGGACTTCCTGAAGCTGAGCAGAAAGGCTCAGATCCAGCCAGCCAGGAACAGAGCTGTTCCTTCACTGAGGCAAGGTCTGAGGGTGCAGGAGCAGAGGGGAGCCAACCCTGTGATTCTGGCAGAGAGCACATCAGCACCGGGCCCATCCGTCCTGGGCAGCCTGTGCTCGGGGGAGATGCTTTAGAGAGGCAGAAGAGTTCAGGTAAGAGCAGTGTGTTTGTGGTGAGTTCTGCAGCCACCCCTGGCCAGCAGCACAGCCCAGAGCAGAGGGAGGTTTTGGCAGGAGGTTCTCAGAGTCCACCTAGTCCAACTTCGGAGCAAAGCACACCTGTTTCCTCCACAGCTGCTTCAGGTGAAGGAGCACCACAGGATACCCAGAGCCTGTGCACAGGAGCACCTGGGAGAAGTGGCAGTGCTGCTCCTGGGAGTGAGGAGCCTCCACTGAGCCCCCCACCTGCCTCCACCAGACTGACCACAGGGGCTTCTCCATCCCCTGCTTTCCCTGTGGCTGATGTTGACCGGATCCTTGGGGCTGGTTTTACTCCACAGGAAGCTCTCCAGGCCTTGGAACAAGCAGGTGGAAATGCAGATCTTGCTCTTCTAATTTTGCTAGCCAAGAGCATCGTTGTTCCCACATAACTGTGGAAGAGGGAGCTGACTGGGCAATCTTTTCTTCTACAGGAGTAACTCAATTACACACCACAATGGACAAGCAGAATGTTGAGCCAGATTTTTTAAATTATTTGCAGCCAAAGTAACACATCTCTTCTGTTTCACTTACTAGATTTGGGCTTTGAAAAGAAAGAAAACATCCTTGCATTGTGTGGACAGGATAGCTTTTAATCATGCATACTGGATTAAAACTACTGGTTTTATTTAAATGTACAATTTTAGAATAATCTCCAATGCTACAAATAAAAAGCAGCAGACTGCCCTGTCTGGAACAAAGCAGGTTGTGATGGAGATTGGCCATACGTGCACAGGAGGGGAGGTGAACACTGAGTCCAGTGTGGACTCTGGATTTGTTGCAGCTCCTTGGAACCATAATCCAGCTGTTGAAATTATTCTGGGAGCTACTAAAGGTGTGTAGATGCTCATGGATGTGTAAAGCTGTGCCAGAGGAGCAAGGGGTTTTCGTGTATGCACAGGGAAGGCTGATGCTTATTTTTGCCAAACCCTTTCATGCTTTGATTTAGAGTTGGATTCAATAATTCTTGTGTGTCTCTTCCAACTCAGAATATTCTGTGATGCTCTTGGGCCAGTGTGTTCCAGTTTACAACATGGGGATAGAAGAAGGGAATGGATAGAATTTGGTGCTACCAAAACTTACAAGATACGTTTTAACTTATTTGGAGATATGATGGTATTAACTGTAGGGATGGGGGGGGAGGGAAAAGGAGTATTGACTTTTTTTTTTCTAGCCTTGCCCACATCATGTTTTTCCTCATGCAAAAAGAACAAGTTCTACCAGTTTAAGGCTAAACTTTAATGATGAATTTGTTTAACAAAACAACAGTGTGTTACAGCTCTAAATCTCCCTGTGCCTGGGGAGGAATGAACTTCATCTCAGTGGCTCCAAGCAGGGCTGCGACTGGAAGAAGGAAGAATTAGCTTTGCTGTGGTTTGGGATGTCTGGGGTTTATTGGCCTCTTGGCTGTGGAATGCCATGGCTGGGGGGGCTGATCTCACACCTCCTTAAGAGCAGGGCTCCCCAGCAGGATTCATGGAACAGCCATTGTCTGGGATATCTCTGGTGAGTCACCTGAGTGGTGAGGCCTCACCCAGGCTGTGCTGTAGGAAGCCCTTTCCAGATGCTTTTTTGAGGGGGAAGAACTCCTTTGTGATGCTCTGCAAAGCCCCAAAACTCTGTCAGGGCTGGGGAAGGGAAAGGAAAGCATGGCTGAAACCAAATTTTACGTAGGAGCTTTGATTTAGTCCCACTTGCAAATCTCAGAAGTGGCTTTGTGTTAAGTGTTTGTCTTGAACTTGACACGTTGAGCTAAACCTGAAGCAATGGCTCAGCAGCACCAGACACATTTTTGTTCATGGCTTCCATGTGGTGTTGTGGTTGTCTCAGGCCTGTGTCCTGGTGTTTGTGTTCCCTGTTGCTTTAGCAGGTCTCCTGTGTGTGCTGGGCTGTTTTTATGCAGGTGGCATTTAAAAACAACACAGATTTGGTTTCATCTGTCACCTCACAGGAGTTTGTGCTGTCATTGAGTGCTGGTGTCAGATTTGCCTCAGACACTTGGGCAGCCAGGAGAGCCTTTGGAGTAACAAAGGGCTTTAGGCATTTCTCTGTCAAATGGAGCTTCTCCATGAGCTGGGATGGTACCATCCAGACCTGGAGGTCCCAGACAGGTTTGGCTTAAATCCCTCTGCTTGTGGTGCCAGCAGCAGGCACTGCTCCATGTGGGAAGCATTGCTTGGCTGTCTGGAACAGCATCCAGTGACTAACTTGAGGCTCTGCTCAAAATGAGTTACTGAGGCCAGACTGCAGCTTTCTCATCTTCACTGGGCAGTCACCCCTACTGAAGGTGTGGTTTAATATTCTCCTTGCAATGAGCACCTCAAACCAGTGGAAGCCCCTCTGTGAAGGGCAGCACTTGAGCTGTATAGGAGTACAGTATCAGCAGGTCTCTTTAGAAGCCTTAGGAAATAGGATCTGTCAGACCCATTCCTGTCTGCATCTGGTTCACCATCAGAAGCAGCAGCAATGAGGCTCCCAGATCCAGAGCACTTCAGAGTGCTGAATCTGCTCCTGATTGGCACTGCAGGGCTTGGTGAGGTGGCCCTGGGAGCAAAGTAACACAGGAGCCAGGGGCAGGTTGGCTCTCTTGGATGCAGGAGAGCTGAACCTGCACCCTTTGCCTGCAGGTGGATCTACTGCCAGCTGCTTGGAGCAGCAGATGTTTGCCACTCAGTGTTGGCCACTCAGTGTTGGCCCCTTGTATCACTCTCTCTGTTTCAGAAGCTGTTGCTCAGCTGGCCCAAGTGGTGCTGTTCTGCACCAAGCTGGTGACAGGCTCTGCTCTCACAGCCATGCTGATTTGGCTGCAGATACAGAATTTATGCTATAAAAGCTTTAGAGCATCAGCCAATCTGCTTCAATGCTCACTTTTATTCCTTGTCAAATGTAAGTTTTGAATCCCACCCTTCTGCCAAAGCTGTATGGAAGCATTTATCAATAGTGCTAGAATTCCGTGGGTAACTCTCTCCAAACTGCTAGAAACAAACCTTGACCCCCAACTGATAAATATTACTAAAACTTTTATCAAGTAGGTCCAAGCCTGGTGATTTAAATCTCTTCATTTCCAAGCCTTGCTTTGAGTAAATGGCTATGTGCTGTTAAATTAGTGAATAATTTTTTAGGAGCAAGATTTAGTATAAAACTGGGGCAGTGGTGAGTATTTAAGGTTAAAATAAAATGCAATAGAATGTGTGTTTAGCAAACGCTGTCTAAAAGTTGTCTTTGTTTCAACATGTGTCCTTTCTGCTGCATGCACACACACCTGCTCTGTTCAGCCTCTGGCAGTCCCTTCACTGGTCCCTGTGCTGACCTGGCCCACAGAGTGGGAGTATTTGTAGGAAAGGAGGGATGGCAGAGTGCTGTGGCCTCTTGGCTACAGCATGGGATGCAGGTACCACCAGCAGCTGTTCATTTTTCCAAGGAGCCAGGTATTCCAGCCTAAAATCAGGCACTTGGTTCTTTTCTCTTCCCCCTCCTCATTAACCACTGCTGCAGTGTCTTAATGTCACATCACTTAACAAAGGGGTTCCACCATGGAAGTCCAGTTCTAGAGAGTAAAGCAGTGCTGGGAAGCTGCTTTGTAAAGCTGCCAGCACCTGTGGGCTCCCATGTGGGTCTGTAGAGCTTCTTTCTGTGCGTGCCCTGGAGCCACTCCTGGTTTCTGAGATTTGCTTTTTTCCTTGAAAATACTGAAGGAATTCACTTGGCCTCTTGGTGACTGCGTGTTTGTGTACACAAGGCTGCAGGTGAACACAGAGGTGATGTTTAGTGGAATCCCAACATCTGGAAGTTTCTGGGCATGGGTAATTCTGAAAGAGGAAGGAATATTCCTGGTGACCATCCCTGGCATGTTTACCTGCTGCAGGACAGAGCTGAGCTACGCTGTTACTGTGACAATCTCTGCCTCCTTGCTGTGTATGTTTAACCTTCTATGTAGACACTGGGTCTCCAGGACTGTTAACCTTGTACGTCCTCCATGTTCCCCTCTTCTGTCTCTCCCTCTTGCCGTCTCCTCTTCTCAAAAGTAGCAATATTTAAGTGTACTTGCTGAATGCTCAACTTCAGATCCATTTTCTGTAAAACTATGCCATTGATGAACAAAAGGAGGAGCAGGTCCTAGAGATTTCTTCACCAGACTTGGACTTTCTGCCAAATGGCTCCCCAGAACTCTAAGAGAAATTCAAAGAGGAGAAATCCAGAGGTGTTTCTGCCTGCCTCTCTCGGAAGTCAGCTTGGGAAAGGAGGTTGGTTTCATGTATATCATTCCCCTCTGAAGCGCTCAAGGGATTTCTTCCTGCACTGTGTAGATGAGGCTTAGTCCTTGACCCAAAGCGCAGCAGTTTGGGTCACATTTTGACTGATGCTTCAGAGTTTTACAGACTCACTTAGGGAACTTGAGGGAATCAATACTCAGGAATCCTAAAGCTGGTTGCATTTTGTGTCATTGACTCTTGTGGGCTGAACACATGCGGCTGAAGAGAGGAGTGGGTGTGTCATCAATGGGATGTGGTTCTGCCCGAAGTAAAACACACTTGATTATTTTTTTGATTTTTTTAATATTTGGGGACTGTTTATCAACAAATTATGTGTAAAAAAATTTGATATTTAAAAAAATGAATAAACACTTTATCATAATGTTGCTTGGTTAGTCTGTCTGTATTTCTGAGGTTGGCAGCTCTGCACTCAAATCCTTCACCCTTTTTTCCCAAAACCGGTGGATTTACCATAACATAAATTTTGAATACAATGAGTAGAAATCTGTGGGTAAATTATTCCAGTTGGGAGGGCCTGAGAACAGACTTGAGAAATTCCTCTATTCCATTTCTTTGGGGATGGGCTGTTTGGTCCTTCATGGAGGACTTGGAAGAGTGTCAGAGTAAACATAAAACGGCACTTGGCCATGGCACTGTCTGCTGGGAAGGTGAATGGGACACTGCTTGTCTCCTACCCAAATACCGAATTTCCAGCCCAGTTAGCAGATGGTTTTATTTTTCTGGAGCTGGAAGCTAATTTCTTGGGACACTTAAAAAATTGGCATTCAAAGCCCTGAAAAGCTCATGAGAGTTTTTAGATAGAAATAGCATTTATGAAGTCCCATTCTCTTAGTGTCATTTAGTAGAACAGGTTTTAGAAGGGAGGCATAGAGGATATTCCTCCTCTGAAACTTGGGGCAGTCACTAACCCTAAGGTCCTTTCATTTAGTGGAGGAGCAGCTCCTTTTTCAGATCCAGAAAAACTTCCATGTTTCCTTGAGACAGCACTCAGTGTTGAGGCATTTGAAATCCCTGCTAAGCAGAGCTGTGGGTGCTGGTGCCAGGTGAGGGAGGCACAAACACAATGGGTCATGATTCAGTGACTGTGACAAACGGGCAGTGGTTTCCTCCTCACATGTTCAGAGCTCTGCACGTGATGCTGGTGTCACTGTTGGAGCTAAGTGAGGTCATTAATTATCATGCAAAACTCATCCCACTCAGGGTGGGAAAAGGGAAGGTTGGATGTGTGGGCTGCTACAGCCTCATTGACCAAAGGGTTTCTGTAATTTCTTCTATTGGGAGATGATTTAAGGATTGAATGCTCTGGTTCAAAACTATTTTGAGCATTTGGGCCTTGTCTGTTCTGCTTGATGGTTTTATTTTGGTAATGTATAAAAAATATTATTAATGACACATTTGTGTTCATTTTTGGGATTGTTCCAGTCTGAATTGGCCTGATGTCCTGAAGCTTAACAAGGGTAGGCTGTGGCTGCCCCTGGATCCCTGGAAGTGTCCAAGACCAGGGTGGATGGGGCTGGGAGCAGCCTGGGACAGTGGAAGGTGTCTCTGCCATGGCAGGAGGTGCAATGGGATGAGCTTTAAGGTCCTTCAAACCCAAACCATTCTGGGATTCCATGGACTGGGGCGTTGGTACCCTGAAATCTGCAGCCTTCATACAGCCAGGAGAGGGTCAAGCCCTGTGCAATAAATGTAGACCCCGAGCTGGTGTTTCCCTTGGTTATCTTTTGTGGGCCTTTAGGAGCAGAGGTGTGGAGTTTAACAGCTGAAGGTTTTTTGAGCAGTCACATGGATGCAGCTGCTGCATCAAGAGCAAGAGTGGGATGCAGAGAGGTGAGTGTTCCTTCATGCAATTTCCTGCCTCACAATAGTTCAAGGAATGGTCAGCAGAAGGAACATGGCTGAGCCATTGCTCAGGAATTCCGCAGTGCCTCCCACCAGCCCCTGCCCGGACCTTCTGCAGTCCCACACACCTGGTGTGGCTTTGCCAAGGTAACTTGTTGGGCAGAATGGGATTTGGGAAATCCTGCCGGGCCACCTGGCTTTTGATTCACTGTGGCCTTACACTGATCATCTGCCCTGCCTCATTCCCTGGGGGCACACTGAGACTGCTGACCCCCGGAATGTAACCTGCACTGTGACATAATTACCTCCAGCAACCATCGTGCTAACTACAGGGTGCCGTCAGTAAAGCACTGAGTCAAACACAGGGATGTGAGTGGTTGGTGACTGAAATCCCTCCCAACAGCCACTGCCAAAGGAATGTCTGCTTCCCAGTCTCTTTGTTAACAAATAGAAATAGGAAGGGGTTTAAAACCAAACTACTTGTGCCAGTGGAAATGAAGATGTGCTCACAGGGCTCACTGTTAACTTATCCTTATAACCCAGCAATTTCTTCCATGGTTTTCCTGAATTTTTTTTTCCTCCCCTCATGTCCCTCAGTGTCCCCAGTGCCATCTGCCCCCACATCCCCTCACCAACCCCAGGGCTGTGAGTGAGCCAGGGCCATGTCCCTATAGGCCCTCACTGTCCTCAACATCAAAATCCCCTCGTATCCCCTCACTGAGCCCTGGGCTGTGAGGGACCCAGTGCCACCTTCCCTCACTGTCCGCAGCGGCACATCCCCTCGAGTCCCCTCACATCCCCTCGGCTGTCTCCAACGCCATCTGCCCTCAGGGGCTCATGAGGGACGCACCGCCGCCTCCCTCACGGTCCCTTGGCAGGGTCACGCGGTGCCACCGCCGCGGGCGCCATTTGGGCAGCAGGGTTCGACCCGGCGGGGCTCGGCTGCGTTCGGCTCCACTCGGCTCTGTTCGGTCGGGCTGGGCTCGGCGGGCCGGGTTCGGCTCTGCTCGGCTCCGTTCGGCCCTGCTCGGCTCGGCTCGGCCGCGTTCGGCCCGGCTCGGCGCGCTCGGCAGGGCTGGGCCGCTCCCGCATCCCCGGGCGGGGCGGTCCCGCTGCCGGCCCGGGGCGGGCAACGCCGCCCGCTCCCTCCCTCCGTCCCTCCCTCCTTTCCCGTGACCTCAGTTCCCGGCGGAGCGCGGCCCCACCGCGGCTCGGCTCCGCTGTGCTCCTGCGGGGCCCGCTCGCCCCCGCGCCCGGCCATGGCGCGCTGAGCGCCGCGGGGCCCCAGCCCGGGGGCGGCCGGGGCAGCCGGCAGGACGGAGCCGGCAGGACGGAGCGGGCCCGGCGGGCGGGACGGCGCTCGGCCTGCGCCGGGCGGGCGCGGCGGGCGGCGGCGGGCGGAGGCGCCATGGAGCCGGCGGAGGTGAAGGACCGCATCCTGGAGAACATCTCCCTCTCCGTCAAGAAGGTGGGAGCGGGAGCTCGGCGGGGGCTGCGGACACCGACCCTCGGTGCTGGAAGGACTAGGCCTGGGGAACCCCTGGGCCGGGCTGCGGGGCTGAGGACAGCCGTGGGACAGCTCTGGGCTCCGGGGTGTAGCCGGTGCTGTGCTGTGCTGGCGGTGTTGTGGGCAGCCCTGGGGACCCCCCTGTGCTGGGCCTGGGACAGCTCTGGGACCCCTTGCTGTCCTGTGGCTGAGGGGGCTGTGGGCCTGGGACAGCTCTGGGACCCCTTGCTGTCCTGTGGTTGAGGGGGCTGTGGGCCTGGGGACAGCTCTGGGACAGCCCTGGGGACTCCCCTGTGCCCAGTGGGGGCTGTGTCTACAGAAATACAGGGCTGGGAGACGTTCCTGGGGATCCCCAGACAGTCACCACTGCCATGACTGTAGGGTTGGACGTGCTGCCTGAGGCGTAGGGCTGGGAGACAATCCTGCAGACCCCCACACCCAAGAAACATCCCAGGGATACTGGTGAGCTCTGAGACAGGAGTGTGGGGTCAAGGGCACCCAGCATCCCCTTTGCTAGAAGTAGACACTTCTGGGGGTGTCTTTGGAGACCCCCTGTGCTGAGGGTGTGAGGTTGGACAGAGTCCTTCTGGTAGTGGGGATGGCACATCTGGGGTGGGGATTCACTCTGCCAAAGGGACACTGCAGGGTCACTCCCAGGACCTGTCTTAGCTGGGATTCTCCTGCCCGGGGTTCCCCTTTTCAAAGGACAGCCTTGTCCTTTTTCCTGGGGTTCTATTCAGGAGGGATTTGGAGTCCAGCCTAAAACCATCTTTGTAGAGGTTCTGCTTCCAGCTAGGCATGTCCTGTGGGGGGTACCAGATAGAGGGGCAGGACTTGGGACATTGTCCCCACGTACACAGGGGGTGTGTGGTTCATTCCTGTGCCCCCAAAACAGGGCTCTGGACACGTGTCCCCTCACCTTCTCCTTGCCCCTTGTTTCTCCTCGGATGGTTCCTTAACGCCCACAGTGGTGCTGGAAACATCCGTGGGCTGGCACAGACAGGACCAGGATGCTGGAATCTGTGGGAAGGCCAAAGGAGTGGGTTGTAAGGACATGCTGGAAGTTTTGGTTTGGCCCACACGTGAGCTCCAGCCAACCTTGAAAAAGAGCCCCTGCTCCATTTGAGGAGGACACGGGAGTTTCATTTGTGTTTTTCCACGTTTTGGGGGAAAGGCTGTCTGGACTTGCTGTTGTTTCTCCAGTTGTTGGGTTTCCTCTGCCTTATGGAATACGAATTTTCCTGTGCTCTGCAATGTGTCCTGACACAGATTCATCCATGAAAGCTTGTTTTATGAAGACCAACATGAGTGAATTCCTGGTGCTGTTAAGAAAGGGATGGCTGGATACTGCCTCTGGATGTAGGATGGATATGCAAATATCTCTTGGCTTTTTTCTTCTGTGGATGACCCTGCCTTTGATTTCTTGCCTTTTTGTCCTCTAAAAATTAAGGATAATCTTATATCTATCTGGAAATCAGTGGATGTTCAGCCTGCTCTGAGCTCTATCACAATTCTCTGCAATTCTTCTGCCTCAGTTTCTGTGTGTATATATAAGGAATACAACTTTCCACACAGAATTGGTTTGACATTTATTTGCATTCAGAAAATCCTTGGAAGACCATGTTTGGAAATGCTAAAAAATCAACATGATGTTTATTTTAATTGCTGTTGTGATCAAAGAGGACTCTTCAGCTCCAGGTCTGTCAACACACCTTGGCCTGCCTGATCCCTGCCAGCTCATATCTTGGTCCAGCAGTGAAAATTTTGGAATTTTCTAATCCTGTCTCTTCGTTCTTGTTCAGAGCAAAACTCTGGGAAGTGCAGGAGCCTGCTTCAGGCTGATGGATTAATTTCTACCACCCAAGTGAAATCAAACTCAGGCCATGGTGAAATTCCACCCTGCTTTTTTACCCCCAGGATGCCATTCTCCTTCCTCAGGGAAATCACTATGGAGCTGCTCATTTTTGCCAGTGCTTACCCCTCCCACTTCAGCCAGAAATCCCTGATCCTCTTTTTTCCTGTGAGTGGCAAGAGTAAAGTAATAGGTTAAGGGAGCAAGTGGCTTTGTGCTGGGAAATCCTACTCATCCCTCATCCTCGTCTTGAGAAACTCCTTGGCACTGAAGTTGTGTCATGGGGCTTGGAGCAGTTTTCCAAACATCCTGCCCCTGATTTCTAAAGCTTCCTCACAGTGTGGTTGCTCACTCTTTACTTCTACCACCAGTGCAGGTGTGGAATGGAGGGTTTGGATGTGGCTGTGGTGATGGTGGGGGTTTTCTTTTTCTCAGCTGCTGACCCAAAGAGGCAGAAACAAAGTCTTATTTTCATGGAGCTACCTTGTGCTTGGCAGCCTCGGATGGGGAAGGAGAGAAGCAGCAGCACAGGAAGGGTTTGACACTCAGGGCTGTGACTGTACCTGGCTGTGTTTACAGTTTTTACCAGGTGCTGCTGGATTTTAAGGATGGAGGATCAGATCACAAGCAGTGGGTGAATTCTGTACAAATCCACAGGAAAAAAATGCTTTAATTCCAAGCAAATCCCTCAAACCTCAGTGAACAGGACTGTTTCTGTTATTTTCCTGGAAAGACATGAGGGTTGGAGCAGAGATGCGAAAGGGGCTTGGAGAGGGTAATTCCATCCTGTGGAGTTCTCTGTGTTGTTCCCAGGTACCAGGGAGAGCTCAGTGGTAGCTCTGCTGTGGATTTCAGAGGTGTGAGGTTGGAGGTGTGAAGTCAGGCCTTCACTGAAAAAAGTGAGGCAAAACAGCTAACTCAGACAAAATAGAGAGATGGCAGGAGGTTTCTGCTCTTGGTGGCTTCAGGAGAGGCTGGGAAAGCTCAGCACTGGGGAGCTGGGTCCCTGCTTCAGTTCCAAAGGAACTTGGAGCATGGTTTTGATTTCCCATCTACAGCTTGTCCTCTGTGTCTTCCCTGGGAGCAGCAAATTAATTCACAGGGTGATGCTTTCTGCACACATGGACAGTGTTACTTCCGTCTTGTGACTGTTTATTTTCCCTTTTCCCACTCAGTTCCCCTTCTGTTAAGAGGGCTGTGCTCCAGCTCAAATTACTGCACAAATTGATGCCTAACCCTTGTTTTTTGCAAGGATTTAGGGCTTTATTGGGGCAGAAGGCTGAAGATGGGCTCAGTGTGCAGGCTATTGTTCATTCAAGTGCTTGTTTCCTTCTAGGAGATGCTGCTGTGTGTGGTGGCAGTGGGATGAGAGCAGCTTCCTGGTGCTGCCCAGGTGGACTCTAAACATACCAGAAATGCCAACAACTTCAAATCCATCCTTGGCCAAGCAATTCCTGGTAGCCATGAGCTGTCACAGGTTCCCTGGTCTATGAAGCTGGTGGTTTGTGTTCTCTTGGGTTTCCCTGAATATTCCCTGGGTTCAGGAGGGGTTTAGTGCTCTCCTACCTGGGATTAGATGGTGAAAATGCAAAGTCCTTAAATAGTATTATTGTTGACAAATCCAGGAGCTGAATGTATAGTCAGAAAGGAGGTTAGAATCCCAGATTTTGGAGCTCCTCTCTGGTTTTCAGGCTGTTCTGCTGGCTTTGAAGGACACACATTGCCATGAACTCTGGAGCAGCTGATCCTTGGTGCATGTCAATCAGGTGGGGTAGTGGTTTTTGCTGACGTTGCAGGAGTTCTTGCCAAAAGCTCTGGCTCTGTTCTGTTTCTGCATGACTTTGAGAAGGTTTCCACTGCCCTCACAGCAAGTTAATGCTGAGCCTTTGCTGCCTGTCTCCGGGTTGGATTTTTAGCTCTGTACCTTTGAAATGCCTTTGCAGTCTCCTGTGCTGCTGAGCTCTGCCTTGTGACACCTCTGCTTCTCCTGCAGAGAGAGGTGAGGGAGGGTGGCTTTGGGCATGGCTTAGTGACCTCGTGTCTTGGAGAGGAGCAAGAAGTGCTGGAGTGCAGCATCCCTACTCAAATCACACAGGGAATGTGCTCATCTCTGCCTGGCTGGATTTATTTAGCCCAGCTGCTGTGGAGGCAGCAGCTCTGGAGATGTGAAAGCAGCCAAAGTCTTTCTCCTTTTGAGAGGCACCTCTCTGGCTCAAAGACCACAGGGTTTTTATCTCTGTCAGGGTCTTTCCTCTTGTTCACTCACATCTCTCCAGGCCACATCTATTAGTGCTGCAGGCACCACATTAAGAGGGTAGCCCTGCATGTTCCTTTGCCACCAGTACCAGGTTTGCCAGCTGCCAAAAGCCTGTGGGTGAAGGTAGCAGCAATCTCATGGAACTCCTGAGTTGTCCATGAAGACAAGACACAGGGGTCACTCAGGAGCTTTTAACAAGTCCACAGATGTGTTTTGGTGGGCCTCCAAGGGCTTTGCTTCTGTGGTTCTGCTCTCATCACAGCTGTGTATTGCTTGTGTATTTCAGGGTTTATCTCTTTGGAAATTCCTCTTGCCTGATCCCAGTGATCAGGAAACTTCCCTGCCTGGCTGCCCAGGAGCCACTCTGGTAGTCACACTCACACCACCACGGGTCTGGTGCTGATCCAGGGTTCATCATCCACAGTTTCAAGGGGATTGGGTTCTGCAGGTACCTAAACTGATGTTTGTCCTCTGTAACACCCAAGATCAGCTTTGGAGCTGAGGGTAGGCAAGGCTGTGATAACATTTGGGGGTTTAAAACATCCCATTCATTCTCCTTGTCCGGAGAGCAGCCAGTTTAGGAGGGTGAATTTGGCTGTGGTTTTCCCAAGGAGCTGAAGGAAAGCCTCCAAGCCTCTCTGCCTCTGATTGCACAATTTTGGTGGCTGTTGAGTGATTTCAGCTTTCCCCACTTTTGGTGAACTGGTCCAAGAGGTGTAACTGAATTGAGCAGAGGGGAGTGACTCCATACCCTGTGTGAGAGGGAGCAGCAGCTCCTTTGGAGAGCAGCACTTTGTTTCTGGAGTGTTTCCCACTGGACTTGGGGGTTTTTTCCCTGTAAAATCTATTTTTTCTGTTATGTTATTCTCACCTGCCTTTGTTTAGCTCAGGGACCCTGTTCTGCTGCAGCTGATTCTGTGCCCAGCCCCTGCTCTGCTCGCTGTGACAGAGGAACAGGATAGGCCATAAAAATTCCCACTGGGAAAATCCTTGTCTGAGCCATGTCTGCCATGACATTCAACCCTCTTTTATGGATGATATGGAAAACTAGGAGTTTTCCAGGCACAGTAGTTCAGCCTCCTCTTTATCCATTTGTCATTGAATGTCTGTACCCCCTGAGCAGGTGTGGAAGTGACAGTTCTGAGGTGTCTGTCCTGGCCCTTCCCACTGTGTCTTCCCCTGGCACTGAGCTGTCATCAGCTGGGACAAGGTCAGTTGCCCTTTCTTGTGCTCCCTGGAGCTCCAGGATTGCTCCTGAGAGTGCTCAGCTCTTCAGCTGGGGAAAACCCCTTAATCTCAGTCCTGTGCTGTGGGTGGGAATGAGGGTTTTGAAGCACCTCTCCCCTCTCCCATCCCAGTTAAGGAGCTGAGGAATGCAAAGGGTGTTTGTTGTTCTTTCACCGTGTTTGTCCTGCCAGGGAAATACCAAGCAGAACAAGTGAAATGGAATTGATGCTGGAAAGTTGCTTGTGAAACATCTGCAGGGCAGATTTACAGAGGGGAGATGTGGACTCAGCTGGGTTGTGGCCAGAGTTGAACCTGTCAGGAGACTATTTCAGTGTTCAGTAAATCTTTGGAATTACTGAAGGGATTTCAAAGCCACCACAAGAACGACTGGATTTGGTAATGGGCTTTCCAGAACACCTCCCTGATTGTTTTTTGGCTTCCCTTACAACATAGGAGCTCTGCAGATCAGCCTGGAAGGCTTCACACTCATTGAGAACCATTGCATTAATAGGTTATAAAATTGTGCAAGGAAGAGCCTCTCTCGTGTATGCCAGCGTGGGGTAGGGTGTGTCACTGCTAGAAAAATGACCTTGTGATTGATAAACAGCAATTAGATCCTCCTCCTCCTCCTCAGTGGGGTCGAGGTGAGAGTGTTTCCCAGTTGTAGCCAGGGACCTGCTCCCGTTGGACAAACACTCCTCTGCTCCAGGCTCAGCTCTGTGCCCTCTCCCTGCGCAGAGAGGGGCTCTGTCCCACGAGCCCTGGTGCTCACACTTGCTGGGGCTGTGGAGTGCTCACAGTGGATGTATGGCCAGGATGCCTTTTGCATGCCAGCACTGCTTCTTTTGGCCACAGGAATGTCTATAAATAGCCCTGGGTCAGGGCTCCAGGCACTGCTGTGCCCCTCAGGAGTGCTCCATGCGAGCCAGCCTGCAGCCCTTCCTTCTGGATTTGGGCTGCAGAGGAGAAGAGGGAAACAGCATCTCCCCAGAAACCCACGGGTGATGTTTTTAATCATTTGCCTCCTCCTGACCTCCCTGGCTCCAGCCCAGCTCACTGCCCAGCTGTGTCAGGGAGCTGCTTTGTGGATGCCTCATGAAGTTTGGTCACCACCTCCCAGACAGGTCTGACTACAGAGGGAGAGGATGGTTCAATTATCCATGTGTGTTTTATAACAGCTTACAGGAGACTCCATATAAACACTCCATAAAATGCCATTTTTGGGGCAGTGCCACATCACTCCTGCCATCACCATGCTCAGGGAGCAGGGGCTGGGATCATCCTTCATGATGCTTGTGGATGTAATTCCTACAAATTTTCAGCTAGGCACTGGATCTTTGAAAGATGGTGCAGCTGCACTTTGTTCACCATCTGGGAAAGCTGTTTTATCCTAACTTTTCTCTGTGTGTCTTCAGCCTTCTTCCCAAGCCAGAAACACCTCCCCATCAGCTTTTGCAAGTCTTTCCCCACCCTGGCTGGAGGGATGACTCCACCCAGGAGATCCTGAGGCTTGCTGTGTCTTGTTTCCTCCCTGGACAGGGTGGCTGGGCAGGGATTCACCTGGCTGATCTCTTTTGGGAATTGTGCTCCAGTCAGCCATGCCTGCCCTTGGCTGGGTGCTGGAATCCTTTGGCCATGTTTATTTTGGAGGGATGCTGGGAATGGCACCATCCCTGAGTGCAGCTCTGTATGGGGATGTGGCACATCTCAGGGGGAGTGAGCCCTTCCCTGTGAGCCACAGCTCCTGAAAGGCCATGGCAGTGCCAGATCCCAATCCCAAACTGCTGAGTGCACGTTTCCCACCCAGTGCCTGGTGGGACCCTGTGACTGAGCAAAGCACAGTCACACCAGCTCATCCTCTGGCCCCTCATGTGCCACAGCCTCACCAGCTCATCCCCTGGCCCCTCATGTGCCACAGCCTCACCAGCTCATCCCCTGGCCCCTCATGTGCCACAGCCTCACCAGCTCATCCCCTGGCTCCTGCTGTGCCACAGTCACACCAGATCATCCCCTGGCTCCTGAGGTGCCACAGCCACACCAGCTCATCCTCTGGCTCCTGCTGTGCCACAGCCACACCAGCTCATCCCCTGGCTCCTGAGGTGCCACAGCCACACCAGCTCATCCTCTGGCTCCTGAGGTGCCACAGCCACACCAGCTCATCCCCTGGCTCCTGAGGTGCCACAGCCACACCAGCTCATCCTCTGGCTCCTGAGGTGCCACAGCCACACCAGCTCATCCTCTGGCTCCTGCTGTGCCACAGCCTCACCAGCTCATCCTCTGGCTCCTGCTGTGCCACAGCCTCACCAGCTCATCCTCTGGCTCCTGCTGTGCCACAGCCACACCAGTTCATCCCCTGGCCCCTGCTGTGCCACAGCCACACCAGCTCATCCCCTGGCTCCTGCTGTGCCACAGCCACACCAGCTCATCCCCTGGCCCCTGCTGTGCCACAGCCACACCAGCTCATCCTCTGGCTCCTGCTGTGCCACAGCCTCACCAGCTCATCCTCTGGCCCCTCATGTGCCACAGCCTCACCAGCTCATCCTCTGGCCCCTCATGTGCCACAGCCTCACCAGCTCATCCTCTGGCTCCTGCTGTGCCACAGCCACACCAGCTCATCCCCTGGCCCCTGCTGTGCCACAGCCTCACCAGCTCATCCTCTGGCTCCTGCTGTGCCACAGCCACACCAGCTCATCCTCTGGCCCCTCATGTGCCACAGTCACACCAGCTCATCCTCTGGCTCCTGCTGTGCCACAGCCTCACCAGCTCATCCTCTGGCTCCTGCTGTGCCACAGCCTCACCAGCTCATCCTCTGGCTCCTGCTGTGCCACAGCCTCACCAGCTCATCCTCTGGCCCCTCATGTGCCACAGCCTCACCAGCTCATCCTCTGGCTCCTGCTGTGCCACAGCCTCACCAGCTCATCCTCTGGCTCCTGCTGTGCCACAGCCACACCAGTTCATCCCCTGGCTCCTGCTGTGCCACAGCCTCACCAGCTCATCCTCTGGCTCCTGCTGTGCCACGGGGACAGGGTTGAGCCCTTTGAGTGGGTTTGCTCTGGGTATGGCTGTGGGGCCAGGTTTTCCAGCAGCCTCTCCAGGAACAGGGATGCAGGGGGAGCTGGTTTGTGCAGAGCAGGAGGCTCAGTGCAGAGCAGCTGGAAGGGACACCAACCCTTGGTGTAACATAGAATGAGCCCTTCAAAACCTAAACCACTTCCTGGAGGAAGATTGGGCTTTTCCAAGGAAGAGAAATCCATTTTTTAGATGGAGACAGCCACCATTTGATAATAGCTTGCACCCTTGGATGACAGGAGGAGGTCGATCCAGGGAGAGGGATGGGAGCTGTGCACTGGTTGCAGGAAGGAGCATGACAAAGTTCTGAGTTATTTTAGGGGAAAGGAGGAAAGAAAAAAGAGGAAATACTTCTATTTCCTCATCTCTTCTGCTGCCCAGCCTTGGAGTGTCTCTGTCACGAGGAATTCCTCCAGTAAGAGGCACAGACATGCTCCAAGTTCCCTCCACACTGACCTCTCCAAGCTGTGTCTCCTTTTTTTCAGTGGTGAGCTAATGAAATGCCTGATTTATTCTTGTTCCCCCCAGCTCTCCCACACAGCTGCACTTCCCCAGTCCTGCACAGAACCTCCTCCAAGTACGCCCCAGCTCCCTACAGAGCCCACAGCCTGGTTGGGACAAGTTGGGAATTTCTGCCTTCAAATTCTGGCTCATATCCTGTGAGATCTTTGCTTCTGCCTCAATTTTCCCAAAATTGGGATATTTTAGTGAGTTCCAGCTCTTGGAGATCATCCCCATGACCCCATCTATCCATCACCTGAGGGATATGGCTCTGCATTATGGGTCTGTTTCTTCCTCTGGTGTTCTTGCTGCAGCTTCAAACTCTGTCTGCAAGCACCTTCTGTAATTTTTCTTAAATAGTGGGATTTTAGGGCATTTTCCTCTCTGCTTCAGTCTGGGCTGCCTATGAATAGTGGGAATCTTCTGGAAAAGCTTCCTCCCAAAAATGGATAGGAGCTGTTGAGCTGAAATGTGCCAGGTCTCACTGGGTGTTGTGAAAGGCCCTGTGGATCTCTGGAACACCCACAGGTGCCTCTGCAAACACACCTGGTTGTGTATCTGCTTCCCCAGGAGGTTTACCTGCTGGGACAGGGATAGGCAGAGCAGGTGCCATTGGACAGAGGAGCTCTGGCTGCAACTCTCCAGGCTCAGCAGGTTTTTCTCACTAAGAGCTGGGACCAGCTCCATGCAGGAACATGCCTGGCTCTCCCATCTTACCTAAGAGCTGCAGAGGGATTCAAGGTCTTCAGGCCAGGAGGGTGTTGGAGCTCAATCTATTCATACTCTTAAGAGTGTTGTTGGGACCAGTTCCAGGGGCCCTGAAATGTTTTCTGACCTCTGGGTAACTTCACATCAAGACTGGATGATTTTTCCAAAAGGAGTAGTAATTCTGGAAGAGAAACCTGCTTTGATGGACAGGTCAGATTTGACAAGCACAACAATGTGAAGTTTTTGGATTTTACACGTCTGTCATCTAGTGAGGTTTAGCAAAGGCATGGCAGGTCACTAAAATAACATTTATATTGTCTGTGATATTATTGTGGCTCAGCTAAGCTGTTCTTGTTTGTTGCCAGCAAACAGCCATGGCCTGTCCAACTGAGATTACATCCAGGGAATGTAATCTCCCTGCCTGGATGCCAAGGATGTGTGAGACAGGACCTAAATAGATCTGTAAGCTCTGGGGGCAGGAGGAGGCCTGTGGGTCAGCTGGGAAGGGATATAGGATTTGGGTGCAAGGGGATTTCTAGGATTTCTGGCAAAACCAAGGAGAGGCCTCATCCATGTCAGAGCCAGAAGCAGAACAGAGCTGAGGTTTATTTCTGCTCTGAACCACTTTGTGGTGGCTGCAGAGGAACCACCAGACCCTGCTGGTCTGGTAGTGTTGGCTGGGAGAGAAGAGGCTGCTCACCTTTGGGGAACTTGGTTGTGCAGCCCCCTGGCACTGCTGGGCTGGGAGACGTGGGGACACTGGGCAAGGTTCTCTGTGTAGTTACTGCCTTTAGGGTCCTCTCAAAACCATCAGCTACTCCCCATAAGTAAAACCTGCAACAGGGTTTAGCAAGCTGAGAGATCACAAGAAACTGTTTAATGCTGGATATGAGCGTTTTGGCACCTCCAGCTGCTCCTTGTGGGCTGGAGAAGGGCATTCCAGCCATCCCATCTCTTCTTTTTGCAGCTGCAGAGCTACTTTGCTGCCTGTGAAGATGAGACACCGGCCATCAGAAACCACGACAAGGTCCTGCAGCGGCTGTGTGAGCACCTGGACCACGCTCTGCTCTACGGGTGAGCCTGGAGCCTGCCTCTGGCACGGGAAACCTGCTCTGCAGCCTCAGCATGGGGACAGCATCTAGGCAGGGATTGGGGTGGAGATAATGAAACTTCAATTTTCTTATGCAATTTTTGTTCCTGCAGACTGCAGGATCTTTCCTCCGGGTACTGGGTGCTGGTGGTTCACTTCACGCGCCGGGAAGCCGTCAAACAGATCGAAGTGCTGCAGCACGTGGCCACCAACCTGGGACGCAGTGAGTGCTCAGTGTCCCCAGTCTGGGTCTGGGGGCACCTGAGGAGGCCCAGGTTGTGCTGAGGAGGTGGGGCTGCTGCTGGATTGAGGGAGCCATTGGAATCCAGGTCGCAGGCAAAGAAATTGCAGAAGTATTAAAGTTGGAAAGGACCTCATCAAGTCCTACCATTAGCCCAGCACTCCCATGTCCACCACTAAAGTGCCACATCCACATGTAGTTTGAACATTTCCAGGGATGATGATTCCACCACTTCCCTGGGCAGCCTGTGCCAAGGAGGTGGGAGTCCTGCCATGGCCCCATGAGTTCTCTGGAAGTAGTGTCACTGTGCCTCAGGGTCATGTGCTGAGGTGTAGCCCAGCTTCTGCTGCCCTGAACCCAAGGGGCTGTGCCCTCAGGAAGGGTTCCTGGCAGATGGGAGCATCCCTTCTCACCCCACATCTTGCTGTACCAGTCATGCATGATTCTGCATTTTCCATGCTCTGAGTTTTCCATAGCAGAAGTTTGGGACCATCGAGGCCACTTTTGATGCAGGACCATGCCCAGATCTGCTGTGCCTGCTTATCCAAGCACCTGCAATGTCCTGGGCCTGCACTGGTGAGAGCAGAGCTGAGTGCAGACTCTACTGTCACCTCTATCTGCACCAGAATGTGTGTCAAATCTCACCTGGGCTGATTCACAGCGATTCTCCCTCTGCCTCTCCTGGCATTTCTCTCAGGGCTCCCATCTTGCTGGAGAGACACAGTGGTGTGGCTACTTTTTCACCTGTCTCCCACCAATTTTACTCCAAGTCATGGATCTCTCACTGGCATTTCCACCCCCCACCTCCCCCCCCAGATTTCCCTCATAGTTGCTCCCCTCAAATGATACGAATTAATGATCTGAGGGGTTTTACCTAATTTGTGACTATTTCTAGACTTGTGTCACTTCTCAGGTGTTTCAGATAAATCTCTCTGCTGCTCTGTTTCCAGGCCGGGCCTGGCTGTACCTTGCCCTCAACGAAAATTCCTTGGAGAGCTACTTGAGGCTGTTCCAGGAGAACCTCAGCCTGCTGCACAAGTACTATGTCAAGTGAGTATCCCATCTCCTTCTGCTTTGGGCAGTGTGTGACATACCTCCTTGTCAGAAGCCAGCCTAAATTTGCCAGTGGGGGGGTAAGCAGTTGATCAGGGCTTGATTTTTTTTTTTTTCCTTGTG
This sequence comes from Oenanthe melanoleuca, assembly GCF_029582105.1. NCBI lineage: Eukaryota > Metazoa > Chordata > Aves > Passeriformes > Muscicapidae > Oenanthe > Oenanthe melanoleuca. The sequence goes on from NC_079354.1 coordinate 506,627, forward strand.
GGATTTACATGGTTAATTTAAAGGTCCTGCATGTAAATGCTCTGTTCTCTTATCTCTATGAGGCTTGCAAGCATTTTTCCTAGTTCCTGCTTTTTCTCTGCAGTCCCCTTTATATTTCTCCATTATTTCCAAGGAGCTGCTGAGCTCCTGTCCAGACACCCAGCTTTGCTGGGCACCTGGAAATGTGGCTGTAGCTCAGTTTGGGGACAAGTACATAGTGGCTGCCCACAGAGGCAAGGAGTGGGCTGCCAGCTCTGGGGCCGATCTGTGGCAGCTTGGAGACGCCCCCAAAGAAACAGAAGGGCCCTTGAAGCTGCTCCTCCTCTTTCCCACATCTGTAAAGCTCTTCTGTTCTCCCTGTGGCAGGAACGCCCTGGTCTGCAGTCACGATCATCTGACCTTGTTCTTAACACTGGTGTCCGGGCTGGAGTTCATCCGCTTTGACTTGGACCTGGTGAGTGTTTGATCTGTTCTTCTGACTCTGGGAGATGGGAGTGTGGAGCAGGGGAGGTCCAGGGTGGGACAGATCCCACTGCTTGGTCCAGGATGGACCTTCCTGTTGACCTTAGCTGAAAACATAAAGCTGATGGTTTTGGGAGACTTTTAAGGTCTTTGGGTATCCAACAATGGGGTTTATTCCTGTTGCTCAGTCCTTCACTGTTTGAAGGAGGAGCAAGGCAGCTGCAGGGCAGATTGATGGGGATAAAGGAGCTGAGCTCTGTAAGTGTAGTATGAAACCCTGGTGTCCCTCCAGAAAACATAAATCCACTGGGTAACCCGTGGCAAGACACTGGGTTTCCTCTGAGATGGACACTGAGAAGGGACCTTCAAGAGACAGTTGCAGTGTTTTGGTGGGGTGACATTTCCCCAGTAGTGACTGGAGCCTGACTCTGAGGCATTCCCTGCCTGCAGGATGCTCCATACCTGGATCTGGCCCCGTACATGCCGGATTACTACAAGCCTCAGTACCTGCTGGACTTCGAGGAGCGCCTGCCCAGCTCCGTGCACGGCTCCGACAGCCTCTCCCTCAACTCCTTCAACTCTGTCACCTCCACCAACCTGGAATGGGATGACAGTGCCATTGCTCCATCCAGTGAGGGTCAGTGGTTCTGGGGACAGTGTGGGCAGGGCTGTGTTCTTCCCACATCCCCCTCAGATAAGGCAGCAGATTTTAGACTGGAAGAGACCAAGAGATCCAGCAGCTGGCTGGGAGTTTCTCCTGTCTTACGTCCTTGGGAGACAGGACAAGGGGGAATGGTTTAAACTAAGAGTTTTAAAATAAAAGACAGGAAATTTAGATTAGGTATTAGGAAGAAATTGTTCCCTGTGAGGGTGGGCGGGTCATGGCATAGTTTGTCCAGAGCAGCTGTGGCTGCCTCATCTCTGGAAGTGTCCAAGGCCAGGCTGGATGGGGCTTGGAGCAGCCTGGGATAGTGGAAGGTGTCCCTCCCCATGGCAGGGGTGCAATTAGGTCAACTTTAAGGTCCCTTCCAACCCAAACCATTCTGTCCCCAGAAGTTTTGCATAAGCAGCTGTTGTGCTGCATCCCTGGGTTTGTATTCCGGCTTCTTCCTCAGCAGAGCATGTCTTGTGCCAGACATGTCCTGCCTGTCACTGTCACTGGGTGTCCCTGGCCTTCCGGTGCATGGCTGCTTAATGCTCGAGAGAAGAGGGCTTTGGAGTAGAGATTCAGGAGATTTTGGAGATGGATTTTGGGTATCACATAATCTCAGCCTATTCCATGTGTCCAGGCAGTGGCTGTGCTCTGTCTCAGTCTGTCCATGCACAGAGGGGTTTGGTGCTGATGTAGGAATGCTGGACCAGGACCCAGGAGGGCAGGAATTGCTGCTGTTCCTCTGGTGTGGAGGAATTTAGCTTTTTCCTGTAACAATTACTCTGCTCATCTTTTCAACTGGAGCATGTCTCTACCCTGAGAGTGTAGGTGGAACTGGGGATTGTAGGATCAGAGGACAAGTTTTTCCCTTTAATCAGATCCCTGGCTTTGCAAACATTCATGAGTCAAACATCACAGTATCTGTGGGAGGTAAGTGTGAAGTGGGGAAACTGAGGCACAAAGAGATTCAGTTGCTTCCCAGAGAGGATCAAGCCTTAGGTGACACTGTTTATCTGGTTTAGCTTCCCAGCAGTTTGAATAGTGGGGCCTTCACTCTTCCCTGATCCTTTTGTAACTCCCATAACATGTTTGTTCCAGAAGGAACAACCATTAGTGCAGCTGGTTTCCATTCACATCCACATTCCCTATTCTCTCACGTGTTCCAGATACCAGTGGATGATTGCTTTGTTTCTCCCCGTTCCCATCTCCCTCCCCAAACCCCCTTCACACTCTTCCCTCTCCCCACTTCCCTCTCCACTACCAGTATTTCTAATCCTGAGTTTTGTCCCTCATTTTTGTAGATTATGATTTTGGAGATGTCTTTCCAGCAATGCAGACCATGCCCAGCAGAGACTGGGAAGGTGGGACACGCTCATCTCTTACAGCATTTTGGTTTTCTCTCTGCATTGCTGCCCCCTGAGCTTGCTGCATGTTCCCATGTTTGTTTCTTTAACAACCAACTGCCCTGTCCTGATGGAATTCTGTACAGGCCCAAAATATGGGGTGTGCCAGCTGCCCTCATGCCATGGATTTCCTCTTTGGGGTAAAGCACACAGGGTGAAAAATTGATCCACCATCATTGGTTTCCTGAAAGCCCTGGAAAGCAGCTGAACTAATTCTGCTGCCTTTAATTTTGGGCATTTTGCCAGAATTAATTTGGGATGTTTGGTTTTTCCTGGATCATCCTGTTCTCCCATGAAGCCACAATATCCAACACATGGCCATGCTCAGTTTGGGTCCCTACATTTGTTACTTTTATTGATTTTATCATTTTTTAAACCCATTTACCAGCTACCTCTGGCCTTTATGGCCAAGAGCACTTGCCCAGTTTAAAGGAATTTGTTCTTCCTCCACATGCAGCCCCTGTGTGTATCCTCCACTGGAACAGCATCCTCTCCCAGAGAAAACACACCCACACTCCATCCTTTGCAGCTCAAAGCTGGATGGAGCCTTATGGTACCACCTGAATATTTGGGAATATTTGGGCAAATCTGCCTGAATTCCATGTGGATTGCTCTCAGCTCTAACATGCTCCCTCTTGCCTTCTTTCCTACCCCACACACAGGGATGTCACTGAGGTGGTTTAACCTGTCCCTGGAGGGTACAAACCACATTTCCAAACCCAAGGTGCAACCAGCAGCTCCAGTGTGGGTGTTGGGTGGAGGCTGAAGCCCAAGGGTGCTGGGGGAAGGCAGATCCCTCTGGATTTGAGGAATATGAGCTCACTCTCTCCCTGCTCTGGGGCAGCTTCTTCAGTGGGAACAGTGGTATTCTGGAATCATCCAGCAAAAACCACCTGGATTAGAGTTTTACAAGAGGTTCATTTTCCTCCTCAAATCCTACACTCCAAATAAGTCTGCTAGGGCTGTGGTTCTCTTCCCAAGGGGTCTTTTTAGCCAGCTGTGAAAAGGAATCACAGAATCATTGAATGGTTTGGGTTGGAAGGGACCTTAAAGATTATCTTGTTCCAATCCCTTGTCATGGGCAGGGACACCCTCCACCTGACCAGAAAGGAGAAAAGGGGAGGGCATGGATAACTTCCCTTTAACCATGATTTTGGATGCATAATAGATAGTGATAGTACAAGCATGATTCCTGCAGCCCTTCTCCACTGCTCCTTTTCTCTCTGAAGACTAACATGGGCTCAGCTGTTTGTGGTCTGCCTGTCTGTGCTGCCTGCTGTCCTCAGACCCCGTGAATGCCGTGTCCCCTCTCTGGCACACCCCAGTCCCCACGTGTGTCTCATGTGAGCAGAGGAGAGCAGCCAGCCCCGTTAGGATCGCTGCTCTATGGGCTGGCTCCATGTCTGCCCTTCCAGCTGAGCAAGCACTTCCCATGCCCCGTGGCAGGGCAGGAGCAGCAGCCTCGTGGCTCCTTGTCACCTCGCTCAGGAACAATGGCCCCAAGACCCCTCAGACTCTTCCCACAGACACCACTTGTGCTTCTCCATCCGTCTGGGTGACTGAGCTGCTGCGTTCAGGCATTTTCTGAGCTGCAGAGCAGGTGCAGGGTCCCACGCTGGCCTCCCTGTCCCTCCTGGCCAGGAGCTACTGGCAGTGCCAGCGGTGCGGTGCCCCCAGCGCATGGCTGGCGCTGACGCCCGTCCCGCCTGTCCCCGCAGATGGAGACCTGACGGACACGCTGAGCTGCCCGCGCTCCGGCGCCTCGGAGGCGCAGGGCGGCAGGGCCAGGAGCCCCACGCAGCGCCACAACCCCTTCAACGAGCAGGCGGCCAACGCCGCGTCCTCCGCCGACACCACGCCCGTGCACGCGGCCGCCCGGGACGGGACAGAGGCCACCCCCGAAGGAACCGACCAGTCCGAGAGCTGCACGGAGCTGGAGGTCATCAGGTGGGGCAGAGCTGCTGGCCTCGGAGGGCTGACTGAGCATGAGCCTCCTCTCCTACCCGGCCAGGGCGGTCTCTGCTGCAGCCCTTGGTCAGCCCTGTGAGGCTGGGCTGGCTGCCTGTGGCTGATTCCACATCACCCCCTTTCCCTGCCACTGTGTGTCAGAGGGCTCAGAGTAATCCACAAGTGTTTATTTGGAGCTCTCTCCAGCTGGTGGCAGCTTTGCAGCAGCTCTGGGGCTTGGATCTTCTCTCCCATCCTGTCCCTCCTCCTGTTTGTCAGTGAGCTGTGGCCAAACCTGTTGCAGGAGATGCATCTGCAGAGCTCTGGCCGGTGTTTGGGTGTTCGACTCCTGCAGGGGAGATCCCCAAGGGATCCCTCAGAGCCCTCAATGCAGACAAAGAGCTCAGGGCTCTGTCTGCTCACACCCAGTGATGGGGACTCCCCAAACCTGCCCAGCAGGGCTGTGCTTTGTTCTCATGCCAGGTTTTTCCAGGGAAGGAGCAGGGCTGGGTTTCACTCATTATCCCACATGGGAGACACAGGGAAGGGAAGCACTGGGCTCGCTTCCCAGACAGGGGTGACCTGGCAGCAGTTTGGGTGCCGTGGGTGCCAGAACACTTCCACAGGATATGCCAGTGTGCTCCAACCTGCATCTCCCTCTTCTGGCAGGTGGGGACACCTCGAGAAACCTCCTCCCTTCCCAGCCTCTTGATCTCAACCAGGGATTTCTCACAAGTCACTTCAGCTCCACAACCATTTGTGATCCCTTTGGAGCTGAAAGCAAGCCCAAGGTGCTGTGTCAGCAGTGACACACCTCTTTTTGGGATAGGTAGGAAAAAGAGTCCATACCTTGTCTCATGAAAACTGGCACAGAGATAGGGGCTCTACCTGGCTGCACATTGGACAACGTTCTTGATAGACAGATTTCTCTGCAATAGGGAAAATTGCAAAGGAATGTTGTTAGGAAAGGGTTGCAGAGCCTAACCAGGCACAGTGGGTGATGTTCTTTCTCTCACAGGTTAGCCAAGAAGAAGAAGACAGGCAAGAAGAAGAAGGTGAAGCCTGAGGAGGCAGTGAACAGTCCAGCGCCCGAGGCCAGCGGGGACAGCGGCATCAACGGGCTGAGCGACAGGGAGGAGCCGCCGAGGGACAGGGAGGAGCCGCCGAGGGACAGGGACGGGGACAGGGAGGAGCCGCCGAGGGCCGGGGGCCCTGCTGCGCTGGGCGGGCCGGAGGAGGGCGGGGAGCGCGGTGCCCTCGGCCCGCTGGCCCTGCGCATCCCCGAGATGAAAGATACGTCCATGGAGAGCGTGGGGCAGCCCCTGAGCAAGGTCATGGACAGGCTCAACGGGCAGCTGGACCCCGGGGGCTGGACCGCCGCCCTGGAGCCCCCTGGGCAGCCCTTTCGGACTGGCACGCCAGGGGAGACCCCAGATGGATCGTCCTCTGGCGACTTCAGCGAGGGGATTTCAGCCCCCATGGACTTCTACCGATTTACCGTCGAGAGTCCAAACGCTGCTGCACCAGGTGGTGGCCACCATGACCCTCCAGGGCCTGGCCAACCGCCACATGTTTCTGGTAGCCCTGAGGCTCCTAAAGAAGAAGAAAAAAGCAGAGAAGGAGAAGCAGTTGGGGCAGTAGAGGAGTTTGAAAGGGCAAGTGATGAACCTCAGACTAGCCAGACAGAAAGCACCAACCCACAGGCTCTCTGTGAGCCCAAGAAGGAGCAGCCCAGCCCTTCCCCAAGCAGCGCTGAGGACTCTGGGGTGGAGGAAGGGCAGGGCAGCCCCTCGGAGCTGACCCATCCCTCCGAGTTCAGGTGAGGATGGGTTTGTTCAGCAGGGAGAGCATCTTCCAAACAATCCTGAGCTCAAGTTGACACTTTCCCCTTTGTCCTCGGTTTGGGAGGCAAAGCGCGTCCTTCTCCAGGATGAAGAGGAGGCACAAAGGGTCAGGAAGAGGAGGTCTTGGGGAGCTAACAAGTGCCCAAATCATGGACACATTCAACAAGGAAGGGCATTGCCCTTCCTGGACTCACATCATGTCCATCCTTTGCTGTCTCTCTCTGCAGGGTGGATAACAACCATCTCCTCCTGCTGATGATCCACGTCTTTCGGGAGAACGAGGAGCAGTTGTTCAGGGTAAGGGGTCTCCATCAGTGGAAGGATCAGCTCTGTGCTTGCATCAGCCCAGGGCTGAGAGCTCCTTTTTTTCCATGCAGATGATTCGAATGAGCACGGGGCACATGGAAGGGAACCTGCAGCTGATCTATGTCCTGCTGACGGATTGCTATGTGTACCTGATCCGGAAAGGTACCTCATCCCAACAGCCCCTGGGCTCAGTGCAGAGAGGAAGCTCCATACCTGGCTTGTCCATGGATTAGGCCATCACTACCTTCACTGCCATTTCCCTTGAGTCCTGTGGTCACAGTAGGGAGCTCACATGGACTTGTCCCCCCGGGAGCCCTGGGACACGTGTCCTGTGCTCTGTGCTGCCAGGCTCAGTTTGCAGGAGCATTGCTGCTGCTGCAGAGGGGGTGCTGTGCCCCCCTTCACGTGGCTCTCTGTGTCTGTGACAGGGGCGGCGGAGAAGCCGTACATGGTGGAGGAGGCCGTGTCCTACAACGAGCTGGATTACATCTCGGTGAGCGTGCCAGGGTGGGCAGCCCAGGGGAGCTGGAGGCCAGTGGGGGGGTCAGTTCTCATCTGTCCAGGGGTGAAAGTGCCAGGAGCATCACAAGGGGTTTGTGTCCATGGGGAGTGTTCTGGGCAGTGAACCTTTGAGACTGGCAGAGTTGGCAGTGATGCCCCTTCCGCCGCCACCTCTGTGGGTGCTCACCTTGCTTATGTCTTTGCATGGGCAGCACTGACCCTTTACTTGGGGCCAGAAGCTCGGTGAGCCCTGCTCTGTTGCCCCTCAACCTGTGCCTGGCTTCCCTAACCACTGGTGTGTGGCACAGGTTGGGCTGGATCAGCAGACAGTGACGCTGGTGTGCACCAACCGGAGGAAGCAGTTTCTGCTCGACACTGCTGACGTGGCTCTCACTGAGTGAGTGGGGAACATGGAACTCTGGAATTCTTGGGTTTGGGGACAGTGGGAGACTCTGGAGACAGCACTTCATGACAGTCCTGCCACCTGTGAGGGGCTTGGGGGTTGGTTTGATACCACCAGCTGAACCCAGATGACAGCTGGAAATGCCTGAGGCATGGATACAACCAAAGTATCTTCCCTGGATAAAGTGTCACCCCGTCTCTCAGTCTGAGTTTTGGGGCTCTGGGCAATGCAGACCACGTGTCACTTGTGTCACTTGAGTAGGGATGAGCTCTTGAGTTCCAAGGCATGTCCTCAGATCTCTGTGTGTGCTGGCAGCTCAGGGAGGTGACCATCAGGTCATGCTGGGATCTGTGCTGGAGTGAATGACCCCCTCCCAGTGTCACCCATCTCCTTCCTGGAGTTCAGACTTTGCAGCCTCCTGTCACCTTTGGTCTGTAGATTGATTTTGTGACTCTTTGGCCTGGAAGACCAGAGGCCCATGCTTAAGGGGAGGCCCTTGGGCACCAGAATGTATGAAAAAGATGAGGGGCTTTTTGCCCCAGCCTTGTCAGAAATCTCTGCCTCCCTCTCAGGTTCTTCCTGGTCTCCTTGAAGTCAGCCATGATCAAAGGGTGCCGGGAGCCCCCTTATCCCAGTATCCTCACTGATGCCACCATGGAGAAACTGGCACTTGCCAAGTTTGTGGCACAGGAGTCCAAGTGTGAGGTGAGTGAGGATATCTCTGCCATCGCTGCAGGTGATGAAAGCTTGCAGGAACTCCCTTGACTTGTCCTGGTTCTTGCAGGCCTGCAGCGTGGTTGTGCGTTTCTACGGCCTCGTCCACTGGGAAGACCCCATGGATGAGGTGCTGGGACCTGGCAGCAGCAGCTGCTCCTCTGCAGAAAATGCCGTGACCAAGGATGGCATCCTGCACTACAAGGCAGGCACCTCCTACCTGGGCAAGGAGCAGTGGAAGCCCTGCTTTGTGGTGCTCAGGTGGGACTGGAGCTGTGGGTCAGGGCTGGGGTCAGACAGGGTTCTTGGAAGAAGGTGCTGGGAGCAATTTGCTGCCCCAGAGCTACTTGGGAGGTGGAGAGAACTCAACTTGCCACCTGAAGTGGCCAAGCCACCAGTTTGGTGGCTAAAGCCACTGTTTGTGGGTGCCCAGCAGCAGGAATGTGACCCCATGGGGCTGCATGGGTGGAGGGCAGGGCAGGGGTGGCTGTGGGACCACAGCCAGAGGGTACCAGAGCTGATGTGACTCCAGTTACCTCCCGTCTCATCTTCCGAAACGGCAGCAACGGGATCTTGTACCAGTACCCAGATCGGACGGACGTCACCCCTCTGCTCTCCATCAACATGGGGTAAGTGGCTGGTAGGACACAGCACCCAGACTCGATGGGGATCTGGGGAGCAGGAGCTATTTGGGGTGTCCAGGGAGGGGTTCTAGGTTGGATCATGACCTGGTCCATGCCGCTGGAATCCCAGCTGCTCCTGCCTTGGGGGCAGGTGCCCATTAGGTTTGGCTCCAGTGCATGCCACTGGAAATGGGCTCATTTCCTTCCTTGGGTGGGGCCTTGGCCTCTGGGGTGGGTGATGCATCCCTCCAAGAGCCCTGCTGGGAGACCCACTGTGCTCAACTCCAGCTCTGTGGCAATGTGAAGAGCCTGGAGATGGTCCTTGGAGCGATCCCAGGAGATGTCACGGATGGGAAATGAGTGTTTGTTGGGAGCAGGGGTGAGGGCTGCCCAGGGAGGGCAGTCAGAGGCTGTTTTCAGCTCGTGCTGGCCCATCCATCCTGCTCATCTCCGTCCTCCCCCTCTCTCCAGCGGCGAGCAGTGCGGGGGATGCCGGCGTTCCAACACCACCGACCGGCCCCACTCCTTCCAGGTGATCCTGACGGACCGGCCCTCCCTGGAGCTGAGCGCTGACAACGAGGAGGACATGGCAGACTGGATGCAGTACTTCTGCCAGGCTGTCTCCAAAGGGGTGAGCTGGGGACAGGCCCCGAGCGTGGGCGCTTCGGCCCCCTCCTTTGCCCAGAGCCCCTTTGGCGCTGCCAAAGGAGCAGGGATGTCTGGCAGGATGAAGCAGGCAGCTTTATCCTGAGCCAGGAGGGCTTCCCCACAGGGCACCCCATGGAGATGGGGCTCCACCCTGCCAGGCTTTACCCCCCTTCCCCACCCCCACAGGTGATCCCCCAGGGTGTTGCCCCCACGCCGTGCGTTCCCTGCTGCCTGGTGCTGACAGACGAGAAGGTTTTCACGTGCCACGAGGACTGCCAGACCAGCTTCTTCCGCTCGCTGGGCACCGCAGAGCTGACGGACATCACTGCCGTCTCCACAGAGGCTGGCAGGGAGTACTGCATCCTGGTGAGTGCAGGGCTCTGGGACGTGCTGGCCCGCTGGGCAAGCACCCAGCACTGACACCTGGCCTCTCTCTTGGTGCTTAGGAGTTTGCTCAGGACAGCAAGGAGTTCCTGCCCCCCTGGGTCCTTTATTTTAGTTGCACTACGGAACTGGAGAGGTTTCTGTCAGCACTGAACATCGCGTGGAGGAACATCTACCAGGTGAGCATGTGGGGCTGCCTCATACCCTCACCGAGTGAGGGAGGGCAGAGGGATGAATTTGTCCCTGTAGGGTGAGCCCAGCTTTCCCACACAGGGCAGGAGGGGCAGGGAGCTGCTGTGGGTCCATATAATCACAGGAAGTAGGATTTAGAGCTGGCAAGACAAGCCATGAGCATCCAGTGCTGGTGAGGGGAGTGGGAGGGATGTGGGTCAGCCCCACTGTCACCATGTCCATGACACAGGCGGCTTCCCCATGTGGATTTGGGGTGGTTTTACAGCAAGAGGGAGAAGTGACTGTTGTGTGTTCCCCTCCTCACACCTCACACGGTGTTCCAGGTCGATCTCCAGCAGAAGGCCATTGTGGATGCTGCTGTGAAGAAGAAGTGTGAGGATGCCCAGAGCCTCATCGACAGCGCCTGGCAGCGCAGCGACAGCCTGTGCCGGGGCCGGGCCGAGCGAGACCCCTGGTGCTGACCGTGGCCAGGGGAGGACAGTTCACGGGAGCCCATTTCTGGGGATCAGGGCCTGTACCTGGCCAGCTGGCACCCCAAACCCTCCTGACATCGCTTGGTCCCCACCAGGGCCATGCCTGCAGCGTGGACCCCACGCTCTCCACCAAGCCAGGGACATCCAGCATGGTTTGGGGAGCAGCCAGACGCTTCACCACCTGCGCCTTCCTCCTTGTCCAGCTGCCACAGGGCAAATAATTTGCCTTTCACAGAATAATATCCCAGTAGTAGTGAGGGAGAGGGTGGGAGCGGGGTGGGCTGGGACGAGCATCCCCGTTCTGGTGGGGAGCAGGACTGAGGACTTGTTCATTTTCGAACAGGGCCAGGGTGAGGCAGGAACACTCAGTTGTTGCCATGCATGTTTTCTTGCTCATACAATCACTGAGGACGGCACCCCTCTGCCTCCTTCTCCTGGAGAGCTCCGGGGCCTCCAGAGCTCACTGAACCACTCTCAGCCTGCACAGGAGATTTGAGGCTAGGGAAGAAGGAACAGGGCCAAATATTTGGCTTAAACATGGTTTTAGGCGATCTTAGCAGCCGGTTTGTGGTTTGAATGCTGGCCCTGTGCACTGGCGAGAAGAGATGGAGTCCCACGTTCTTCAGGTGTCCTGAGGGACGTTGTCACATGGCTGCCACCAAACATGTCCCCATCTTCTCAGCTCACTGCATCCGAGGCCAGCAAGGACCCATTGCCACTTGCGCTCCACAACGAGCACTTTGGGGCACAACCCCAGCTTTTAAATAATATTAATAATAATAATTAATAATAATAATAACGTGGAGACCTTCTCATGTAATATACGTTCACGGGGCCTTTTTCTGGGAGGAAACGTACGTGACTGAATGTATATGTACATACATCTGCTTCCTTTCCCCCCTCCCCAAATAAATGAACCTTGATAACTCAGCCTTGGCCCTCTGCTGCTGCTCTTCCTGCACTCACATTGGAGCCTTTGGGATGGCTCTGGGGCAGGGAGAAGGGGGGATTTGGATGGAAAGAGGGAAGGATGTGCACCTCCGGTTCCTCCCTGAACCCCAGCAGCATTAACCCTGCGGTGGGACATGTTTGTGGCTTCAACTGGGAATTGCCCATCAGGACACTTCATGTTTTGTACTTATCCAGGAGATATTCCCAGTCCCCTGGATCCCAGAGATCTAGTCCAGTCTAGACAAGAAAGAAACAGCCATGGGGACAGTCCCCAGCATCACCCACTGTCCCCATAAACCCTTCTTGACATCAAAACAAAAGCATTGGGGGATACTGGGACTGGGACAGCCTCTGGCAAGGAGTCTGGGATTTGGAGGGGTTCTTACAGCCTCCTCCTCAATAATCACCCGAGTGCCTCGGCCGTGGGGTAAACCGAGTCCCAGGGGATCCCTGCGCAACCCTAGAAACAGGAATCCCCGGCGAGGGGCGGGACACCGGCACCGCCCCCGCCCCGCAGCATTTTCCGCAGAAAGCTCCAGTTTCAAGGCACCGGGAGAGGCGGGCGAGACCCCCGCAAGTCCCGCTCGCACCGCGGCCACGGGCGCAGCGGGTTTTCCAGTCCCCATCCTCGGTGACTGCGTGTGCCCCCAGAACGCCTCTCCCCCCGTTTCTGTTTCTGTTATCCCGCCTTTTTTCCGCCTGCTTTCGCTGCTGGCGCCGGGGCGGCTCCATCACGTGAGGCCGGCCCGGCTGGACGCGGTGCCGGGCGCGGTGCCGGGGGGGCCGGACCTTTGCCCCACATCCCTTCCCCAGACCGGGGCTGGGTTGGGGGGGCTGGTTTGCAGGAGGCGGCCCTCGCTCGCTCCCGCTCCCCCCGGATTTTTTTCCCTGCGGTTGTTCGGGAAGGTGGAGCCTGGGGCCGCCCCCGCGGACAGGTGCCGGATGGCGGCGGGGACCCTCGGCCCCCACCCCTCCGACTCCCTGCAGGAATTCCAGTACGCCCCCCAGAACAGACCCCCGGCCGGGGGGGTGCCCCCGGCCACCGACCTGGTGCTGGGGGCCACGGCCGGGTGCTTGGCCTGCTTCCTCACCAACCCGCTGGAGGTGGTGAAGACGCGGCTGCAGCTGCAGGGCGAGCTGCAGGCCCCGGGCACGTACCCGCGGCCGTACCGCGGCGTGCTGCGGGCGGCCGCGGCCGTGTGCCGGGCGGACGGGCTGCGGGGGCTGCAGAAGGGGCTGGCGGCCGGGCTGCTCTACCAGGGGCTCATGAACGGCGTCCGCTTCTACTGCTATTCCCACGCCGAGGACGCCGGCTGGACCGGGTATCCCGGCGGGACCGTGGCCGCCGGGGCCGTGGCGGGGGCGGTGGGAGCCGTCGTGGGCAGCCCCGCGTACCTGGTGAGTGCTGCTCCGCTCCGAAAGCCCCCGAAAGGTGGGGGGAGGCTGGTTTGGGGACCCCCACCCCCGCCCCTGAAAGGTTCGGTATCTTGGCTGCATCCTATAAACACTGGCTTGGTGCATTCTCTCCTCTCCCGTTTTGCTTCACACAAACCTCCCCGCGCCCCCCCAATGCGGGGCTGCGCTGTGCATGCTCTCCCCTGCTTTCTCCCCTAAATCCCCCCTCAGAAAACCAGCAGAGAGCTCCCCCATGAGGAAATGACCCCAAAAGAAATTACGGGGGATTCCCCCCTCCTATTTTAGAGGGTTCCCCCGGTTTTTTGAGGTTGCAGAGCTCCAGCAGTGGGTGTTTGCAGGGTCCCTTTGCCCTGGGTGAGAGGGGTAAAAGAAACGGGACTCAAAGTCTGGAGTTACCGCTTGGCTGCTCAGCTATGTCCCCCACATCTGTTGGAGGGGCTGAAATTTCCCCTCAAAATCTGTCGAGGGGAAGACGGGGGCGGGGACCTGGCGGGGACAGCCAGTCCCAGAGGGGCCATTGGAGGGTTTTGTCACCTGGCATTGTCCCCCCCAAGGTCAAGACCCACCTCCAAGCCCAGACACTGTCAGCCATGGCCGTGGGCCACCAGCACAACCATGAGGTGAGTGGGGACAGGGGTGGGGTGGGGGGACACAGAGGGTTTGGTGGCACCTTGTCCGTGCACGCTCCGGGCCCCAGCGGGGACCATGCTATTTTAGTCAGCAGGAATTTAAAGATGTTGTTTGTCCGCTTGGCCCCGTAATGGTTCTATAAATACCAGAACAGAGGGGGTGTGACAGGCACGTGGGGCTGTGGTACCGAATCCGGAGAATCCAGACCCCCTGAGATCTCTCCCAAGCCAGTAGTGGCTTCGTGTCAATGACCAACGGGGGTGGGAAGTTTTGGCCAGGTGAGATGCACCATTCCCTTTTTACTCTTTTTCCTCAATTTCCTCTCCTCCCCAGAGCATCTCCGGCGCTTTCAAGAGCATCTACCGGCAGCACGGGGTGGCGGGGCTGTGGCGGGGGGTGACGGGCGCCGTGCCCCGCGTGGCCGTGGGCTCGGCCGTGCAGCTCGCCACCTTCGCCTCCGCCAAGGACTGGGTGTCCGAGCGCCAGGTGAGGGGAGGTGCGCCAGGTCCGGCTGCCAGCGGCCCCCGTGCTCCCTTCTGCTGTTGGGAAGAGCTGATGCCGGCGCTTCCCGCAGTGGTTCAGGAAGGGCAGCTGGGCGGCAGTGCTGGCGGGGGGCATGGTGAGCGGTGTGGCTGTGGCCGTGGCAATGACACCTTTTGACGTGATCAGCACCCGTCTCTACAACCAGCCGGTGGATGCCGACGGCACAGTAAGGCCATTCCGGACACGGCACAGAGGACACGCGGCTTTTCCCGGGATTGCGTCTGGCAGGGGTGCACAGCTGGCTCCTCTCTCCCCAGGGCAAGCTCTACCGAGGATTTTTGGATTGTATCCTGCAAATCTCCAGCAGAGAGGGGCTGCTGGGCTTGTACAAGGGCATCGGCGCTGTCTACCTCCGCCTCGGCCCCCACACCGTCCTCAGCCTCTTCTTTTGGGACAAGCTCAGGAACATAGTTCAGCACCAGCAGCCCCCAGGGCTGTAGGACACACTCCTGCCACCACCACCGATGTTAATAAAGAGGTTTTTCTATTTTTGATGTTGTCTTGGGGTCCTTGGGGTGGTGCAGGTGAGGGGCAGGCTCTGCAGTGTCTCAGGGTGGAGAGGAGAATGGCAGTGCTGCAGTGGGGGGAGGTTAAAGGTGCTGGTGGTTCCTGAGCCCCTCCATCTGCATCACATCCCTCTTCTCCTAATTTTCACTTCCACGGGGCAGCTGGAGCTCATCTCCTCCTGCCAGGGCTCTGGCTTGCCCCAATAATGATTTACTAGCCGGGGGGGGCCACTCCCCGCCTCCGCCCCGCGGACCTTGGAGCCGGGGCCTGGCTACACTGTGGCTTCTCTCCATCGAAAATGTTTTCCCTGGGGTCCTGGCTGCCGCCGTTGCCCGGGCTGGCGTGGGGCTGGGCACTGCTGGATGCGCTCCTGCAAGGTGAGATTCCCCCGAGGGTGGCCTGGGGTCAGCCTGGGACAGCCCGGTGACACCAGTGACCCACTGCTGCCTTTCCCTGCAGGGCTGGTGGGTGCCTGTGCCGTCTCGGTGCTCTGCAGCCTCCTGAAGGTTTATCTCTACATCCAGTGTGTGAAGTAAGCACCAGCCCTTCCTCCCCTCTGGGGGAGGTTGGTTTTGGGGATCTGATTTTGGGATCTGCTGTTGGGCAGTGGCAGCCAGGGGTGCAGGGCAGGGGCTGCAGCTTCTGCTGCCAAGCACAGAGAGGGATGCCACTAAGGCTTGTCACCCCATTTTGGGTGACATCCCCGGCTCAGCGTGCCCCTGCTGTCCCCAGCCACCCCGAGAGGCAGGCGGAGAAGGAGGCGCTGGCGGCGCGGCGGCCGCTGCTGGGGCTGCTGCACGTGCTGGTGCTGACGGGGGTCCTGGCCCTGGTGGGCTCCCGTGTGGCTGCCCTGGTGGTGCTGGAGTTCTCCCTGCGCGCCGTCTCCACCATCCTCTCCCTCGGCAAGGTGAGATGGCGTGGGGGAAACTGAGGCACGGTGGGTGGGGTGTGGATGGAGCTGGGAAATTGGGGGTTTGTTCTGCATCCACAGGGCGTGGAGGGGGCCATGTGTCCCTTTGCACCTCAGCCAGGTGTCCCCAGGTGGGCAAGAGGCTGATGGCCCCTGGCTGGTCCCAGTGTGGGCACAGGCCCAAGGCAGTGCTTGTCCCCTGTGCTGGCACTGCTGGGACACCTCCTGTTCAGGGGCAGTTCTGGGACCTCAGTGGTGAGGACACTGAGGGGCTGGAGTGTGTCCAGAGATGAGAATGGAGCTGGGAAGGGGCTGGAGCACCAGCAGAGGCTGAGGGAACTGGGAAAGGGGCTCAGCCTGGGGAAAAGGAGGCTCGGGGGGCCCTTCAGGCTCTGTACAACTCCCAGACAGAAGGGGCAGTGAGGGGGGTCAGGCTCTGCTCCAGGGAACAAGGAACAGGATGAGAGGAAATGGCCTCAAGCTGAGCCAGGGGAGGTTTAGATTGAATATTGGAGAAAATCCTTCGTGGCAAGGGTGCTCGGGCACTGGCACAGGCTGCCTGGGGCAGTGCTGGATCATTGTCGTGGGAAGGGTTCAACAAGTGTTTGGATGAGGCACTTGGGGACATGTTTAGAGGGGAAGAGTTGGGCTCGTTGATTTTGGAGGACTTTCCCAACCTCACCCATGCCCTGAACTGCCTGCTGCTTTGCAGGGCGCCCACAGCAGCCAGCTCTACGTGCTGTGCCAGTACTCGCTGGGCTGCGGGGTGTCCTGCGGCCTCAGCTTCCTGCTGGAGGGGGCTCCGCACCGCAGCTGGAACCTGGCGCTGGCGGCGGGGCTGGCGGCGCTGCTGGCGCTGCACGCCCGGCGCCTGGCCCGGCACGTCTGCGCGCTGTACGAGCTGCACAGCCGGGCGCGCTACTGCGGCGTCTGCATCCTGCTGCTGGCCGCGGGCCACGGCATCCCGCGCCTGCTGCGCAACGCCCTGGCCCTCGCCTTCGCCGTGGCCGACCTGGCCGCCGTGGAGCTCATCAACCGCGACTTCCTCTCCACGGGCGAGGCCGTGCGCTTCTGGACCCCGCTGACCATCTGCTACACGCTGCTGGTGGTCTACATGCAGGGTGGGTGGGGGTCTGGGGCATCTGGGATGTACTCGGGGTGTTTGGGGCCCTGGAGGCTACCTGGGGCTGTGTAGGGGCAGACGGGGGGTCCTGGGGTGAATGCGGAGTGTATGGGGTGTACTGGGGTACAGGTGGTACGTACAGTACATGCTGAGGGTGCGTAGGGCCCATGTGAGGCATCCTGGGGGTCTGTAGGGGTGCATGTGAATTTATCCCGGGTGTACACAGAGGGTATGAAGACTATACTGGATGTCCCGGGGGTACATGGGGCACCCTGGGACTGTATAGGGGGTACATGGGGTGTACGTGGAGCCACCCTGTGCTTGGTGTCCCCGCGTGTCCCCAATGCCGTGTCCTCGCAGAGGAGTCCCGGCAGAGCGCGGGCAGGGGGCTGGTGTTCCGGACCGTGCTGGTGCGGATGGGCGGCCTCTTCATCCTCCTCCTCACCGTGGGCCGATGGACGGACATCCTGCACGTCCTGGTGTCGCTGCTGGGGGAGCTCTGGTGCCTGCTCCGCTCCGGGGTCCTGCTGGAGTCCTGCTGGCGGCAGGTGGGAGCGGGGACACCTCCCTGCCGCGACCGGGGCTGGGGCTGGGGCAGGGGCAGAGCCCCAGGGTGAGAGCCCTTGCGGCTTCTCTCTTTTCGTCCCCCACAGGATTTTGCTCAGCAGCCTCGCTTGGAGAGTTTGTCGGGATCCCGAGCGGAGGAGACGTCCCGCTGAGCCCTCCGCAGGAACTCGGGGTGGCTTCGCTGGGCACGCCCAGAACCCCCCATCGCACATCCCCCATGGGGAAAAGGAAAAACGGGCTCCTGGAAGGCATCCAACCCATCCCATGGCATGGAGGAGGTCGGGGAAGACTCACGTTGCCCCGGCTGTTTGGGGCAGCACTACTGGGGCTTGTTCTGGTCCCAGTGGGACTGCGGGATACTGATGGATGTCCCATCCTTGCTGGCTGCAGGGCCACACTGTCAGGGGCCTCCAGGGGGTTATAAATAAAAAAAATAAAGTCTTTCCCAGCAAAATCCATGACCAGAGCAAGCTGGGGTCCCATTGTGTTAGAAAGGCACTTAGGATGGTGGCAGTGCAGGTTTTTGAGGGAGGTGGGTAGAATTTCTCCTTGGGAAGGGAAACTGAGGCACGGAGTGGGGTGATCCTCTGGCTGGGAAGTGCCCCTGTGCCTCAGTTTCCCCCTAGCTGCAGCCTGCTGTGCTGTGCTGTGCCGGGGGCTGCAGGCCCTGTGAAGGTGGGGTGCAGTTTAGGAAGGGGGGGGCAGGAGGGGGTCTGGGGAAGTCTGGGGTGCCAGGGGCTCGATATGAGCATGCTGGGGCTCTAGGGGGGCACATAGGTGTCCCAGGGGTGCAATGAATAAATATGGGGCATTGTGGGGATGGAGCTGTGTGGGGTAACCGGTGGGAGGAGAGGGGTTATCCTGAGGGTATCTGTGATATCATGGCTGTGCTGGGGTACACGGGCACCCGGGGCTCCTCTTGGGGCTGGGGTCTGAGGGTGTGTGGGGCTCCCAGGGGGGTCCATGGGAAAACCTGGGAGGGGCAGTCCCAGAGCATGTGAGGGCACCCTGGGGTGGATGGGGCACCCCGAGGAGAGACGGGGCGCCCACGGAGCACTTTGGGGAGCGTGGGACAGTCGGGGGACGAGTGGGGCACCCTAAGGGCGTGTGTCCCCCTCTTCCTCCGCCCGGGGCTGTGGGGCAGGCAGGGGGGAGGAGGAAGGGAGGTGGAAGAGGAGGAGGAGGAGGGAGGAAGGGGCGGTGATGCCGGGCGGCTCTGCCTTCCCGCTGCCCCCGCCGCGCCCGCGGAGCGCACCGAGGGACCCGCACCGGCTCCCCGTTTGGGGACAGGGACGGGGACACGGTCACCCCCGAGGGGCTGCAGGGCCACCTCCGGGCAGGCGACACCCCGCCCCAGCGGCAGGGAGCCTCGTCCGCAAGGTACCACCCTCAGGTAGGGGACAGGGGCCACCCTCAGGTAGGGACCACCCCAGGTGTGGGATTGGGACTCCCCCCCAGAGAGGACACGGGACCCCACACGTGATGGGATGAGGACAGCAGTCATCCTGGGATGGGCCAAGGGGACCAAGAGCCCCTCCAAGGAGGGGACCGGGACTCTCCCAGGGAGGGGATGGGGGGCTCCCAGGCGGGGGACACGTCGGGGCCGCTGCCCCATAGGGGCACTGCCAGGCAGGGGACGGAGCTGTGGGGTTGCACGGTGGGACACAAGGGATGCCGGGGGGCTGCAAGGGCCCCCCTTCCCCTAGGTGAGGGACAAGAGGACAGTGGGACCCCTCGGGGTGGGAGGAGAGGGAGCACCAGGCGTTGTGTGTCCCATCCCATCCCACCCCTTTTTCTTTGGCGTTCTCGGAGCACCCTCTGAGAGGTCCCTGCTGCAGGGGCAGAGCTGAGGTACAGCTCTAGAGGGCTGTGTCCCGTCCCAGTTTTGGGGGTTGTGGGGATACCCCACAAGTGGCCCTATCCCCATCAGTCCCATCTGAGCTCTCATCCCAGGAGATTTTAGGGAAATCCAGTGTAGCCTCAGTCACCCCAAACCAGGATGGAGTTACAAGGGGAGGGGGTCCCCCATCAATGCACCCCTCAAGCCCCTCAGCTGGGGGGATCTGGGGAGTGCCGCCGCCGAGATTCGGGATTCCGTCAGCCCCGGCACAAAGAGGAATGCGATGAGCACATGGTTCCCATTAACCCTGGAGATTTTTTTTTTTTTTTTTTTTTTAATGATTATTCCTTTCTTTCCCCCCCCGGTTTTCCGCAGCTCTGCTGGGGAGGAGGAAAAGCGGCGGCTCCGGCGGGTGAGGAGCTGGGCAAGGCCGGTACCGCCAGTAGCCGGCGGGGAGGGAGGGAAGGAAGGAAAGAGGGAGCGAAGTGCTCGGGGTTCTTTTTCCTCTTTAATCCCTTCCCTGCTTGAGTCAGAGGCTGAAGTCACCGGCAGGAACATCGCAAAGCTGTTTCCCCACCTCGGGGAATCTTGTCTGCCCCTAAAAGGATGTGCTGACCCCCGTGAGTGGCACTTTGGGGGAGCAGGAACTCATCACACAGGTATTTTTCAAGCTGCTGATTCACCTCAGCGATGAATCCCGCTTCACCAACACGGCACCCTGAATAAAGCCTCAGGGTTCTCCCCCCTGCCAAACCATTCCATTTGGGAAGGGGAAGCTTCGCCCCAGCTGCTTTTCCCCTTGGGAAGTTGGATAAACAGCCCTTTTCCTTCCTGAGCAGGGTTTCTCAGGGTTGGGTGCCTCCTGCCTGTGCTGCCGGGCGCTGCTCAGGGGATGGTGTCAATGTTGGGGACGTGGTGATTCACAGCACCGTGCCCCAGTTTTCCCACTCCGAAAAATAAAAGGAGGGATGCACAGAACTGGAAGTGATTGGCAGGGAATTTGGGGTAAGGAGGGAGGGAATGGGGATGTAGAAAGATTCCGAAAAAGGGGTTGCAAAAGCAAAATCCTGTTGCAGCCCTGTTTTTTAAAAGGAAAGGTGGGTATTTCCTGCTGCCCATGGGGAGTTTAATCCCAAGTGGGTGGGAGGAATAGGAGGAAATACAGAGGATTCAAATGCTTATTAAAAGGTGGGATTTGGCCACAGAAGTGTGAAAATGGGAGATATCAGCTGCTGCCTCACCAGGACTCTGAACCCTCCCAGGCATGAGACCATTTATTGCTGTGACGTGGGACGGGGACGCTCGTTCCTTCTCCCTTTCCGGGAGGAGGGAGGCAGGCTGATGCCGAAGGGCAACACGGCTGCAGGAGCTGCCAGTGTGCCTGCAAGTTTCACTCTCTTTCTTTCCTTACTTTCCCTACAATCAACCCCCCGATCTGCCCCTTCAGCGATGCTGCCGAGGAAAGCAGAGAAGAGAATTGCTTCGTCCATCTTCATCACCCTCGTGCCACCACGGAGGGACGTGGCCGCCAAGGAGAAAACCCAGCGGGAGCCACGGCCAGATGGTGCTGAGGTCCCCGGCACCCATCACCCCCAGCTCCTGCTGTCAGCCCCCACGCTGCCCAACGGAGGTGAGGGGTGTCCGTGGGGGGCTGTGAGCAGTGTGGAAGGATGGTGATGGGGCTGAGGAGGCTGTGGAGATGCTTGGCTAAAGGAGGTGCGTGGAAGGGGATGTGGGGGTATCTTTTGTGGGGTTATTCCCCAAATCCCTGCACCCATCCCGGCTCGGATCCGGCTCCTGGGGACGGGCTGTGTTTGCTCTCCATTGCCAGGCACTTATCGGTGCTGTTTGTCCCCTCTTGCCTCGATGGCGTTTGCTTTTGGGGCAGGTCAGTGTGCACAGCTGCAAAGCTGTTGGGGTGTTGTTGTGATGGGGTGTTATTGTGATGGGGTGGTACTGGACGTTATTGATCCCCTAAACTCCCCACATCTGTCTGTTGCTGCAGAAACCCACCCAGTGGCCTCTGTGCCTTCACCCCCACCAGTGCTCCCCCTCTCTGAAGTGCCCCAGCCCTTGTCTGAGGAGACGCTGGGTCTGGCACTGCAACAACTGGACCTTGCAGCACCCGCTGCCCTCCAGGTGAGGATAACAGAGTGCAGTCCCCCCAGTGCCTGTTTCCCCACCTGCAGGGGTATAACTAACATGGCTTTGCCATTCCCCACTTGCCAGGCCCCTTCCACCTTCCCTGCTGAACTGAAGCCGCCCACATTTCATCAGGAGCAAGCAGGCAAGCAGCAGTGGCAGGATGTGAATGGGTACCCAGAGAGGGACAGCTCCAGAGGTAAGAGAAACCCAGCATGGGCTCATCCCCACTTAGGGAAACTGAGGCATGCAGCTCCCAGCCGCTCTCCCTGCTTCTTGCAGACATCTGTGCCTTCTGCCACAAAGCGCTGGGGCCCCGGGAGCCGACAGTGGAGGCAATGCAGAAGCAGTACCACCCCGACTGCTTCACCTGCCGCTCGTGCCACCGGCTCCTGGCTGGGCAGCGCTACTTCCAGAGAGACGGGCGCCCCACGTGTGGCACCTGCTTCCAGGTACCATCCTCCTCCAGGGAAAACGGGCTCCCTCGCAGCATCCCCGGGGGTGTAGGCTGGTGTCTCGTGACATGTGTTCCCCAAATTCCAGGCCACGCTGGAGAAATGTGCCAAGTGCCAGGAGCTGATCACGGAGCACATCGTGCGTGCCCTGGGCAAGGGCTTCCACCCCAGCTGCTTCTCCTGCGCTGCCTGCGGCCGGGCCATGGGCGCCGAGAGCTTTGCCGTGGATGAGCAGGGTGACGTGTACTGCGTGCCTGACTTCTACAGGTTGGCAATGGGGGGTTGTCTCCCACACTGGGAGCCGGGTTGGGCTCGTGCCCGTCACCCCGCAGGGCTCACAGCGCTCCCTTCGCTCCACCAGGAAATACGCCGCAGTGTGCAGCGCCTGCGAGCGCCCCATCGTCCCCCATGAGGGCCAGGACACCTACAAGATCGAGTGCCTGGGACGCAGCTTCCACGAGAGCTGCTACTGCTGCGAGGTACCCAGAGCTGGGGCCCAGAGCCGAGGGGGGCACTGAGCCCTAGCTGAGCATGGACACAGGGGTGGCAGCACCCACGGCTGCTTTTTATCTTACAAGTAACGAGGAGGGGGAGAAGAAATAAATTGGGTGGTGGTGATGATGATGATGATGTGTTTGGAGAACTTGAGCTTTGTAAACTTTTGATGCAGTTTGTCGCTTTTTCGGAGTGCTAGTGGTTTTGTAGGGAAAATAGGATGTAACACAATACAGGGACCTCTAAAAGGTGGCTTCTTTTTCCCCTCCTTCCCTAGAGCTGCAGGATGCCCCTGTCGCCAGAGATGACAGAGAATGGGTGCTACCCCTTGGATGACCACCTCCTCTGCAAGTCCTGCCACGTCCGCTGGCGCAACGAGTCGTCCTGCTGAGACCCTGCAGCTCATCAACCTCTGCCAGTGCCAGGCACCACAAAGGGGGTGCCCCCAGTGGGATGTGCCCCATGGCCGACCCTGCCTGTTTGGAGCACCCCCTAATTACTGCAGAACTGGTTTTCATCTCCAAAATTACCCTGACCTGGGGGGGTGGATAATTGTGAATTTATTGTGGATATGTGCCAGCACTCATGATGAATATAAAATGCCCTGACAGAGCAGTGACGAGGAGTAGAGGTTTTGTTCCTTATTTCTTTTTTAAAACTCTTTTTTTCAAGGCCAGTTTGGTTTTCTTGGGTGGTGTTTCTTTCTTCTCGAGCTTCCTTGGGGTTTCACTGAAATGTTTCTCTCTCTGTGGAGAGCAGGAACTGATTTAGTTACTCAGAGTTAAATTAAACCCTTAGTTTAAAAGCTCTCATTCCTTTCATCCACCCTGCATTCCAAACCTATCAAATCCAAGTTTAAAAATAAGGAAAAAGGCTGGTTTTGGATTTTCTAGGCGTGGCAAGAGTCGGGCCACTCAGGTCCACAGCAGCTGATTTTAGGGTGTCGCAATGTGGCAGATGCTGCTGTCACCCGGGGGAGCGCCGGGTGCTGTTTTTCGGGGTGGATACGGCATCTGGCGATGTTTCGCGGTGTCAATAGAAGGGGTTTGGTGTGGTTTGGGTTTTTTGCTGACTATCTATCCCGGAGCCAGCAGAGGGCAGCCGGAGCACAGGCTCCTCCGCCAGGCAGCAAAACTCCAGCTGAAAGCATCCCGCGGGGCCGGGGCGCTAGGGAAGATGGACAGCCTGCTTTCTGCATGTTACCCGAGATTATATCGCTCTGCCAGGGGAAATTTTTTGATCTCCTCTCAGTCCAGGCCTCAAACCAGCAGAAATTAGACCATTTCGCTGCGTGCCCAACATCTGCACAACCGATGTTGCCGGTTCTTAGTGGTTTTGTTTGCGAGGGCGTTGCAAACCAGGCGGATAAACTTTTTAACTTTCTTTTTAACCGAAAGTGTTTAAAGAGCCACAAATCACAAGCAGAAAATAGTAAGAGCATGTGAGATGATGTTTAATGCTTTCCTGATGGAAAATGAGAGCTGTAAACAAAGAAAACAACCACCAGACCAGCAGCTCCTGGATCATGCACATCTCCAGCGTGTGCTCTGTTTATAAGTGAAGGGGTTAATGATGGTTAATTAGTCACATCAATAGCTATTTCCTGGTGACTCTTCCCTGTCTACAAAGCTGATTATTCAGTGTTTGTTAACGAGCATCTCTCCAGGCCATCAATCAGGTCATAACTTGCTTTAAACATATTTATAAATAAGTTGTAGTCTGTCTTGGTCACGTAAGTTGGTGGCTTTGAGTCCAGTTGGGTGGGAACTTCTTGTCCCATGCCAAGGAATTCCTGTGCTCCAAGTCAGTTCTCACTTTCCAAAGCTTCTTGCACTGTGAGGAAAATCTGGCACCAAAATGATGCTAAGAAAGTAAAAGGATGTGACAGTGGCCAAAGGCAGCAGGAAAAAGAAGGCCCAGATGGCAAAGGGCTGTTTGCTTTTTGCAATATGGATATTTTTTCACTCAAGGTTTTTAGGCAGGATGGAAGTACAATGCTGAGTGGTGTTTCGGATGTGTTACTGAAAGCTTCACTACCCTTCCACAGAGGAATGGCAGGAGGGAGTTGGGTATTTCCCCCTTGGAGCCTTCCAGGATGGGCTGTTGGCACTGGGACTGCCGAATCTTTGGCCAGATACAGGCAGGGAAATGCTTTTATTTACAGGCAGCCTTGGAGAAGGTCCTGGAAAACAAGGAGAAAGGAAAGGCACTGCTGGAGAGTTTGGCAGCATGGTGAAGGGACGAGGTGTGGTCAGATTCAGCATGATTTTTCAGGAGTGGAGAGTGACAAGGGACAGGGATGCATGGACACAGGTAAAAGTCTGATGCAAGCCATTCTTCTTCGTGGATAGAGAAGAACTAGGAGCGGAGTGTGGAGGCGTGGGGAGCATTGCTTTGCCTGAAAAGCACAGCCCCATGTTTTCCCTTGGCAGGAGCTCGAGGAATTTTGAGCCGCATCAGGAATCCTGCAGGGGCGAGGCTGCAGGAGCTGGATCCCGTCCTGCTGCCGAGCAAACTCACA